>NC_079206.1:43593341-44193341 GCF_026745355.1 Beta vulgaris subsp. vulgaris | reverse complement strand
AGAACAGAGGGAGTAACTTCTTAATAAATTTCGTTTTGCACTAAAAAGAAGTCTTCCAAAACATATGAGTATCATGTATATGTTAAACAACTTTATAATTAATATAAAAGTGTATATCTCTTAAACACAATTTTTTATCAAGTTAACGTAAGAATCGTTTACACGTTTTCATTGTAGCTGATATATAAAAACTAAATAGTTCTCGTGCATTATGCACGGGCCTAAAACCTAGTATATAATATTAAAGTAAGAAAAAATTATCCTACGTGGCGATCAACGGTGAAATAAGGCATGAGAATGAACGATAATGCACATAAGCAACCGAACAATTGCCACGTGTCAAAACAATATTAAATCACTTACTGAGATTTTGGTATAATTGCCTAATTTCAAGCAACTGATTTCTAAGTAAATCAATTAGAATCTTCATTTTAGGAAAGAATATAAATCTCGCAATGCAATAAATGAATTTCCCATAGACATTTAATACTTGACACAGAAAATTGAATCAATATATTATAAACCGGCTAAGGGACTATTCTCTTTGGCATAAAACAGGTGAACTGAACTGAATTAAATTAAATTAAATATAATAAATATATAAATAATATTTAAAAAATAATAATATGAATATTAAATAATAATTATAATGATAAGTAATAATAATGAATAATAATAATAATAGTATTTTGGATATTTTTAAATGATAGTATGAATAAATAATATTAATAATAATAATAATAATTAATGATAATTAATAATAATTATTTTAAATTATTTGTATTAATATATTAATATTTGATGATGATTATATAATAACAATAATAAATAAGAAGTAATAAATTAATATTACTATTTTAATAATTAGATTTAATAATATAATAATTTGTAATAAAAATAATGATTGGGTTGGACCGCGCAAAATCACATCATAAACCGTTTTGATGCGATTTGATTGGTTTATGGGCTAAAAACGTGGGTTTATTTAATTTGTGTTTTCGACCTAAACCATGTTCCTTCTAATAATAATAGTAATAATAATGAGTAAAGATATAATAAACAAAATAATATATAGAAATAATAATAATAATAATAATAATAATAATAATAATGATATAAAAATAAATAATAATAAGAGTAATTAGTAAAATAAATTAGACCAACATAATAATAATATTTAACAAAAATGGTTATAAAAGAATGGAGTTGAACTGAAGTGAACTGAACTGGAGTTGAACTGAACTGAGCTGAACTGAATTGAATTGAATCGAATTAAACTGAGCTGAACTGAACTGAAAATAAGTTGGGGAGAACATGCCCTAAGTTTGAATCAATATAATGTTACAAAATATAATGTTACGGCGATGTGGAGCAATAATCCCATCTGATACTATTTTTACATATAATATTATAATGAAGCAATAATCCCATCTGATACTATTTTAAAAAGGTAAGAAGATACTATCTTTTGTATTAAAAAAAAGAAAAAGAATCAATATAATGTTACGAAATATTGCAATTTTATATTTCATAAAATTCATTCCCAAAAACTATATAAATTTCGAAAGTAAAAGCAAAGCTATTAACAAATCGGTTTTTATATCTCTCAATTAAGAAATCGGATTTCTGAATATTATTCTAAAAAAAACACCATCGATTATGGGTCCTATATAATACTGATATCGATTCTTTCATGGTGACTACAATACAATACATAAATCATCTCATTACTTAATAAGATACACGTTGACTATGGATGCAACTATCAAATTCACAAAATTAGGCAAACTCCAAACACTTCAAGCAACTGACAACATTGAAATAGGTATTTATTAAAGATGGTCCAATTCAATATATATTATTAATTTTAAATCACACAACTTGAATATTCAACCCATTGTTTTTGTAGGTGTATTAGCAATAGTTATATATTTAGGTGTCGTGAAATTAAATATTTATAAACCCAAGTTTTAAAAAACAATCAACAACGACACTGTTTTGATCAACTTATTTTTATTTCTTACTAGAAAATATAAGTTCAGATAATGAATAATATGGCTTAATAAGTTCAGATAAGTTGTATAATGCAAAAACAAGCAAAGACAAAGTTTGACATACTTACAAAATAAATTCTAAAAGTTAAAATTTGGTCTAATAAGGATTAATAAGGTGTAATAAGTTCAGATTGGTTCTTACATAAGTTTATTTAAGTTCAAATAAAATTACATAAGCAAAATAAGTTGAAAAACATATATAGAACCAAGGGTATGTTCTCTTCAACATAAAATAGCTGAACTGAACTGAATTGAACTGAACTTAACTGAAATGAACAGTGATATGTGAGAGTAAAAGTATTGTCTAGAGCTGAAATTAACTGAACTGAACTGAATTGAACTGAACTGGATTGAACTGAACTGAATTGAAAATAAACTGGGGAGAACATGCCTCAAGAATGACAATTTGGAAATTATATAACTTAAAAGAATCTTATGTACATAAAAGATTTTATTACTTTTTCTGTAGGGTGTTGGCATAAAAGTTATTTTGCTTATTATGGCCAAAAGTATTACAATTATATAATCAAGAAAATATTTTCTCTTAATCTTCTACAAAAAAAAAGTATAGTTAAATGGGCATGTAACTATGCATAATTCTAAAATAGGAATGTAAATATGCATTACTTTTGTGGGTAAAAGTAGTATTGTTAAACGTAATATAATACATGATAAAAACAGAACTTTGTTCTTTTTTAATCTTTAGATCTTTGGTGGGAGTGAGTATTAACTATTGAAAAAAATGGGGTCAAACTCTAATCCTATTATCTAAATGATATCTATGATATGACTTTAAAAAAGATATCATCAAATACGAAAAACAACCATTATATGTAACTAGACGAACTTAAATAGTATTAAAGCTCAAGCATATTGAGAAAATTAAAATTATTATAGCTAAGTGGTGCAGCTGTGGTGCAATTAAGAAGGCAAGAGAGTGGGTGAACGGGATTGCCATAAGTGGGAGTGGAAGTTGGTGTATTGCCGAGTATCAGTCGTGGTACGAATTGTGATTTTATCAGGGCCTCTAAATGAAGTACTTAGTTTTAAAGATTTTTTCAATTAGCTCTTTTTTTATAAGATGGGTCACATGATCCACCATGACGTTAACTACTTCAATAGTTGAACACACGGGTCATAAATTAGTTTTAAAAATAATTTAAATACATGTATACTAAATTTTACATCACAAGTTGGAGGCTCACCACCACTTTTCTTGAAGAAGTTCTTAAAATCGTCAATTTATAAAATGAACAACCTCCCGTGCAGTTTGCACGGGTCAAAAAACTAGTTTAAAATGATAAGACAAAATATAATTTGGTCTAATGGCTAAAACTTTAGTATATGAATTTTGTAGTTAGTAAGATAGCTATCTAAATAGCAACAGCCGTTTAATCTAAAAAAAAGATTTTGTGAAGATTGACAACACAAGACCTCAAAGTTTTTGTTACACAGATCAACTGGGTAAAGTGACTCACTCGTCTCACTAGCAACGGGGATTCTTTGCTCGGTACCTAAATGACGCATCATTCGTTAAATTAGGATGATGGTACTTGAAGAAGCCGAAAAATCATGGGGGTAATAAGTATGACATTTATGTCAATCTAACTGAAAAATTAATCAATCATTCAAGAACCTGCTTTGTGTATGCTTGTCAAGTCATCTATTTGAGTACAATATAATACATAAAGCTCTTCTGATTCTGATTATACGAATTATGGCTAGTTTATTAGTTTAATCTAAGAAAAGATTTTGTGAAGAATGATAATGCAAGACCTCAAAGTTTTTGTTAATTACATAGATCAACTCGGCAAATTGACTCGCTCGTCTCACTAGCAACGAGGATTCTCTGCTCGTTACCTAACTAACGTATCATTCATTCAATTAGGACGTTGGTACTCGAAGAAAGCCGAAAAATTATGGGGGTAATAAGTATGACACTTATGTCAAGCTAACTGACAAATCAATCATTCAAGAACCTTCTTTGTATATGCTTGTCAAGTCACTTATTTGAGTATAATAGAATACATAAAGCTCTTCTGATTCAAATTATACGAATTATGGCTAGTTAATCAGTCTAATCTAAGAAAAGATTTTGTAAAGAATGACAATGCAAGACCTCAAGTTTTTGTTACAACTTTCGTAGGTATATCAACTCGGTAAAGTGACTCACTCATCTAACTAGCAATGGGAAGTGTTTGCTTGAAACCGAACTAACACATCACTTGATTAATTAGGTTTAAGGAAAAACTAACTAGAATTATCCCAACTATTGGCGTTCCGCTATTAATAATCCTAGCTATGAAGTATTTCATACCAACTATGATGTATAACTTCCCAAAATAATATGTTAACCTATTTAACAAATCACTAGCGCGATATGGCATATTGTGTTTACCTACCATTTTAATAATTATTTGAGCTTCTTGCCTTTCCCTCCATCTCCCCACCCTCTCACCTCTCTCTTTCGAGCCCATTCCCCACCACCAAGAAATAACTCCCTTTCCCACAGTGCCTCGTCCTCTATCCGACAATCCACTCCCTGCGGTAAACAATAAACACAACTTAGCTTTTTCTTAAATCATTGCCCAATAACTGGATAAACCTCGCCGCCCTGATTAAAATGACCGGAGATTCTCTTCTTTGATGAGAATCTCTGGTGTTGGCAGGAATATATAGTGGCACAAGTAGTGAAGGAATGCAAAAGTCCTTTGAGCTGAAAAGCTTCTAACATGTGCTTCGGAGTTTCCAAATCTTTGGAAGGCTCATCGATTCCTCTCATGAGTCTCAACCTCAACCTTTTGCTCGATTTTTTTGTAAATCGTCACGCTTAATGTTGTTGTTTTGCCACAAAGAGTTTGTAGTGTTAAGTAGCTTTTTTTTTTCGAGCCACCTTAATCTTCGCTGATTATTGTTACCACTGTGATGTTATGTGTCTATTGTTTACAATTATGGGTATGATATGTTGGGCGACGACGAAGGGAGGGGCAATGGCTGGAGATGGTGGTAGTAAGTTCAGTTGGTTAGGGAGATGGGTTGGAGGATCGAAGTAAGCGTTTTCAATGGAGCAAATGGTGGCATATGTTTAAGGGCATTTTTTGTTTCTATTTTTTTAAAAATGAGAATGACCAATTTCACAAGTTATAGGTGACTTGGGAGCCAAATCTGGAAGACGCATAGTAAAGTTAGGATTATTTTGAAATAAGTGACAGTTGGGACATTAACAGCGGAAGGCCAATATTTTGGAGTATTGTAGTCAAATTTTACTTAGGATGATGGTACTCGAAGATGTCGAAACAAATCATGGGGTAATTCGTATGTCATTTACTCCAATCTAATCGACAAATCAATCTTTTGAAAATCTTCTTTGTATATGCTTGTCTAGTTATCTATTTGAATAAAATAAAATATATTAAACTCTTGTGATTTAATATGTAGAATTTAAGGTTAATAATCAATTCATGACCTCTTCCAAACTAGATCGTCACGTTGATGGTCTATAACTTATTCCATTCGATTTCGGGAAATATCACCTCTACGGGTTTAGACGCAAATATCACCTCTAGTACTTTACATATGAACACTTCAAACACTTCAAAAACACATCTTTCAATGTCCATTCAATCCAAGCTTCACGATTAATCCTCCAGCGGATTGTTATTCAAGGCCAGCCGATAAAGGTCTATTCTTGAGGGTCCTTTATATTTCAATTTCTACTGAAATTCTTGAAATTACTAACAAGTTTTTCATTATGTTGATCTTAAAGAAATCCATATCTTTTTGTATATTCTTCTCCTAATTTCCTTTCCTTTATTCATATTATTCATGCATATATGTTTATTGCTTTCGCCACCATTCATATGCTTTTTTTTGGTAATCAATGACCTAACTAAATGTTCCAAGATTAAAGTCAGATAATTCGGACAATTGCATTAAGTTCGTAGTTATTTAATTGCTTGAAGAACATATCACAAAAATTAGTCTTTTGTTGGTTTAACAAAATAAAATATATTAATTTTCATAATGCTTAAAATAAAGGTGGTCATGGATCGGGCCGGACCGGGATTTGACCCAAAAAAAGTACTCCATTTCAGATCAAATACCGCGGGGAGGGCCGGGCCAAAAAAACCGCGCCAAAGCCTGATATTTCGGGTCGGGGCTAGCGAGCTTTTCGGGCCATTTTTGTACCGGATCGAAATTTAGCCTATTTTTTTTCCAAATCTAGGTTGCCCGTGGCCCAAAAGTTTTGCCCAAAAATTGGGTCAGACTGGGCTCGACTGCAGGCTGCAAAATCGTGCCCAAAACCCGCCCATTTTCGGGCCGAGCTCAACTTGATCACCTCTAGCTTAAATATATTGCTTGGTTGTTCAATTGCATAAAATTAGTCATATGTGTACCCTCACCCCCGAACTTAATATTTGGTTCATTGATCAATTATGAAGCCATGATGAAAAAATCTACATAAGTTCCTAAGATGGCCGTATGGTTTCCCAAAAATATCCAATTAGGTTTATGAGTCTTGCTTTGAAAATTTATTGGCGACTTCTTTTATAGAACTTTTCCAAAACTAAAACATTTTACAACAAGTTGGTCATATCCTCGCCTTTTATATAATAATCCATGTGAAGTATAAGAATCCCTTGGTAAGATGAAATAAATATTTTTTCTTCCTCCGTAAGAAGTACTTCTATATTTCGTGAAGCTAATTTTTTCAAACCTGAATAGGCAATGCAAGTTTTGGACTCATGGCTTAGTACTTTAATTATCTTTACGATATTGGGGCATATATCATCTTTTTCTCAGTCTTCCGCATGCTTATCTTCTTGTTGCAATTATGACAATCGTGACTCTTCTTATACCTAGCAGATTTACTCAATACCAATATTAGATGTACATCTATTTGAGACATACTATAAATGAGCTATGTTGGGTTAGTTACCTTCAAGTAGGGTGAGCAATGGTCACTTTCAATGCCTAGAGCGGCATTAAAACTCTCAACAAAATTTGTATTGCTCACATCGAACTTGATGTGAGTCTTCAAGCCATGTTTGAAACAAGTTGATTGTTCTCCCACTTTTGACAACCATACTAAAGCCAAAGGATTTGTCTTTTAAATTCCTCCATTGGTCGGATCCTGTTCTCCGCCTGCGTCGCACGATGACGACCATCAACTTGCGTCAGCCAAATCTTCTTCTCCGCTTCCTCTCTCTCCACTAGCTTTGAACAACGCTGCCAACAACTACTCCTTGCTTCAAAACAATCAGCGAGTTAAGTTTCGAGTTTTGTTGGGTTCGAGAACAATCAAAGAGTTTGGTTTCGAATTTCTTTGGGTTCGAGAACAATAAGTTTGTTGGGTGTGAGAACAATCAGTGAGTTTGAGCATTAATTTTACTGGTTTTCGAATTTTTTGATAAATTTTGATGGTTTATTTTACTCAGTTTTGTTTTTTTGCTCAGATTTTTTTATGCGTATTTTGCTGGGTTGGATTAGATCTACAGCTTCTTCACATACATCTATTGCGGTTTGAGATGATAATAAAGTTCACCAATTCATGACCGACCGATTTTTTCTTACTTTACTCAACTTTTTGATTTTTCAATTTGTTGGTTGGTTAGATCTAGGGTTTGAGATGATGATTCTGAAGGACTTATTTTCTTTTTACTCTTTCTGTTTTTCTTTTTTTGATAGTAATTCTGTTTCATTATTCATGGATATTGTATCAATTATGAGGTATGGATATGGCATTGTCTTTCAATCACTTTGGTAGTATTAGCCATAATCCTTATTTTCATTCTTTTTATTGATTTCAGTTCACTTAAAATCACTAAAAAGGCAAAAAAAGCATTTTTTTTACATATACCTATTGTTATAGTTTTGGGCCAAAACCGCATCAATAGGTTGATTATTGGATTTCTTTTTTATGGAAATAATCTCAGCTTTGCGCGATCCTCCCAAATAATAATAGTATTATAGGACGATGGCGGAAACATCGTCTTCTGGAAATGTCACTACTACAAGAAATGCTTTTAAATAACTAAGTTATAAAAATAAACTTAAATAAATACTATAAATAAATTAATTACTTAGATTATAATCAAAATGAGAAAAGTATCTCAAACTAAAAAGAAGTCTAGAACTATAACACCTAATAGATTATTTTTCGCATCTCAACCAGAGCCCAAAATCAAAGAAAATCCCCATCAACAAAACCTACAAAATATATAACAAATATCCACAATTAGTGGGGAGTAACTAACAACTCTCCCAACCCAATATAGGATCCAAATAGCAATTTTAAGTAAAGATAAAATAAATGTTACTACACAACAACATGCTTCTAGTAACAATAAGTAAATCAACAATAATGAACTTAAGATAGTCTTACAAGATCCATAGCATAAGCCTCCAAAATAATTAAACAAAATAATATAATAGGTTTTGAGAAAGAGAAGAACGCTAGTGTATCGCAACCCACTTCCTAAGGTTTGTCAGATTGAAATCTCTAGACAGCCTATGGACTTACGTTCCCTACTGCTTGTGTCTAAGAGTGGCCAACTCTCGATGCAGGATAGCACCCAACTCAGTACTTCCCAACCTCTCGGACGACAACAATTAACCCAGGTAATACCCCTAAATCACAACCTAGGTGGTTGGCATGTTCTTCACCGGGGACTACATCTATCCCACCGGATATCTTAATCTCAATAAAATAATTCCATAAATAAATACTATAATTTATTCATCAATTAACCCTCAAAAGAAATTAATAAGGTTGCCCTTAAGGCCTTACACCTAAAATCAGCAGATACTAGGATCGCAAACTAAGAGTCTCAATTCAACAACATTTATTCTTGTCAAAGTAATAGTAATTATAAATGAAATAATAATCATAATGTAATAAATAAAACATGCAACAATTTTTTTTAAAAAAAAGCTCCATAACAAGATTTCACCTCAAAACAAGTCTTAACATGCTTCAACACAACAAATTATGCCTTTTGAAATGATGTTAAACATAAGCAAACAACTTCAAATAGACATAACTTTTAGCATACACAATATTTTTATGAGATTTCAATTGTATGTTACAAATTATCTCAATAAATTTTCAACGAATGGTCATAAGCTCAACGTCGATGTAAGACGAGTGAGATATGACACTTTGAACATACACTGTCCAAACTGATCGCAGGTCGTGAAATAGCTCGTGAGCCGCGAAACGTCTTCTGTTTCTTTTTCTCATGCACAACAATAGGTATGTCATTTCACCCAAACTTCCAACACATATACTCATACACCAAAATGAAGTATACCCAAGCCAATATATGATTATACCATGGAAAGTAACTAGTTTAATAAGAGGATTAACATGAAACATAAATTACACATCCCCCAAACATGATAATTCAACATATATTAACTATTCTAACATGATTAATCACAATTTACGTGAATAATAGCTCAAAAAATAAATTAATGTCAGATTACTAAAACCACCGAAATTCATCCAAAACCACATCCAACCTTAAGCAACATTCAACAAACATGCTTAAACATAACCTTAACATCATGCTACTATTTTTTTACAAATTCCTAATACTTTCATGATAAAAATACATATAACTTTTGGAATGTTTAGCTAATTATTAATTAATTACTAATAATATTTAATCAGCTAATAAATTAATATGCTCCATTTTATGTGGGTAGTTATCCATGATCAAGGAACTCCCCATGATTCTCTCCCCATGCTAACCACTCATAACGTTCACCATTTTCTTAGGGCTCTTTGATGGCAAGACTCTATTATAAAATAGGTGTTTTATTCTGAAAATAAAGGTCACTGAATCTGCTCTCTAAAAATAAAAGGAACACCATCTATACAGTGAGAGTGAGGGTTTGGCACCGAAATTCAGAAAATCAAAAACCAATTGGGTACACTAGTTCGCGTAATAAGAAGGAAACAACAAATTAGCAATGGCTGGAAGTAATTCTCATTTACTTTAAAGCTTCTGCCCATGTAATTCATGTTCAATTCAGATTATTTATGAGCATGTTAAATATATTTAGACTTACATTTGGTATCAAGAGCTAGTGTTACTCCTCTGCCTTGCTTAGTTCTTCCTTTCTTCATCTTCCCCTTCAGATCTGATATTTTCTTGTTTTGAGCAATCGATTGCATTTATTTTCTGAAATATTTCGCTTATTGTTGTAGAAGAGTTCTATCACATATTTTTTTTTAATTTGATCTACATCTCGTCGGCTGGAGTTTTTTTTTTCTTTGTTTTGTTGAGGAAGATAAAAGTCTTCATCTCTCCTGCTTTAACCTTTATGTTGAGAGAAACAATGAGGAAAATGAAAATGTATCCTTAACTAGTGAGTTTGTATTGACTTTAATGTCTGCCACTGTATGAATGTACTTTATTTTTGGTGTTTTGGAGTACTACCTTGATTATTGTTTGGACCTTTGGAGTTCCGTATGTAATTTGCAGTATATTCGTATCACGTTAAAACGAGTTTGTTACTTGTGTCAGTATATATTTTTTTTCATTATTTTGAATTATTAGCTATTAAGACCATTGGCAAACTGTGTATATTATTCATAACAAGGCTTATTCGTTCGAATAACGTGTTGTTTTTCGTTTGTACCAATTGAGTTTTTGGTCAAATATATTGTTTATATACATGTTGTTTAGTATATAAAATCAAGTAAAAGTTGAGTAGTTCAAAACTTTATTAGTTGGGGAGTAGCCACATCACCTCTAATTATTAAAATTTTGTTTTGGGAATCACATGTGGATACTAGACTTTTGTTGTAATTAATTGTATATGATATAATAAAACTTACCCATAGGAATTTTATTATTTTTGAACAATTAATTGGGGTGAAATATAAATTTTGTTTCTTAAGCATCCCACAGGAATTAAGAAATTGATACAGTTTATTAGTTTCACCATATGGTTATTACTATAAATCTAATTGAGTAATAGCCCACAGGCAAGTTTTATGTCACTAGATTCATATTTTACATGATTTACATTGGTAAAACATGACTAGTGTTAAAGGTCTCGAATTTATTAATAAGCATGATTATTTCTAATTGTAATTTATTTTTGCAGTAGTTTTACCAGAGAATATTTCTGATATCAAATGTGACATTCCTGAATTAAAGGGTGATAAAGATAAGGTGTGGAAAGAAAGAGTGTTACTGCAGTTGGGATGGATGGATATTGACTATGCTATTAGGAAAGACGAACCGCCTAGCATTACTACGAGTAGTACTCCAGATGCAGTTGATCTTTATGAAAAGTGGGAGAGGTCTAACCGCCTCTCTGTTATGTCCATAAAGACCAAGATTAGTGCTAGTATTCGTGGTTCCGTTGATAAGCATACCAAAGTCAAGTATCTTCTTAAGGCCATCGATGAGCAGTTTGCATCTTCTGATAAAGCTCTTGCTAGCACCTTAATTATGCAATTCTCATCCATAAGGCTCACTGAGGTTAAGGGAGTGTGTGATCATATCATGCGCATGAGGGATATTGCAGTTCAGCTTAAGGACTTGGAAGTTACCATTTCTGACACTTTCCTTGTGTATTACATTTTGTGCACTCTTCCCTACCAATATGGTCCTTTTAAGGTCTCTTACAACACACATAAGGATAAATGGTCAATTAATGAGCTTATGACCATGTGTGTTCAAGAGGAGGGTGAAAAGGTGAACTTTACTACTTCTGCAAAGAAGAAGAAGGATCACACTAAGGATAAGGGAAAGGGTCAAATTCCAGCAAATCAAGCCATCAAGAAAGAGTCTTCGTGTTTAATCTGTAAGAAGAAGGGACACATAAGGAAAGAGTGTGTAAAGTTCAAGGATTGGTTTAAGAAGAAAGGTAATTTTCTTACGTTTGTTTGTTATGAATCTAATATGGTTAGTGTTAATCACAATACATGGTGGATTGACTCTGGTCCTACAACCCATGTTTCGAATACCTTGCAGGGTATGACAAACCTAAGGAAACCAATGGGGAGTGAACATCACATCTATTAAGGTAATTAGATGAGTTCGCATGTAGAGGCCGTTGGGACATGCAACTTAACTTTAAGTAGTGTATTATGAATGAAGATTCCTCTATGTTATGGTACCAGAGATTGGGACATATCTCCATTGAAAGAGTCAAGAGATTGGTAAAGAAAGGAGTACTTGATGCTCTAGACTTTACTGATTTTCAGACTTGTGTTGGTTGTATTAAGGGAAAGCAAACTAACAAATCTAAAAAGGGTGCTAAGAGAAGTTTCCACCTATTAGAGATCATACATACAGATATTTGTTGTCCAGACATGAACGCTAAAGATCCGAAATACTTCATCGCCTTTATTGATGATTATTCACGATATATGTATCTCTACTTACTTCGTTCCAATGAAGCTTTAGATGCCTTTAAATTGTTCAAGGCTGAAGTAGAGAAACAATGTAGTAAGGACATTAAGATCATGAGATCAGATAGAGGTGGAGAGTACTATGGTAGATACACCGAGAATGGACAAGCAATAGGACCATTTGCAAAATTTCTTAAAGAAAATGGGATTGTTGCCCAATACACTATGTCTGGTTCTCCAGATCAAAATGGTGTAGCAGAAAGAAGAAATAGGACCCTAATGGACATGGTGAGAAATATGCAGAGTAACACTAAACTTCCATCATTTTTGTGGATTGAAACTCTTAAGACGGTAACGTATATATTAAACCGGATTCCTTCCAAGGCAGTTCCAAAGACACTTTTTGAGATATTCAAAGGATGGAAACCGAGTTTGCGACATATGTGCATTTGGGGATTCCCTTCAAAAGTGAGAGTTTGCAACCCACATGAAAAGAAGCTTAACCGAGAACTATTAGTGGGTAATTCATTGGATATCCCGAGAAATCTAAGGGTTATAGATTCTATTGTCCGTCTCACAGCACCAGAATTGTGGAATCAAGAAATGCTAAATTTCTTGAAAATGACTTAGTTAGTGGGAGTGATCAAATTCGGGACATCGTTTCTGAACAGGATCACGATAAAGTTTCACCCCCTGACTTGAGTGATATTTCAAGTGATAGGCTGGTTGTTGTTCACGCTCCTCAAGATAAATTAGGCGTTAGGCAACTAGTAACAGAAATTCCACAAAACGTTGATGATAATCTAATAGATCATAATGAAAATGAGGAACATTTGGATGATCAACAGATTGATCAAGTTCCTTTAAGAAGATCTGTTAGAATGAGGAAATCATCCATTTCTGATGATTATGAGATGTATTTGCAAGAATCGGATTGTAATGATGAAGCTGACAATGATGCAATTACGTTTTCACAAGCCATAAGTTCAAGAGATTTTGTATTGTGGATGAATGCCATGAAAAATGAGATAGACTCTATGGCATCAAATAGAGTTTGGGACCTCGTCGAGTTACCTGATGGTGTTAAAACCATTGGATGTAGACGGGTCTTCAAGACAAAGAAAGACTCATTAGGCAACATCGAGAGACGTAAAGCTAGACTCGTTGCCAAAGGGTTCACTCAAAGGGAAGGAATCGACTACACGGAGACCTTTTCTTTTGTATCAAAGAAAGATTACCTTCGAGTTATTACGGCATTAGTAGCTCATTTTGACTATGAGTTGCATCAAATGGACGTGAAAACGACATTTCTCAATGGTGATTTAGAGGAAGAAGTTTACATGAAACAACCGGAAGGATTCTTCTCTAAAAAGGGTGAGCATTTGGTTTGTAAGCTGAATAAATCCATATACGGATTGAAACAGGCTTCTCGCTAATGGTATATGAAGTTCCATCAAGTGATAACTTCATTCGGTTTTGAAGATAACATCATAGATCAATGTATATACCATAGGGTTAGTGGGAGTAAGATTTGTTTCCGTGTGTTATAAGTGGACGATATTTTGCTAGCAACCAATGATAAAGGGTTGTTATATGAAGTGAAACAATTTCTTTCAAGTAACTTTGATATGAAAGATATGGGTGAGGCATCTTATGTCATTGGCATTAAGATCCATAGAGATAGATCCCGAGACATTTTGGGTTTATCTCAAGAGACCTATATTAACAAGGTACTTGATAGGCTTCATATGAAAAATTGTTCACTAAGTGTAGCACCCATTGTGAAAGGTGACCGGTTCCGTTTGGACTAGTGCCCTAGGAATGATATTGAGAGGGAATAGATGAAAAATGTTCCTTATGCTTTAGTTGTTGGAAGCATTATGTATGCTCAGGTTTACACTAGACCTGGCATTGCATATGCTGTTGGAGTATTGGGAAGATATCAGAGCAATCCATGTCCTGATCACTGGAAAGCTGCAAAGTTGAGATATGTTCAGGGTACTAAGGACTACATGCTTATGTATAGATGGATTGATAATCTCCAAGTAGTTGGTTATTCTGAGTCCTATTACGGTGGCTGCATTGACTCAAGAAAATCTACCTCTGGATATGTGTTTATGTTAGCCCATGGTGTCGTCTCTTGGAGGAGTGCAAAACATACCTTAACTGCTACTTCAACTATGGAGGCTGAGTTCGTCTCTTGTTTTGAGGCTACTTCACATGGTATATGGATGAAAAGTTTCAAATCTGGACTTGGAGTCGTTGACTCTATCTGTTGGCCGATAATGATGTTTTGTGATAATTCAACGGCTGTTTTTATGGCTAAGAACAATAAGAGGGGAAGTCGAAATAAGCACATCGACATTAAGTTTCGAGCCATAAAAGAACGTGTTCAAAAAAAGAAAGTGATCATAGAACATATAGCACTGGATTAATGCTTGTTGACCCCTTGACAAAAGGCATGCAAATTAAAGTTTTCAAGGGTCATGAAGAGAGCATGGGACTTGGTCCTATCATTTAAAACACTATTTGAGTTATGTTGTAACTTTTCATTCAGTTGGATATTTCTCTTTCAAGTCTATGTACGTACATGTTGTTTTTGTTATTTGAGAAAATTTCATTATGTTTAACCTTGCGTAAACATAGGGTTTACTCATTAATTAGTATTAGTGGTGAAAGACAAAGTATATTGTGATATATGGAAGATAGATTCTCGTTCTAAAGGGAATTTTATCGCCATGATTCATATATGAAGTTTTTCTTGTTAAAATGGACCAAGTGGGAGAGTTTTGAAATTTTTAGCTAATTATTAATTAATTACTAATAATATTTAATCAGCTAATAAATTAATATGGTCCATTTTATGTGGGTAGTTACCCATGATCAACGAACTCCCCATGATTCTCTCCCCACTTCTGCTAACCACTCATAACGTTCACCATTTTTTTAGGGCTCTTTGATGGCAAGACTCTAATATAAAATACTAAAATAGGTCTTTTATTCTGAAAATAATGGTCACTAAATTTGCTCTCTAAAAATAAATGGAACACCATCTATACAGCGAGAGTGAGGGTTTGGCACCAAAATTCAGAAAATCAAAAACCAATTGGGTACACTAGTTCGCATAATAAGAAGGAAACAACAAATTAGCAATGGCTGGAGGTAATACTCCTTTACTTTAAAGCTTCTGCCCATGTAATTCATGTTCAATTCAGATTATTTATAAACATGTTAAGTATATTTAGACTTACAATAACATCACAAGCATAACAATAGGAATGAAGAATAACATGTATACAATCCTAAAACGATACTAACATGAATAAAAATAACAATAAGAACAACTCTAATAGCATCCTAACATATTCCTAAGCGTAATAACATGATTTCTAGCCTACTAACATAAATCCTAACAATACCAAAATCAGTACTCTAATCCTAATAATTTACTAGAAGAGATGCTAGTTACCTGGATTTTAGGTGGAAAATAATACTAGAATGACAAAGAAAGAAGAGAATAACATTACTCCCGAAAACTCGAAGAAAACAGGATGAGTCGTCTGTTTGAAATGACAACTGCAGATGTGTCTTTCACTTTCTTCAAAAACAAATTACACCATAAGCAAGAACTTTTCGAGTAGATAAATTTTGATTACTCGTACGTCCAATTCCGATAAGAGACGAAGGCGATATGATGTAAACAAGATAGGGGTGCAGAAATAACTGAAAATGCGGAAGAGAGAAGAAGAGGAGTTGTTATGCACGAAATTCCTGACTTGTTTCCAGCATTATGGAAGGGGTTAAAGTGTAGTAAAAGAATAATATTATTCATCTCATTAAGCAAAGGTTTAAGGATGCATTAAGGTGGGTTGAAGGGGGATTAAATGCAGGGCCGTTCCTGAAAATTATTGGCATTGGGGCAAAATAAAAAAAGCGCCCCCCTAACGCACAATAAATTTATTAAAATATACACATTTATAGGATAACAACTAATTGAGAATTGCCTAACGCATATCTACCAACAATTGTTTCTTCAAAAAAAGAAAACTTTTCATTTCATATGAGTAATATTTGATGTTCCCTCCGTCATGTAGTTTAAGCCTTTAAGGTGATAAATTGTAATGTGACTATCAAATATTATATTTATTTAAAAATAGATGTGATATGAGTTACTAAAGTACTTTTCTATTAAAAACGAAAAAGAGAAATATGAGTATTTTTTATTGATAAAGTAAGTGTGTACATTATTTTTTATAATCAAATCCAGTTTATCACCCAACACCTAAAATAAATATTAGAAATCTAAGTTTAAAGTTGAGGTTGTGTACATAGTTTTTTAATATATGCACAATTTACGATTTAAAAGTCTACATGATAAAAATCATATTGTTTTTTAACTACAAAAATGAATCATATTTTAGAATACCTTTCGAAAGGAGGTAGAACGGAGAATCAAAAAACAAATTGAAGAATTATTTCAAAAGGAAAATAAAAAAAAGAACAAGAAAGTAATAAAAAATTTAATTTAAGAAAGAAAAAGAAAGCAATAAGCATTGCCATGAATCGGGTTTCGAACCCGCACACTCATCACTTCCAACAAAGCTACCAACTCCGCTGCGCTAAGTACTTGCAGGAGTAAGATGCTGAAACTAGATATTTGTAGTACTTACATATTTCCAGATTTATGGGCCCTGGACGGGCGCCCCGCTTGCCCTGGTCCATGGCCGACTCTGATTAAATGAGGGGGTTACAAGAGATTCAAAGGTTAGCTTAATGAGCACCAAAACTCTTCATCCTCCACTCCATAATTGTTGATTTTCGGCCAGCATGACACACCACATGTGATGCAACATTTCATCACCCAAGTCGGTCCATTAATGATACAAAAACGCTACGCGACAACACCGCATCCTAAGCGCCTAAATAAAAAAAATGAAGCTAATATAAAATTTAAAATAAATAACTAACCTTTAAAAATAAATATACATAAATATATCAGAATATATAAAAATATATACACATTTTTATAGCACATTCCAAAATAACTTAAATAATAAATTATTTATTTTTACGAAAAATATCATTTTAATATAAACAAACACCAAAAATAAAGGGTGAAAATTACGGGGTGTTATAGATTTAGTTGTGAAAAGTAATTATTGAATTAAAGATGTTCTTGTTAATATTAGTGTGATGTTTGATGTGTCATAACTTTTAAAATCTATTAATAACGTAAAGTGGAAACATGTGGACTTGGATCCTCCATAGGCGATGAACAATACTTGATTTTATTCTGTTACAACTCTTTATTATCTTCCTCCTAATACTATTGGTGTGCATTGCATGTACCCATTAGATTAGTGAAGGGTGTGCACACTAGGGACGTTCTGCAAAACGATATTAGCCATTACTCTTAATTTATTTGGGTGACAATCCATGTTGAAGTAGGTGGTTACTGGGATTAGTCCCGACCTACTAACGTTCAATTCCTCTCTAATAATTAAATTTGTTGTTGTATGACTCATATAAACTTGAAATAATGGAATGGTTAAGCATATTATGTACTTGTTTGTAATATGTTATATACTTGTCTGTACCACGTTATACTTGTCTGTATATTATTTTCAAAATATAACTATATTATTTTACGGGATGGAGTTATAATTACTTAGCTTTCGCTAATTTTTGTGTTTTTGTTTTTCTTTGTTCTTTTTCCTATTTATATTGTGCAGGGTGGTGAAAGGGACTATGTTGCAGGAATGAGCGAATCTATAGTTTTTAAGTTCACCTAGTTTAATAAATATTATAGTACTGTTATTTGGGATTGTTTAGTTTAGTTTCGATTTGGTTTAAATTAGACAACTTAGTAGTTTATTTTGATACCTTGGTTTGTGAGTTAAATTTTTATTTTAATAATTAGTCTTGCATTTATTTTTAACAATAGACGCAGCAGTAACACCCTAAAGGTTTGGTTAGATATATTAATGAAAAGTGAATGTTTTATAAAGTTTTGAAACCAAATTTTTGGGGTGTTACAAATTGGTGTTCAGAGCTTAGGGTATAATAAATTAATATAAAATTAGGAGTTAATAAAATTTGTTAAATAATTACGAGTCTAAGGTTAAATAATATAGATATTAATAAATTAAATAGTGAACATTAAAATAAATTATGAGAGTGGGATCGAAAAGGGTTTATGTGCCTTAACGTGAAAGCACTTATTTCAGGTGCTTATTAATTGTTTCTTTTCGTTCTTATATGTTTAGATGTTGAGACAAAATGTAACTACAAGAAAATGTTGTGCTAGGAAGATCATTTCACCATAGGATCACTAGTAGAGAAAAGACGATTTTTTTGATATAATTTGAACCCAAAAAATCAGATCACAACTTCTTTGATATAAAATAAAATCAAATGAAAGAACTAGTACATAAATGAGAAAAAAAATTTACAATTTATTACAACTTGAATTACATAGATCCAAGAAAATTAAAAAAGTCGGACGCTAATCTAATTTGAAATCGGCTAATCCAAAACAATTTAGGGGGAAAAACTATAAAAAAAAAATAACCTCAAATCTAGATGGTGATAAATTCGAAGGTAAATTCAATATTATTTAATCTTCACAGTCAACTTCTTTGATTTGAACGTCACTCTGATATAAAAAAAAAACTTCTTCAACATTCTTCAATCTGAATGATGTAAAAAAATCAAGATTAAGAAAGGGAAAGAATCAACAAGTTTGCATCAAGAAGTTGCCATATAAATGTAAGGAGAACACAAGAGATAAGACATAAGACCTGGTGATTCCATAGTTTAATAGCAAAAATGTACACAACAAGACCCTTATCGCTTTACAATAATTCGCCGGAAGCCATTACAATACCTCCAGAAGGTCGTCGTTATTTCAGATCTAAAAAAGTAAAAAAAAAAAATGATATAAAAAATCAACCCGTTAGAGATGGAGAACGTCACCCCATTCCAATTCCTTCTAACAGGTTCAATTTTTCTTTGATTCGAACGTCACTCCCAGTTGAGATGGGGAACGTCGTTCCCATTTCAATGCCATCTCAGTGTAGTTGTTGCATGTCACAGGCTCTGAGCTCCAAATTTGAGCTTCCATGGTGGTTTAGAGATAGATCTGGAATCATGAAGTTTAAAAGTAGGGTTTTAGAAGGAATTAAGTTGGAGCGACTGAAATTTGCAGGATCCATGGTGGAGAGAGAAAAAGAAATGGGGAAAAAGAGCATTGAAAGGAGGAAGCAGAATGAGGTGAGAGTCATAATGAGGTGAGAGAGGATACAGTGAGAGAGGATGTGGTGAGAGATCAAGTTAGGGTTTGTAGAAATACGAGGAGTGGATTGGGAGAAGTTTAAAAGTCACGAACTCACGGGTCATCTGCATCGCGTGTCATGGGCCATGCGACGCACATGACGGGCCTCCAAGTATTTAAAATTAGGCTTTGTGGGCTGATGTGCGTTAGACGGACCTTAGTGTCCGACACACATGAGCTATATGCGTCGCACATCAATGGAGTATGACGCACATTAATGATTGTTTGCGTCGCAGTACTCTTCATAGCATGCGACGCATATTATGTTTTTGCGTCGTTTTGCTTGTTGTGCAACGCACTTGGGGGAATGCAAATCGTCCTTTTTCTACTAGTGGATGTTGAAATTTATATTTATAATAAGGTCTGCAGACTAAGTTTTTTTAGTAGTATTAGAAATTCTCTAAGTTCCTATATGTGTTTTTATTAGGAATTTTATTACTCGATTATTTTATTTTGCCTTAGTGCCTTTCTACAAACATTTGCTGAAGGAAATTTCAAGCCCTTTCTCATTTCAACGGGATTCTTAAAGCCTATTTATGGGTTGAATACGGGAGCCTTGTCGTGTTCCTCATCCGATCCAATGTCACTACCTTCCTCGTTAGAGTCTTCATTTAAGTCCTCATCTTCGGGAACATGAACTTCCTCACCTTGTACAATTTCTAAATCCAATTGTGATTCACCTACAATATTTGGTTGACTAAAGCTCACATCAACACTTTCAGTCAAGTCTCTATCAACTCCCTCTGCAAAGAGATCACATTCTGTTCTATCCTCGTCCACAAACTCATCATACACAACATCATTAACTTCAGGTCCCTTAAGAGATCCTACTTTCCTTCCCGATTTCTTCCTCACATCAAGTTTGGCAGGTTTATTACTAAGACAACTAGTATCTCCTTTTCCGTTTGAACCGAAACTCACTTCAGTATCCCAACCATCACTGGCGGCTAAATCAACCCAGTCATCTAAATTGGCACCACCAAGAATCCAACCTTCATTGTAACCTTCTTCATCACCACGGTCACCATATACTCTATCGGTTTCCTTAGCTCCACTGTCATACTCTACAAAAATAGTGATATACCCATGCTCATCCTTAGATTCAAACAAATCATATGGGTTTGAATCAATCATAAATTCCATTAGGCCATTAGTCAAACTTCTCCTTTTTTTTCCTATACCATATTTTAACTCCATTTTTATCACCAAAGTAGTATGTTATAATTTAAGCTATAGTAGCGTAACACAATTGAGATATACCCCCTTTAAAAAACATTCTCCCTCCATCATATATCCTCTTTTTTTTCACATACAAACTTTCCACCATACCATATATATCATCAGTAGTACAACCGTGTTAATCCCGATTTTAGGATTCAATATGGTGTTTGTTGTTTCCATCTTGTCATAAATTATAAATAATGTTATTAGTATATCAAGTACAATTTAAACAAAATTAAAACATGAAAAAATAGATGACTTAGTTAGCATGTAGGTGTCAAACTATGAATTTATTGTAGATGCAATATTATATACAGCTTTTTGTATGAAAATACCCATAGCTTTTATGTAGCTTTTGCCTTTTTGTATGAAATTACTCATAGCAGTGAGGTGACAAACTATGAAAATACTCATAGCTTTCATACAGCTCCTTATTGTGCATCACATTAGAGTATTGTGTAAGTATTCAATATAATAAAGTAGATGCAATATATACCTTGGATTTTGATGTATAGGAGACAAAGCACTGACACAATCTACTTTGCTTTTTGTAGAGGAGCATGAGAGACCAGAGGCAAGCAAGAAACTTTTGGCAGTATTAGGGTTTAATTAAACGCAACAAAGGTTGAACAAAAGAATGAAAAGTGTATCTTTTTGTTTTAATTGTGCGTGTAGTTCAAGCGTAGGGAGTGAGATATAATACATGGGTCAATGCCGGAAAGTTGACTTGTTGGCTAGATTTCGACATTAAGGTGGTTGTTTTAATAAAAAATAGGGTTTTTCTACGTTATACCCTTGTATTTTTTCAATTTCTACGTTGTACCCCAAGCTTTTCAAAATTCTACACAGTACCCTTAAACTTACCTTTTTCAACGAACAATGCCCCTACCACTGATTATACATCATTAATTTTGTCTATTTTTTATATTCTGGTAGAACGAATCTAATTAGTGAATAACCTTATAAAGGTTAAACTGTGTATGAGTTAATTTAGTTCCAATAAATTTAAAAAAATAAATGAAATTAATGACATATAATCAACAGTTTGAGCATCGTGCATTAAAAAAGGTAAGCTTGAGGGTACCGTGTAGAATTTTTACAAAGTTGGGGTAAAACGTAGAAATTGAAGAAACACAAGGGTATAACGTAGAAAAACCCTAAAAAATATTATATAAGGCGTTTTTTCACAAAAAAATATATATAAGGTGTGTTCTTACAAAAAGTATAACAAATAAGGTGTTTTCTCGCAAATTTTCCTATTAAAAATTATACTAATGTTGATAATATAACTTAATGGGTACAACTAATGAGTTAATGATGTTACGAACGGTATTATAAGTTGATATTGTGACTCTATGGGGTTCCATGATGGACATATTGGTTACTATGAATTATAGACGTTGATTATTATAATTCGATATAGTGATTTAAGTTATGAAAAATATTTATTGAATTAAAGAGGTTCCTGTTAATGTTAATGTGATGTTTGATGTGTCATAACTTTTAAAATCTATTAATTACGTAAAGTGGAAACATTATTGAGGGAATTAACCTGTGGACTTGGATCCTCCATAGGTGATGAACAATACTTGATTTTATTATGTTACAATTCTCTATTGTCTTTCTCATAATACTATTGGTGTGCATTGCGGATACCCATTAGATTAGTGAGGGATAATTGGTTATGAACTAGAATGAAGCAGACAGCAACGCCAAGTCTTTTTTTTTTGTATGTGATTACTCTATACCGAATGAATTGGTACTTTATTTTTGAAGTGTAGAATTAATGGATTGATACTTTATATATCAATCTCTTATAGTTTTTTTCTTTACAAAAAAAGACTTGCACCTAGTGTAGGTTGTAATTGTTTATGAACTACTTCCTCCGTTTTTTTTTCTATTGCAACAATGAGATTTTCACATTATTCATTCACCATCCTTTCACTATCTCTTGTGATTTTTACGTCAGGAAAAATATAATTATGTGGAATCTTGTCAGATTCGTTTCGATTTATACTTTCAAAAAGATCTAATTTATATTTTTTTACTAAGAAGTAATTAAAGATATTAATAGTTAAAGTTGGTGCATTTGCATTCGTAAAAACTCTATTGTTGCAATAGAAAAAGAACGGAGGTGTACTATATTTCTTTGTTGAAAAAATTACCACAAATGATTAATTTTTTTTAAAATCATTATTATACTTAATTGGAAGTATCAGTAATTTCAACAACATTTTTGATATCAAAAGAAGATTCATATTTACTATGATTACATATAAAATTATTGAAGGATTATAGAAGATTTTGATAGTATTGAATATTTCTATATTTTTCTAAGGTAAGAAAAAACATCTGGGCTACTCTCACACAGAGTCCCCCATCCAGAGGCCTATTAGAGGTCAAACATCCCAACCTCTTTCACCCTTAAATTCTAAGTAAATGCTTGGGATAGGAGGTGAAACCTAATTAAACTCTGCTAGAGAAAATAAAAGAACTCACTACTTAAACCAACCTTAAGTATTGAATTTTTCTGTATGTAACTATTATTCTACTGTACTAGATTTTATAGAGACACTTGACTTTCAAAAGAGGTATCATACTGTCATGTGTACATCAATTCCTCGGGTGATCTATTTAGCTTCATCTATATACTAGACTCATTAGCCTTGTTATATACAAAGAATCAAGGATAAGAATACATTATTAGTATTATCTTTTGGGTGCAAAGGTATATAAGAACATATTATTGTTCGTGGATCTCAATTAACTTCATTAGTTAAAATTTTGGAAGGTGGTGCCTGAGGCCTGGTATCAAATTCCGTCTTTATCATTTGTCATTATACCTCTCTCTACATCCAAATAAAAATCATATTTTTTTAAGCAACTTCTGCATTATATGCCTCTTTATCATGTTGTATAATAGTCTTTATTATGTCTTAGTTAGTGGAGTTAAGCTAAGTGTGGGTTTTGTCCCAAATGGAAGGAATATAATGTTTTTTTTTTTTTTTTTTTTTGGACATCGTTAAAACGTACAGAACCATAAAACAAAATTAACTACAGGTTGGCCATTGGTATCTGTCCTAGGCGAACATGATTGGCCAGTTCATGTGCCCGCTGCACCTGTTGCCGATTAACTTTTAGAATACGACACCATTGAAGTTGTTGTCCCAGGATTCGAATGTCGTTGAGAGTCCAGGCAATTGAAATTGGTTGTGTGGCTTGATGAAGCAAACTCCGGACCAGAATATCGGAATCTGTGTAGATCAAAAGTTGATAATAACCCTGAGCTTGAGCCCAAAGCAAGGCCCCCAGGCAAGCCCGTGCTTTCGCCACCAGGGATGAGTCAGCATAAATGCAGCTACCTTGCCCCTTCCTTGCGTTAGTACTGACGTTATCAACAACCCAGGCAATACCAGCCAGAGGAGAAAACTTTTTCCAGGACCCATCCACTTGTATCTGTAACTGTGGTATCCCAGAGAAGGAGAACCCAAAATGTGCAAAAAGAAACCCTGGCGGACCTGGTGCCTCATGCAAAATCCTAGGCTGAGGAAGAGGAGTAGCCATAAAGGTGAAGTGTTGTTGGATACCTTTGTCCTGAAGTGAACGGATTAGAGGCAGATCAGGTGTTGTGCCGTTGAAAACCTTTTGATTCCGTCCCTGCCAAATGGCCCATAAAATAGCCACAAATAAAGGAAGACGATGGCCATTGTATCCATCCTGCTGGTAGAAATAGTGTATCCATGCAATGAGCCAGTCTTTGAAGCTCACAAGGGGAGTTAAATTGGAAATGAGATTCAATTGGCTAGTTTGCCATGTTAACGTGGAAAGATGACAAAAGCGAAAAAGGTGTTGGCATGTCTCTGGTTCCAAATTACAACTTGGACAAACATCTGAACTAGTCAGTCCGCGGTACGAAAGGTTAGATGTTGTTGCTAACCCGTTATGGAACAGTTTCCAGAGGAAAAGTTTTCATTTTGGCATGATGCGCAATCCCCATAGGATTCGAAAGAACTCCGAATTGAGAGGGGGGTTCATGCTATAGATATCGGTATTTCGAGAAAGGAAGTAGTACCCAGATTTGGTAGTATATTGGCCCGAAGTAGTAAAAGGCCAAATAGAAAGGTCCTCTTGGTTGGTGAGTTGTGGCACTTCAAGAGAACGTATATCACGAACTGTGCTGGAATGAAAAAGTGAATGAAGCCGGGATACATTCCAACCTTGTTGGTGTGGCAACAAGAGGGAAGCAATGGAAGCAGTAGCGGCAGTGTGAAGAGATACATTATCCCGAAAGATGGGAGGCCTTCCATGAACCCAGCGCTCGTTGCCAGCTCGTAATCTGGACTTGGATCCAATTTTCCAAATATAATTTGTCAAGAGCACCTTCTCAGCCTATATTAACCCGCGCGCACCCCAAGAACATTGATTCCGCATAGGACGCAGTGTAGCTATTGATGAAGTAGGCCGCAAAGTTTGATCAGCAAATACTTTACTTATAAGACCATTGGAATTCCTATGAATACGCCATACTTTCTTAATCAGAAGCAAACGATTGTGCACCGCAATACTACGTAATCCGAGTCCTCCAGCACCTTTTTGCAAGTGCAAGAGCTCCTTGCTTTTCCAAGCAATTCCTTTACCTGAGCACTTGGACCAGAAAAATCTTGCTAGCATTGCATCCAACTTATTTGTGATTGTTGTGGGAACCAAGAAGACTGATAGGATATGAGCGATGGAAGCAATGAGGACTGAATTAATGAGAATCAATTTCCCAGCTTGCGAAATTGGTATATGATTCCACGCAGTTATACGTTGAGAAATTTTATCAAGTAAAAAGGTGAAGTGCTGAGTTTTCTTCCCTTGGATATCCACAGGAGTACCCAGATATGTGCCCAGGGAAACGTTGGCATTTAGTTGCAAGATACGTTTGTATTCCTGACCCATGTGCTCGGAAACATTTGGACTAAATTTAACAAATGACTTTCGTAAACTGAGCATTTGACCAGAAATATGGCAGAATCGATCAAGTAGATTGGACAGTTTCGTACAAGAAGTAGTCGACGCTTTAAAGAAAAGAAGAGCATCATCAGCAAAAAACAGATGAGATATAGCAGGAGCGTACCTGTGAGCTCGAATTCCATCAAAAAGTCGAATATCCGTAGCCAGTATTATCATGCGAGAGAAGATATCCATACAGAACAAGAATAGATAGGGGGAAAGTGGGTCACCCTGACGGAGCCCACAATGGGAAGGAAAGGACTCTGTAACCTGTCCATTAACCAGGATGCGATATGTCACTGTAGAAATACATTGACTAATCAACTGTATCCATGGTGCAGGAAATCCATAGGCCTGAAGAACCTTTAAGAGAAACCTCCAGTTAACCCGGTCATATGCCTTATTCATGTCAATTTTTAGAGCCGCTAGATGAACATTACCGCTTCGATGTTTATTAAGAACGTGGGTTAACTCATGACTGATCAAAATGTTGTCATCCATATGCCTTCCCGGTATGAAGGCACTCTGATATTCTGTGATAAGATCAGAGAGCAACGGCCGTAAACGATTGACAAGGCATTTCGAAACACATTTGTAAATGGTATTACATAAACTAATTGGCCGAAATTGTGTCACATCCTCAGGATTCGGTCCTTTAGGCAACAAAACAATCAACGTCTGGTTCCATTCATGAAGTATGAAACCTGTTGTGAAAAAGTGATTAACAGCTTGAAATACCTCATTTCCGAGGCTAAGCCAGTGAAGTTTGAAAAACTCCGCCGTTGATCCATCCAGGCCAGGAGATTTGCCCTGACCAATACCAAACATGGCCTCATGCACTTCATCCTTAGAGAAGGGTCGAATGAGCTGTTGTTGTTGAGAAGGAGAAAGATGAGGTAAATTTAAGTCGCGAAGTAGTAGATCAATGGCCTCATCCTGGACCTGATCAGAGGCAGTAGACACCTGAGACGGCCCATATGCAACCTTGAAATGATGTAAAATAGTTTTTACTATGGTAGGACCATCCTCCGTCCATTGGTCGTCTGCTATCCGTAGTAGATATATATATGCTGCACGTTGTTTTTGTCTCATCTTATTAAGAACTTGGTTGGAAGGTCCCCGATTTGAACGAATTTATCTTTAGATCGTTGCGACCAATAAGAGTGTGCCAAAGCAGACTTATTCAACTCTTGCTGACGTTGGAGCATGAAAGCGTTACCCTGAGGAAGAGAAGAGATATCAGTCGCATTGGCCATTAACTTTGTAGAAAGTTCTTGCCAATCAATCCCCCATACAACTTTATGATCCAGTCACCATCGCCTAATCTGATTGCGAAAGATGGATAGATGTTTCGTGAACCGGTACATTGTTGACCCAACTATGGGAATGCGCCATACAGACGAAATAATGTTAGGTAATTCAGGATGTATGAGGCACCAATTTTCAAACTGATATGGCCTACGATGAACCTGGCGTGGTGGCTCTGTCTGGTAAAAGATAGCTGCATGATCAGAATGTAGAATAGGGAAGTTTTTAATGAAACCAAGTGGATATCTGTCATTCCAATTTGGGGAAGCATACACTCTATCGAGACGTTCCATAATTAAATCCACACCATCCCTGTTATTTGTCCAAGTAAATCGAGGGCCAACAAAGGGAATATCTTGTAGTTGTAGAGCATGCTTCCAAGTTGTAAATTCTTCCCATCCCCTAATCATAGTAGTCCCACCCAGCTTATCCCCATAATGATCAAGTTGATTTATATCACCAATAATAACAAAGTCAGGATATGGCTCTAACATGTGTAACAATTGATTCCATAATGAAGTACGAAATTCTTGGCGCGATTCTCCGTACAAAAATAAAACGTACCAGATCATTCCATTATTTGCTGATATTTTACAAAACAGGAAATTACACATGGATCTAAGTACGTTAACAGCAAAAGGTGCCCAAGAAACCACAACTAACCCACCACTAGACCCTAAAGCATCTACACCAACTACAGTGTGTGGATTAGTAGTTCGTAACACAGACTGTACATGTGCAACTGAACATTTTGTTTTTGCAAACAGAAAATGGGCTTAACCGTCGCAACCAACCAGCGTATGTACGGAATTATCGGGGCATCACTGGTATTCAACCCCGACAATTTAACGAAAGGATATTCATGGAACTAGAGGTGACTGGTCTGGGTCAGTCACTACCCTAGTTGAGTCATCTGCAACCTTAACCAACAAGGAAAAATGTCCCTCCATGTCAGCAGCAGAGGAGCCGACATCATTCCCACGCTGACGTTTGAAAATCCATTTCTTAGTCGGCATAGGTGGTGAAGTAGCTGCATGACGTTTCTGAGCCAAAGAAGACATAATCTCTTCCCCAGGTTCCACTTCCAAATTTCGAGCCATAGACACATCAGTAATAGCTTTAGTACGAACGTCACCACGTAGGAAGCCTAAATTAAATCCTCCTTTAGCTTCCCATTGCTCCAGACGTTGTCGCTTTCCATCTTTAGAGCTGTAACTCACCTCCAAAGGTAAGCCAGCTACGTCATTGGCAGATTGGCTATGCAACAAACCTTCGGCCCTGCGCTTATGACCTGCGGAAAACCAGTTACTAGGCCCAGGTTCGTCAGGATGCGGAGGACCACTCGTAGTCCTTCCTTGTTCGATTAGTGCCTCAAGAGTTCCCACATTGCTAAGAGAATCCCAACCAGGAGACTGATGAATAAACCCCGATGCAGCATCATTTGGACGCACATAACACTCCTCGTGTTCGATCGCCACGCGAAATAATTTCGGAGGTCGCGTAGTAATCCCCAAATGACGATAAAAAGGTCTGCTTCGATGTACTTGTGCTGCGGCTGTAGGTGCGACTAATGGTATATGGGAAGTTGCTGCAGATACGGGTGGCACATGTTGAGGTCTTGGGGATACAAAATCCTCGATGTGGCCATAAGTAATATCATCAGTAGCAAAGCGGCGCCCAGGTGGAGATAACACTTCGTGGCCACTGATAGCAGGAGAAAAATTCTGAGTTACACTTGCAGGTGATCCTCGGGAAAAAGACATAGGGGGATTAGTATGAAATTCAGATTCATGAAGAGAAGGGTTATTTGCTTGGGATGGCAAATTTGGTGGCTCAAGCGAAGGTTCCGAGCTTTCTACCTCCACTGGTTCCTCGTCCGAGCTTGAATCCACCATATGAACATCAACGTGACGTTCCTCAAATATATAGGGATCATGGCCAGGAACCACATGAGTTAAATTCACACGAACATTTCGGTAAATAAACCGATCTGGTAACCCACGAATAATATTTGTATAAAGAGGAACACCCATAGCATCAAACATGATGTTCATACCATCATGTTCAAATTCCAGGAAACGACGATGAATAAGATGGTGTGCATCATAGGCAGACATTGGACATCGTCCAGTGTGATGGCCTACACAACCGCACTGTTTGCAAAACTTAAAAACCCCTTCATATCGAAAATAGACCCACACCACTTGACCATCTCCCAAGGGCAAGAAGCACCCCGTGATTAGTGGTTTTGTTAAATCTATGACTAAACGAGCACGAAGAAAAGCCTCCTGTGGGAGACCCGGCCCAGTGTCTTCCACTAAATCAACCATCCCAACGTGAGATAATATACGAGCAGTCCAGTACCTATAGCGTAGCCAGACTAAAGTCTATAGAAGAAGGAACTTGATTGGCTGAACTAGCGCGAAAGGTAATAATCTTACCATCTATGACAGTAGTGTGTTGGCGAAGAAGAGCCGCACAATCACGCGGGTCTTGACACTCAAAGATAAAATAAATCCCAGTGCGAAGAACTCGAATGGAGCCTCGAGTAATCCACTGAGTATTGACCACATTATTAACCAGGCTCGCATTTGGAGGCACAAGATCAAAAAAATAGCCAACTACAGAATGACTCCACTCGATATTAGGCAGAGGAGGAAGAGTCGATGGCGGGTGGCTAACAAGGATACCCATGCGCTTGTGTATAGAACGAACAGGAAGACCTTCACTATTACTAGTTTGGGGTTCTGAGAAACTCATTCTTCGCAAATATATAGGTTTTGGAAAGGTTAATATAGTAACGTAGAAAATCGTACAGTGAAGGTGTTGGAACTAAGCGAAGGTTTTTAATATCTTTGTTAGTAATCAGTAACAACCAGTAGCCGAAAAATTAAAGAGAAAGTAGAAACTAACAGTGAAAAGTGAAAGGAAAAAACGAAAGATTTTGGCTGTTTTTCCGCAAGAATTACAGTGAGAGGGAGTATTTAAACATGAAGAACAAGGGTGGTAAGGATGAATTTACCGGTGGAAGAAAATTTTACCGATCAAACTTGGCGAGGCTTGTACCACGCGTCTGGACAGCTGGCTGGATTTGTTGTGGTGTAAAGAGCATAACACGCCAGGTGTGAGTTGGCGAGAACTCCTCAGTGAAGAAAACCTTAGGTGACAAGTGGGCTCACTTAAAGTGAGATAACTCTCAATTCTTTGGGAGAGAATTTCGGATGAGAGAGAAAGTTGAAAAAGTCTTATCAGGTGTATAATGTTTTTAATGTATATATATATATATTGACTCTTATGCTTATTAGTACATTAAATATGATAAGGGCTTAAATAGTTGAGCTAAATCGAGTATCAGGCTTGGATGTCCTTTTACTTGGATTATTAGAATGTTCATATATTACCAATCGAAGACTAACACTAAGCAATTAATTATTGTACGTCTTAAATTATTTGACGCTAGGATTAACCAAGCACGATACTATATAAACCCTTAATTAACTTTTGCCTTTATATTTTGTAACATGTACCTTGTCTCTCACTCTCTCCTAAAAGATAATAAAACATGATACTATATAAACCCTTAATTAACTTTTGCCTCTATATTTTGTAACATGTACCTTGTCTCTCACTCTCTCCTAAAAGATAATAAAACATGTCTTCTCTGCTTGTGGATGTAGCTAACATATTGTAAATGAATCACATTAATTCTTACGTAGATATATTGTTCTTTAATTCTTTGTTACTTTATTGCGTTCCTAATAATAGGTAGTAACGTTATTTTGCTAATCCAGGTTTACATGTCTTTCTTTCAAACACTTCTCTTGACAAAACTATAATCATGTTCATTGTAATTGGATTATTTGCCTGAATTCGTTCTTAATTAGATTGGGGAATCCCGGTGGAAATTAGTGGATTAATTCCATCGATACTTTAGTGGGACATTATTATTCTAATTTCTAAGGACATAGAATAATTCCGTTAGTTTACGTTTCTTTAATCTAGTTTGCCGTTACAATGTGTCTGACAATCTTAGGATATATTATTATGCAAAACTCTATGAAGATGTATGGTAATGATACTATGAAACTAGATCGCTTTGATGGAACCAATTTCTTACGTCTAAAGGAGAAGATGTCGTTCTAACAAACTACTACGACGATTTTATATGTTCTGCAATTTGCATCCAAAATCTGGTACTTACCAGAACCATTATACAAAGATACTAAAGAAATGATCGCAAAGCTCAAGAAATGCGCTAAGAATGAGATGCTAAGCAGAGGATACATTTTGAATTTCCTCTGTGATTGCGTGTATAATCTTTACCTACATCAAATTCCCTCTATTTCGAGTAAAAAATTATAAGATGGGGGATGAATCGATATTAGGAGCCGATGATCAACAGTGGTGACCGGTCACTCGGGGAATGAAGTGAAACCTGCAAACGGGAGTTAGACTACCCCTGGGGTATATCCGGGATCGCCCATCTGACGATCAAGTCAGTTGATTGCTTTAATGGGTAAGTGTGAAGTGGTTTTTCTAGAATTCATTACCTCAATAAATGGGGATCTGATCCCGACTACTTTTAGTGTGATTACTAACTTGATTTCTTTTATTGTAGTTATTACCTGCCAAAAACTCAACGAGGAGATGCAGAAGCGTCCAACGGCCAACCAACGGGTGCATGACCAAATTCGACAGAGGGTGTCGAGGGGAGACACTCGAGTTCCTTGAGCCTTTAAGGTAATATCTGCCCCTTCTCGACCTTTTCTTTTCTATTGTTATGATGAATAACCCTCTTGCTCACAGGATCCCTCGAAGCCTAAAACTCGACCCCCCACTGCATCGGCCATCATTACTCCTCACGGGGGTGGAGACCGGAGAAAGATCGTTGCAGACTCCGCTCCTCGATCGAAGGGGGGATCATCCAAGTCTCGAGACACTGGGGAGGCATCCCCCCTCGAGAGGAGAATTCTCCAATTCATAAAACGAGGAAGAACTCGGAAATGGAGCCCCCACGCAACCCTTCACGGAGCTGTTTGGGATGGAGAAGGCTAGTCGCTTCGATTCGGCTGTGAAGCGCTTCCTTACCAGGGCGGACATACAGGTCTGCCGAGATTTGATCGAGGAGGAGGAGGTCGAAGTTCTAACTCTTCTTGGATCGACGTAAGTGCTGCTTGATGCTTTGTTTCAGCATTTGATTCGAATGGCAGTAATGAGCCATCAACATACTATAGGATTCCGGAAGCTTCGAGAGGACCTGGCTGAGCAGACGAAGCTTGCTTCGAGCCACCATCCTGAAATCGACAGGCTTGAGAAGGAGCTAGCTGTGAAGAAGAAGAAGAAGCTCATCGACGAGAAGGCTCTACAGGACCAAAAGATCAAGGATGTCGTGAGCCAACGGGATTCAGTCAAGCGCATAAATGATGCTTCGAAAGGCGAGACCTCGGAGGCGAGGGAGCTCATCATCCAGGAGTGGAAGGACTCCCAGGCCGGCAAGGATTTCCTTGCTGATATGGGGCTGCGTGGGACCGAGGTCGCCACAGAAGTAACTTTAGGCAAGCTTGGAGAGGCCTTGGGAAAGACACATTCCTAAGTCGACTAGAGCACGGTCGAGGGGGAGTACAATTCCATCATTGCTGCTGAGCTCGAAGCTGATGATCTCCTCGATATCGAGGGGACTTTGGCAAACGAGGTTCATGATGTCGAGGTTGGAAAGGAGGACCCTAAGGATCAAGCCGATTCGAGTGCCTCCACGTCCCTCGATTATGACGATACCCCGAGCACCTCGATCAGCGACTCTTCGAGCAGCTCTGACTGAGTTCCTTAGTTGATTTTGCCTTTTGCCTATTTTGTAATTAGCCAAGCCCTTAGTGGCTTTTAGGATGCAAATCTTTACTTAATGAATGAAACTTTTGACTTTTTCAATGCTTTGCCTCTCCTTGTTTTCTCGCTATATTTTCAACCTTTACTTTGCGTTAGTCGATAATAGTCTTTCGAGGTATGACATCGTCGAGTCTCGATGACCCTCGAGGTGCTTGTAACATCAGCTTGAGTCCTGAGATACGTGACAAGCGCGTGGCGCGTGTTTGACATTGATGGGCCGACAAGTGTAGCCCAATGAGGGGGTTGAATTTATTTCAACCTTGGGAATCGCGATCTTGTTTCTTTATAAGTACATAACCGGGTAACTCTTATAACTCAAAATCTCATTTCTCTTCTTCTCTCTCTACTTCATCTCCACCATCAACCCTATTTTTCATCTCGAGTGCTATGTCTCAGCCTTTGGTTACCGTCGAGGCACTTCGAGCGGCTAAACGCCACCAGCTGGCTAAGTCCAGCTCGAGTTCCGCTTCCCCTTCGACAAGGGATCGGAAATTGCTTCAAAGGCCATCCTCCCTGATGGTCTTACAAAGGGCGCTACCTCAACTGAGGGAGGAAGCTTACCCCCACCTGCGCTGGTCCCCAAGCAAGAACCTTTAGAGGTTAAGCTCGAGGACTGCAGCCAGTGGCTGCTTTTGGGTCGAAGGGTGCCCCACCTTCAAGGAAGAGGCCGTGGAGGGAGGAACCCTTCCGGGTGCCTTTCTTGGCACTCTCGAGCGCCCAAATGGCCTCGCGGTTTGATAAGGCCTCACAGGCATCTGATGACGGAGGCCGATGAGAAGGGTTGCCTATCCCACGAGGGTCAGGAGATCGAGACCGTTAAGGCTACTCTGGTTGAGGTAACTTTGCTTTGCCATACATTTCTTTGTAATTATTTATAACTCGATGCTAACTCATGTTATTTCCTTGCAACAGCTATCGATCAGGTTATCGACCCTGGCTCGAAGGTCTAAGCCTAGGCTAACCGCCGATGGCTCGACAGGGGAGATGTCCTCTAACGATAGATCCGCCCTAGTCAATCGCCTCCGGATAGCTAAGCTGGGGCTCTCGGAGGCTGAGGAGGTGATCAAGAAGGCTCAGAAGTCCTTCGACAAGAAGGTGGTTGACCTTGAGCAGTCCATCAAGGACCTCAGGAAGCAGAGGGACTCGGCCAGCCGTAGACGACGGGAGGTCGTCAAGGATTGCAAGAAGGCCCAAGAGAAGGCTGAGAAGGCCAATAAGAGGGTTGAGGAAGCAATTGCCGAAGCTCGCAACTGTCGGGACGCGATCATCAACAACTGGAAGCTTTCCTCGGAGGGGAGGACCTTTCTCGAAGATGCATCACTACAGGCTTTCGAGGTAGGCCATGCTGAGGCCCTCCGAAAGGTGTGGGCCGTTCTCGAGAAGGTATCCCCTGGTCTCTCCTGGGCTGAAGTGGAGAAAGGCGTTGGAGCGCTTTCTTAAGAGGATGCGGGGGGCAGTGGTGAGGCCTCCAAGGTCGAGGACCAGGCTCTTGCCCCTGGTAACCTCGAGGGCTGACCACTTCCGCTCGCATCTTCTTCTTGGCATCGAGCTCTTGCTTGGTTGCGGGAATCAAGCTCCTACCTCTTTGCTGCCAGGATCGAGCTCATGGTATCTTCTTCTTCTATTCTTCTCGCGTGGTCTTCTCAGCTGCCTCCTACCAGGGTTAATGTTGAACCCTTAAGCTTTCTTGCTTGCCTTAGATTTTTTCTTTAACTTGTAAGCTGGCTACTTCGGTACCTTGTATCTCGATAAATGGAATAAAACTCGATTCTTTGCACTTTGCCTTGTTTCTGTTTAAGTTTGTGCCTTCGAGATTTGCTAATTTTCATGCTTTAAACCAAGACTCGATGGTCATACAACTTTTTACAACTTGATTCGACACTCGTTTCATAAGACCAGTAATTGCTAAGTAACCTTTACATAAATTAGTTTGAATCAGTGCCCACTAAAGGCTAAGTGATTCTTTACAATAGCTATAAATAAATGCCCTAAGAGGCCAAGTGATTTTACAAGACCTATGAATCAATGCAAAAAAGCAAGTGATTTTACAAAAGTTGAGCTTTAACTAACATGTTATGCCTCTAAGCTCGAGGGATACGCTTAAACATAGAACTTACGAAGGTTATTTGCGTTCCATGGTCGGGGGGGGGGGGGGACACCCTTCTTGATCTTTGAGGCGGTAACTGCCTTGTCGAACTACTTAAGTGACTTTGTAAGGTCCCTCCCAGATGGGTTGCAACTTGCCAAGTCGAGGCTCTCGACCCGTGGCTTCAAGTTTCCTTAAGACACAATCATTGACCTGAAATGGTCGATGCTTGACCCGATGATTGAATAGCCGTGTCAGTTTGAGTTTGTAGGAAATAACTTTCAAGAGGTCGTTGCCTCGAGTTTCTGGGAGTAGGTCGAGGTTGACCTTCTTTTTAGCTTCGTTGCTATTGTAATCATAGAAGGTTATCCTGGGTGAGGGAATGCCAACTTCGATGGGTAGCACAACCTCACTACCATACACCAAGTTGAATGGTGTTTATCCAGTTGCTTCCCGGACCGTTGTACTCGTTGACCACAGGACGCCTGGTAGGTCGCCGATCCATGAACCTTTGGCTCCTTCGAGCATAGTTTTCAATCCTTTCAGAACTACTTTATTCGCTGCTTCCGCTTGTTCGTTAGTCTGAGGTCAACTGACGACAGAGAATCTGGTTTCGATGCTAAACCTAGAACAATAGTCTCAAGTTGGTCCACTGTTGAACTGGCATCTATCATCTGATATTAGGACTCGAGGAACCCCGAATATAGTGATCAAGTTTTGCCGATGAATTGCTGGACTTGTTTATCAGTGATGGAGGCGAGATGTGCATCCTCTACCCACTTTATGAAGTAATCGATAGCTACCAAGAGAAATCTTCGTTGTCCAGAAGAAGGGGGAAAGGGTCCTAAAAGGTCCATTCCCCACATATCGAATGGCAGGGGAGCTTGAATGGTGGTTACAGAACTAGCAGCTTGATGAGGAAGGTTGGCATGCATCTGGCAGTCTTTGCACTTTTGGACCAACTTCGAGGCGTCTTCTCTCATTGTGGCCAGTAGTACCTTGCTCGAAGAGCCTTAGCTGTGATGGTTCTAGCTCCTTGGTGACTTTTGCTTACCCCTTGATGTATTTCTCGAAGGACATAGTCCCCCTCTTGGGGAGTCAAGTAGCGGAGGAGGGGGTGGGTGAATGATTTCTTGTACAATTGTTCTTTGTGATATGTGAACCATCGAGCTTGCCTCTGCACTCTTTCTGCCTCGAGATAATCTTGGGGCAGGACACCATCTCTGGAGAAGGATATGATTTTATCCATCCAAGTGGGGATTCTATCGAGGGTGGCTACCCCCCCCCCCCCCCCAATTGATGCTTGGAGCTTTGAGGACCTCCCACATGATTGGCCGGGGTGAGAGATCCTCAGCTGAGCTGGCCAGCCTTGATAGTGCGTTAGCTTGTTGATTCTCAGAACAAGGGATGTGAGTGATAGTGAAGGGGGTTAGATCAACAATTTCTTCTTTAATTTTCTTCAAATACATCTTCATGTTGTATTCCTTGCCCTCGAACTCCCCTGTCACTTGCCCGACAATAAGGTGGGAGTCGGAGTGAGTTTTGAGTTTTCGAGCCCAAGCTGTCTTGCATAGCTGGATCCTAAGCAGTGGTGCTTCGTATTCAGCCTCATTATCCGAGGCGATAAAGTCGAACTTTATTGCATACTCTTTTCTGTTCTTTTGTGGGTCTAGGACCAAGAGTCCGTCACCACATCTGACCTTGGATGACGATCCATCGATAAATAGCTCCTAGAAGCCTTCCTCCGTAGGCTCAGCCTGGAGGTGCATTCGAAGTCCGCCAACGCTTGGGCTTTGATAGCACGTCGTGGTTCGAATTCGATGTCGAAGTTCGATAGTTGATTAAACCAGTCCGTCACCCTACTAAATTGGTTCCCTCCTTCGATGACTTTTCGAATGGGCTGGCTGGTGAGGACTTTGATGGGATGAGCCTGAAAGTAAGGCTTGAGCTTGCGAGTGGCGAGGACAAGAGCGAAGATCATCTTCTCTATTGGTGTTGGTTTCTGCGCCTCGAAGGGCGTAGCTTATGAAGTATACGGGATGTTGATTCTTCTCGCGCTCTGCGACTAGGACGATGATGAGGGCGTGATCTGATACGGCTAGATAGACAAAGAGTGTCTCTCCCTGCAAGGGGGAGACAAGCTTGGGAAGGCTAGCCAGATGTGCTTTGAGCTGTTGAAACGCTTCTTCCGCAGCGTCGTCCCAGTCGAATGTCGGCTGTTTTAGCCGCCTGAAGAAGTATAAGCTCTTGTCAGCTGATCGTGACAGAAAGCGTGCTAGTTCCGTCATGCATCCGGTTAGGTGCTGGACTTCTTTGACAGTTCGAGGGCTTTTCATCTCGATGATGGCTTCAATTTTGTCGGGGTTAGCTTCTATGCCCCTTTCATCTACGAGGAAGCCGAGGCACTTTCCATACGCAGTTGCTGCGGTGGTATTGCTTATTGCTGTGGTGGTATTGTTGCAATTTTATCCATACGCAACAATATATCACGTAAATAGAAAAGGTAAAATATAAAATAAAGATATTGTTTTGGTTTCGGCCAAAAACCGTAGCAATATGATATCGGCTGGAAAATTATTGAAAAAAATTGTCTTTTTTACCATACATATTGCTGCGATTTTCGTTAAGAACCGCAACAATATATTGAAATAATTTTTAAAAGTATTATTTTAATATATTGTTGCGGTTCTTGGAAGAACCGCAACAATATCATTAAAAAATATTTAAAAAAAAAAGTATAAACGACGTGCAATAATCAGCTAGGGTTTGGTTTTTTCCTCACTATCCTCTCATCCTCTCACCCAATCTTTATCATCCTCCCTCCTCTTACCCTTTACCCTCCTCTCACCCTTCACCTTCACCTTCACCTTCACCTTCACCTTCACCTTCATTTCACCTTCACCTTTGACCCTCCTCTCACCCTCCACTCACCCTTCACCTTCGACCGTTCACCCTCACTCCTCTCGTCATTCACCCTCACCTTCGACCCTCCATCTTCGATCCTCCTCTCATCCTTCACTTTCGACCATGGAAAAATGAGAAACGCGGACTCCGTTGACCATTGCGAAACGAGAATGATCTGGTTGAGACGCGAAATGAATCATTTACAGAGAGGTCATGAGAGGTCAAATGACGATCTGTCGACCATGGCGCTTCATTGAGAAAGATCTGGTTGAGACGATCTTCGCGCTTCATCTTCATTTCCTCGTCGTTCACCGTACCGGCACTGTAAAGGAGAAACGAGATCTGGTTCGTTCGTTTGAGAAACGAGATCCGGTTCACCATGGCGCCATGAATCCTTTTTTTTGTCGTTTTTGTTTTTTCGTTTTCTTTTTTTTCGTTTTTTGATCTGTTTTAGGATTTTTTTTTTAATTGTTTTCTTTTTTTATATATGTTTGTAGATTTTTTCGTTTTAGGATTTTATTTTTTTTGATTTCTCGTTTTTTAGATCAGTTTCTTATTTTTTCTAACATATTTTTTTGTTTTTATTATAATTTTTGTAATTAGTCATTAAGTTGTAATAGTTGTTTTGTTATTTTTGCCTTTTCATTTTACTTTTTTATCTTTTGTATTATTTATGTAACTAATTTTTTTATCTTTATATATTAATGAGATTCATGTCATTTCATCTTCATTTTGTCTGCAAATTTGGTGGATAGTGGATGGGTTAGTTGCATGCTTTTAATTTTTCAATAATTGCGAAATGCAAAAAAAAAAAAAAAAAAAAAAAATTACCTGTACCATGACCTATTGCTGCAGTTTTGGGAAACAACCGCAGCAATAGGCCAACCTATTGTTGCGGTTTCTAGCCAAAATCGCAGCAATACGTTGTACTTATTTTAATTAAAAATGAACTTATGGCTGCGATTTTGCCCAGAAACCGCAGCAATATGTTTCGATATTGCCGCGAATTAAAACCACAACAATATATTAATTACCTATTGCTGCACGGCTAAAACCGCCGCAATAGGCCACTTAATGACCGCAACAATAAGCATTTATTCTACTAGTGAGAGAAATCTTCGTTGTCTTGAAGCAGGGGGAAAGGGTCCCAAAAGGTCCATTCCCCACATATCGAATGGCAGTGGAGCTTGAATGGTGGTTAAAGAGCTAGCAGCTTGATGAGGAAGGTTGGCATGCATCTGGCAGTCTTTGCACTTTTGGACCAACTTCGAGGCGTCTTCTCTCATGGTGGGCCAATAGTACCCTGCTCGAAGAGCCTTAACTGTGATGGTTCTAGCTCCTTGATGACTTTCGCTTGCCCCTTGATATATTTCTCGAAGAACATAGTCCCCTCTTGGGGAGTCAAGCAGCGGAGGAAGGGGTGGGTGAATGATTTCTTGTACAATTGTTCTTGACTCCCCAAGAGAGGGACTATGTCCTTCGAGAAATCATACTTGGAAATGAACTTCACATTGATAACACAAAAATCACAATCAAATCTTATTACAAAAAGGAAAAAAAATATGGTGTTAGAGAGAAGCAAGTACTACATATTATTGTTTTTGCTTGTATTGGACTGTGTATTTTGGCGCTTGTGAAACTGAAACTACCCTGCATGAAATTCATACTTGGAAATGAATGATGTATTTATAAACATAGCATGTATAATTTTTATGAGCATATCATTGTAAATTTGTAATTACCTTGTATTGGTGAAAACAATTGGTATTCTGATTTGTGGTTCGATTGTGTATTTTGGCGCTTGTGAAACTCAAAGTACTCTGCATGGAAATGAATGATGTATTTATAAACATATCATGTATAATTTTTATGAACAAATCACTGTAATTACCTTGTATTGTGTAAAAACAATTGGTATTCTGAATTGTGGTTTGTTGATGTTGTTGTGTTGTTCATAGAACCCGAAGGTAGAATTGACGGGTAGAAGTTGGTGGAATAGAATTGAGAAATGGAATTGTATTGCAGTTGTGTGTAATTTGTTTTTTTGTTTTGTTTTTTAATTGCCGAGTTGTGTTGCAGTTGGATGTATTTTTTATTTTGTTGTTTTTTCTTTTTGTCTATTTTTTGGTGTCCCCCCTAGTTGCCTTATAGAATAGAGATTCCAGCAACCTAGAATATCTTTCAAGCCCTTTTGAACTTACTGTAAAATAATTATAAATATTAAAGTACCCAATTTTCATAAACTCTAACATAGTACTATAGTTCTAACTCTATAAAACATCAAAAATACATGCTTTCATGCTTAAAAACCTAATTTAAACATATATATTATATATGAAATTATTTAATCTATTAAACTAATTATATAATCTGAAATTAATCTCCATTATATAAGCCAAGAGGGGAGCTATGGCGTCCACCTTTGCAAAGACTTTTTAACCCTTCATTCAATAAAAAATATTACCTATTAAGATTTTGAGATTTTCCTCAATCATAACCCTTCCTAATTTAAAATATGTATATCAAAGGAAGTTCAAAGTAGCTAAAATAAACTTTCATAAAATATGTGTATTAAAAGAAAAAGTTTATGATTAAAGAACAAATTAACATAACTAAAGCAATTTTCAAATCAATTACAAAACCAAAGACATAAAATTTTAATTTTACCTAACTTTGAAATGCAATAGCAATATACCAACATCCATTAACAAGCAATAAAAATACTTATAAAACAACTTCTTCATCAAGTATTTCTTATATTTTGTATTTGCACCACATGATATTTAATTAGAACTAATAATGATTGTAAATTACATCATTCAAAATTATATTTAGATGAAGTTTCATAATAATTACGAAAATAAGTCACGCACGCATTGCATGCAAAGAAAGCTAGTATTATCAGAGTTAAAGATATAAACTTTAATCATCAAACCACCAAAATAATACTTAAAACATTAAACTAATCATCAACATAATATAGACGAGGAAGAAAATAACCAAAGAGGAGGGAGAAAAACCGGTAGCCAAGGAGAGGGAAGGACCGGCGCAAGGCTGCGACGATGGTGGTCGGCTAGGCGGCAAGTGAACCGAGGGAAAGAAAGAAAAGTCGGGCGAGGAAAAGAGAAAAAGGAGTGTGTCGTAAGAGGAGATAGTGGAAGAGAGAAAGTAGGGTATTGTGTAATGTGGCAAAATTGTTAATGAGGGAAGTACTTATAGGTTCCCCCACTAGGGATCCAAAAGAGAATTGGGCTTAATGGGTTGTTTTAATAAAAGGTGATTCTATAAAAAGTTATAGAGGTTTGGGCTCCTCTAACCCAATATTTTAAAATCTTTTACACTACAACTCAAAATAATTAAATATTAAATAACCTTCAAAGTACTCCCTCTTTTTTTTATATATATTTCTCACTTGAAATCTTGGCACTATTCATAATTAGAGAGAATCTTCTCAAGACTATGTGGGGTCTTATTTGATTCGTCTCAATTAGTACATTATTAATATTCAATCGTTATAATTTTCACTAATATATAATGAAAGATATTTAAGTTCAAAGAAGTGCATTGGGAGACGCACATAGGAAAGTGAGAATGATAAAAAAACAGAGGAAGAAGTATGACTCAAAAAAAATTTGATAATTTAAAACATTAAATAATCCTTTACCTTTAAAAATAGTCATCACTTTAAGAAATTAATTATTTAAATACGAAAACATATATAAATATACTTTAAATATATTTATAAAATTGTGGAGAATTACAGGAAGCTCTATTGGGGAAGTATAGCTGGAAAAAATAAATTGGCTTTGATTGCATGGGAAAAAGTATGTGGACCAAAAGAATCAGGGGGGCCTAGGCCTTAGAAAAAATGCTATAAGAAACAGAATTTGCCTAGCACAAGTGTGTTGGAAGATGAACTCCATGGAAAATTTGGCTGCCCAAGTCCTATACCAAAAGTATTGCAGGGGTAGAAACCTCACTAGACCCTTCAAATCTGGATCTTATATATGGCAATGCAAGACATGGGAAAAGGGTGGGTCATCTTTACAAAATACTCAGGCTGGAGTATTGAAAAAGGTGACTTTGTTTCCTTCTGATATGATGTGTAGACACCTTTTGAACCCTCAAGGAACATTGTATCTGGCCCAATATCGAATGTAGAAGACCAACGCAAAGTTGAGAGTGTGTTGGATGAGGAAGGTGGAACCTTCAGGACCTTACCTTGGATATCTTCCCCCCCCCCCCCCCCCATATAACCCAATGGAATGAGAGCTATAATATGACTAGGGATAATCAAGACAAAGAAGATACCCTTGTTTGTTAGGTTGCTAAGGAAACTTTTCTTGACTGTCAAAAGATCTATAAGGATGATCGGTCCCTATGCTCATCCCCTAGCACTAGTGACTGTGACTTAACCAGTGTGGGCTACCCCCGCCACCCAAAAATACAAAAATTTCCTGTGGACTTGCCTGTGGAATGGTATACCAACAAAAGCCTCACTCTATGCTAGAAGTATAACTTGTAACCCAAACTGCCCCTTCTGTCTAACAATCATGGAAACTCACGAACATGTCCTTAGAGACTGCATTAGAGCAAGAGAGGTGTGGCAAAAGTGCACTCTGCCTAAGGACTTTTTCAGTACCGACCTTGAAACTTGACTGAATGGAAACTTAAATTCTCAGACAACTATGACGGACTATCATAACATCTCTTGGAGCACCCTCTTCTCCTTCCTATGTTGGAGGATATGGATAAGAAGAAATCAATGGACATTTAACAATAAGGACTTTAAGGGTACGTTCTCTTCAACTTATTGGCCCTGAACTTATATGAACTGAACTTATTGAACATGAACTGAACTTATTGGAACTTATTAAACCTGATTAGACCTGATTCAACTTATTGGACCTGATTGAACCTGATTGTAACTTATTGGATCTGATTGGAACTTATTGACCTTATTGAAACTTATTAGACCTTATTGGCCCTGATTGAAACTTATTAGACCTTAGTGGACTTGATTAAAACTTATTGGACTTGATTGAAACTTATTCGACCTTATTAGACAAAAAAAAATTGACCATTAATAACATAAATATTACCACTAACGTAAATACTACCCCTCAAAATTTATTATGAAGTAATTTATTAAAATTCGTCCTTTAAAAAAATAATTATTAATTATCTCTTATGATAATTAATTTAACAAAAAAAATTTTACTATTTATAAATTTGCCTATACATAACTTTCACCACTAATATATCTAATAGTCTTGTTTTGATTTTATAAAGCACTAGTAGAAAATCAAAAGTTGATTAACATTTATTGCTAACAAGTTAAAATTGGCACATATGAAAAATTCTCAATCCACTTTCATTTACTTGAAGGTAGTAGAATGCATTAACTCCTTATTTAAAAACGAATTGCAAAATATTGTAATTATAATGATTATTATTGTTAACCTTAATTATTTGACCATAATTATAATATTATTTAATAATAGTATAATCAGCTAATAGTAATATGAATAATCAAATAATAATAGACAATAATACTATACATTGTGTTACTTTAATAAAAAATTCTAATAATAACATAATCAGCTATGAATAATAAAATAATAGACAATAATACAAAATATTTAATAAAATAATAGACACTAATACAAGTATAAAACTTTATAATCATTGTGGACTTTGTGGTAATTTAATTAAAATTCTAATAGTGATATGAAATTATGAATAATAAAATAATGGACAATAATACAAATATTTATTGAACATTGACTATTTGGACCTTATTGGACCTGATTAGACCTGATCAAAACTATTGGACCTTATTAAACCTGATTGGAACTCATTGCACCTGATTGGAACTTATTGCACCTGATTGGAACTTATTGGACCTTATTAGACCTGATTGGAACTTATTGCCCTTATTGCAACTTATCTAAACTTATCTGAACTTATCTGAATTTATCTGAACTTATTGGACCTGAAACTTAATTTTTTAAGTTGCGGAGAACGCACCCTAAATTAGAGTATTTTTGGCACCAATATGTGTTTCTAACTACAGAATGCTTGTTCAAGACCTGTTTTATCCACAACCAAACCCACCGATACCCCTCCAAATATCCCAAAACCATGAGTTCACTATAATAGTTGATGCCTCCTTCTGTAATGCTAACCCCTATGCGGATGGGAGCGATCTGCAGGAGAAAATCAGGTTAATGGGTGAAAATAATCTGTAGTATATTTGTGAGCAATGATGCCAAGCTTTCGAAGCTTATTGCAATCATTTAGACTTTGATGTGCATAAAACGAAATCAGTGGACAAAATGCTTAATTCTCTCGGATTCTCTAGTGGTTCTAGAGAATATAAACAGGAATACTAGAATTCGAGACCATTATAACCATTATATATTTATGTGCAGAGAATTGTTACAGGAGGGGGCCTAAATCGAACTCCAGAAAGTGGAAAGGGCTTAAGTTCAGAAAGCGGACATCTTGGCTAGAATAGATCGTAAAGGGAGCAGCGAGGTTAACGTTTTCGTTAATTTTGCACAAATTCATGGGTAAAATTCAATATTAACTTAGAAGACATTTATTCTGAACAATTACGTTCTTGCTGTAATGAAGAGGAATATCTCCCTATGCAAACGAAAACCGATCATGTAGTAGTTTTATCTTAATATATCGTTCCAGTGAACCCAAAAAAAAAATACAGCGTGACATTTGAACAATTACTTGTAACACAAATACAAAATACAAGCAGCTGAACCAAGCCCTTCAAACGGAGGTATACAAATGTGATCCCAAGATATAAAGGGAATAGTAAAATACTTGCTAACTTTTCATAACTTGTACTATCGTATCTTGGTGAAAACAATTACCATAATGTAAATCTGACAGAATAACTTCCTAAATATGACAGTTAAGAGCTCAGATATTTATAGTAACATCCCACAATCGAAGAAGTCCATTACGGCCACCACTACAGATCCGTTTCCTTTCAAGATCCGAAGCCACGCATCTTACAACAGCAGCAGATTTCTGGGGTGTCCGGTAAAGCTGCCATCCAGCTACTTTAGAGCCTGAGGAGGATAACCCACCAAGTCTTTCTTGAGGGCGATGAAAGAGAGACATGGAGTTATCTGCTGCACCAATCCCCAGCCAGTGTTCACCAGCATTTATAGATAAAATAGAAGCAGAATGTAAGGTGATATTCTTGACACATCTTATACCTCCATCCCCATTTTCCCAAAACCGAAGCATCCCATCTGTTGAGCCACTAATAATTCCCTTCTCCAACGGTGAATACTCAACACATTGAACAGGACCTCCATGGCAAGCCAAGACAGCATCACATGTGCCTCGAGAAACTGACCACATCCTAGCTGTCCAATCATCACTACCACTGATTAAAGTATCTCCAACCATTCTGATAGATCTGATCCATTTGGTGTGCCCCAAGAGCTTGTGCATCTGTCGACCAGCACGGATGTCCCACAAATAAGCAACTGAATCTCTACCTGCTGCAGCCAAAACTCCTGTAGAATCATCGTAATCCATACAAAGGACTGAACCTGAGCAACGCCCAACAGTTGCCACACAAGTGTCTGTTCTTACATCCCACATCTTCAGGGTTCCATCATGGGAAGAAGTAAGGACACGTTCTCCTGAGAGCAAGCGCACAGAGCTGATTGGTGCATTATGCCCTTTCAGCTCTTCCAGAACCTGGTACGTTTGCTTATCCCAGACCAAGATAGATTGATCGTCCGAGCCTGATACTATCTTTCCTCGGTCAGAACTTATAGCACGCACAGCTCTGGTAGACAAAGCAATAGTTCAGAATGATATCAAACCATGTAGATCTGATAAAACAGGGGACACGAAATTGATATATAAGTGAAGAAGTAATAGTGAAAAGGGAAACAGAGCCAAATGACAAAAATCATCCATTATGGGGGGTTGAAGCGAAAATCATTCACCTACATGAGGGTCACGACTCACAAGTCATTAAGGAACTTCCTATCAGCCACTAACTTTAGTCTTGTCACATTCTGTATTTACTGTAACTTTTACTCTATGTGAGGTCAGTCTATGACAAGTAAAACCAACTGAGATTTAATTCTCAGGTTTAATTTTTACTTCAGATGGGAGTTTTTGGTATGGAACTAGCAAACAGAATACAAATTTACACCCAATATTGTACAAAAAAATGGACATTCAAAGTGGAGTTGAGCATACTATATTAAGCAGCAATTATTGAAATCCTGTATTTAAAAGCTTAGGGGTACAACATATCTCGCTCTAGCCCGCCTTTTAAAATGATTGTTACCCATCAGTTGTCTTTTTATAACTTCATCATTACTTATATGAAAGAATAGAAGCATTAATTTGATATAGTACCCAGTATGGCCTTGCAAAGTTGCCCGAAGCTCAGAACCACGAAGACTTGGATCCCATATCTTAACCTGAAAGATTTTGAAGTGAGTGATATAGTAAAATAACTTCAAAATCTTATAAATTGCAAAAATAATGCTGATAAGATGTTCATACACAGATCCCATATCTTAAGCGGAAAGATGCAGTGGATGAAATAATAAATCAGTTGAAGTATCTTTAAAATTGTAAAGGTGTATTCATGCCAAAGTTTTCGAGCACAAATCCCATATCTTAACCTGAATATTCAGTTAATAATGTAGTCGATCAATTCCAAATTCTTATAAATCATAAGAATATTCCAGTAAAGAATTTCAACATAATTTGACTGTACACTGCTACATATGCTTAAGAAAGCAGAAAAAATAACATTTAACTGGCCCACATGCTACAATCTGTTAGTAAGCAAGACCAAAGTCCTGAAACAAAAGGCAATACAAAAATTCACATGTGTAACTGCAGGAAAAGGCTGAAGCATTCATGGAAGGTCTGAAGTCTGAACAATAATCATCACAAAGGAAGATCTGGTAGAAAGTGCCATATAAATCGATAAAACAGAAACAACTTTCCAGACCCCAACCCCTCTCCCTCCCCTCACCCAAAAAAAAAGGTGACAAAGATTAATGTTGACATGATTAGCAATATATGTTCACATACCAGGCAATCTGTGCTTCCACTAATGAAGAAGCCTGCATCCTCACGGTCACCAACAAGATCCCAAACCTCCTTTCTTGTGACACAATGTAAAGCAGTGATTGCACCATTATGGCCCCTAAGTACGCGCACATTTGTTGAAGGCCTCTTTTGACCTGCTGTGTTTCCCAGATCTTGTTTGTTTTCATCTGCAACTGAATACAGCAAAAATATGAAATAAAGGATAAGCTAAGATAATAACCTGGATGATTTATAACTTCGACATAAATTGGAGATACCTGATACTCCACTATTTACACGAGTAAAAGAATGAGCCCTTAATGATGTATCCCTGCTGAACATGCTCTGCACCCAGCTCCTTCCAACACTAGAAGCCTCAATAGTTTGTTGACCGTCAGTTGCAACATCTTGAGAAAGTGCTGATTGCACTCCATAAGAAGACAATGATTGGACTTTTAAAGCCGCGACTCCCCAGTAAGCAAAGCGTAGTTGGTGAATATGTGACAAGAACCCCCTCAGTTGTATCTACGACCAATCAGAGTAAACAAAGAAACCATTCTCGCATAATTAAAAATCAACCAAGGTCACACATTAGATTTTTTTTTTTTAATATTACATTGGAGCACTTTCTAAGATTCAAAGACTGCACATATTATCAGAGAGTTGATTACTACTTCCTATGTTTCTTTCTAGTCATGTGGGATCTTGTTAGATTCATCTCGATGTATAATTTGAAGATAACAAATTTATTATGAGTTTTGCTTCTTGATAAATAAAGAAATTAATGATAAATTATGCATTGGCAAGTGTGACTAAAGAAACAGGTTAGCCAGATAGATATGGAGGAAGTATCATTTAGATTTACATATGTAATAAGTCGTATATTAGAAGGCATACAATAAAAACAAGGTTGCTCTGTTATTTAAAGGCCATTTTGTAACATATTTTGGACTTGGCAATCTGATATGTGACGTTGAATCACATCGCCACATCCATCACGGACCTCTATTTAACATGTAAACTCTTATAACCATGGAATAAAAACTCTCCCGTTCCGTTACAGAACGGCCGTTCTGTAACGGATTTTGGATTTGCCGTTCCGCGAAATCCCGTTACGGAACGCCATAATTAAATTCACGTACTTCTCGCCGCGTTGTCCGTTCCGTAACGCGAACTCGCCGCGTTAGAACGATTTTATCCCCGTTACATCCGTTCTTTTCAAACATTGGCCAAAATTTTTTAATGATTTAATTATATAGTTGAGGAAACATGATATTCTATTAGATTTGATTATATTATGTTCTAATAATGCTTCATAAACTAAAAAAATGCAAATAAGGTTAAATCATATTAATGTGAATTTTTAAAAAAATTCACGCCGCGTCGGCCGCGAAACGTTCTATTTCGCCGTTACAAGCCGTTCCTGCGACAACGCGACCGTTCCCGCGAACGCGACCGCGAGAGCGTTTTTTTTCCCTGCTTATAACCCATTTCTAAATCGTAAAGCATATAGATATAGTCAATTTACATATAAGATAATACTCAAATATTAGTCACTATAAATGTTCAATACCTTTTTATCTCTACGGAAAATAACAAAGTAAGCTTTAAAAAGTATATATTAGTTTATAATCAAAGGAATATTTTCCGAGACTCCTGAAATGACAATGAGAAAGAGCCACTTTTTCAATTTTTTAGCTCATGCAGAGATGCCCATTGGCCACAAAGTGAGACTAACAATCGCAATGCGACCTTTTTCCATTTTACAAGAAATTATATCCAGTGATAAAAAATTTCTTCCATCCACCTTTTATTTGATAAAGAACCTTTTTGTAAATGAACTGTAGCAGAGAGTAAGACTGATGACAAATTTTCCTCAGAGCAGCAAGAACAGTTTAAAAATTAACCCACTTATGTTATACTCCATAATTCACAACAGAGCAATTGTGTGAAACTCCAGCCGCCTTCAACCCATTAAGATGCTAAATGATTTTCTGTTCTGAAAAAAATCAGCATTCAGCTCTAACCACAAACGCCACGTAATAGCAAATTTCACCATAAACCATTAGGCCCCGCACCTTCTTCTCCTTTCCTCTTCCAAGGCCCACAAGCTGAACCTGCAGGAGCTCCAAATAGTAAAGGGAAAACCCAGGACTACTACACTCCACAGCCATCCCTCATGTTCTCCTTTGGAGCACGTCATTAGAACAGTCTACCTATGACAAAGTCCACATGAAAGCTCTCACCTTCAGAGGAGCCCTAGCATTCCCCCCACCCCCCCAACACACACTCACACGCACCACACACACACACACACGCACAGACACGCACAGACACGTGCGCACACAGCCACACACAGACACGGACACGGGCACGCACACACAGACACGCCCACACCCACGCGCACGTGCACGCGCAAGAGTGAATGGAGGCAGAATCTTTTCCAAATGATGGGGAATAGTCTCAGTTTTCAAATGAGCAGATAGCACAAGTGGCTTCACCAAAACTTGACAGAGGAAAGATACAGATACTCACAAATTGCTTATACCCAATGTTGTTTTTCTCTGCTATGATCTCAATAATGTGCCAAGCGTCAGAATCAGGAAGTCCCAGTCCAGCCTTCACAGAGTTAAGTATCATGATTATTAAGTTTATTAGTAATCAGTAGCAGCATTTTTGTGGGAGAAAAGACGAAAGGGCAGAGAGTACCATATGTGAAGCTACTACAATCAGCTGTGTCATAACCAAGGTGGCATAATTAGATGACCTGAAGATCAGCAGTGATTAGAAATAATGAGAAACCATATACCTTATCAAAATGTTCTGAATGAAGTTTGCTTTCTCAATATGTCACATAGCTAAAAGTACAATTAGAATCCTTCTACTATTAGAAACTATTATGCCTTCGATTCCAAAATGTTTCACCAACATCAAAATTTAAAACTCATATCAGTCATAAATTTTAAGGTACGCAAACATTTTGGAACTGAGGGAGCATTATACAAGACACATACAAAACATAATAGCATATCACCTATTTTTCAAAGACATACAAATAAAATTTTCCACAACTTCTAGTAATCTTAAATACAAATCAATGTCAATCAGTTCCAAGCGGGGTGTCCATGTAAGGAGCAGTTATTTGGGCTTCTCCACAAAAAATTAGAAGGTGGTCATTCTACTTCTCCAAAAATATTGTACCAATTACTGCAAATGACGGTCAACCATCAAATGAAAGGTTTAAATGATTTGGCCAAAATCAAGTGTAAAGTGCATGTACCCCTTTCAGAGTGCCTAGGATGGGATACTTGATGTGCAATGAAGAGTGTGTACTATAGGTAAATATATAATAGTCATTCATGTTTCTACTACATTATAATGAATAATCTTTTATATGTTTCTTAATTTATTCAGCCATTCTCACAAAGATTTCATGCATCCAAAAGTCGGAGATGGAGGCTGACCCTCAGGTAATAACTGCACAAAAAATATATTTAACTGGTGTGGGGTCGGAGACCTGACTGGCTGAGACTGTAAAACATGAACGCTTCTTTTTGGACAGAGAAGGTAAAGCTTACAATTATTAGTATCATCAACAAAACATCAGAAGCAGAAGGTCCAAGTAAGAATACTTCCGACTTATTTCAGTTTAAAGGAGTTTCAGAGTGTAATTACCAAACCAATTCACAGCTGGAAAATAGGAAACATAAAGGAATGCGGAAACGTAATATCTCAGCATGTGATTAAGTGAAACGAGATCAACTATATATCCTTACTTGTTGGAGGTTTGGTCCATGAGATACTCAAAATATCCTTCCCAAAACCTAGAGTAAAGAAAAAATGGAGTCACATGATTGTGAAGCCAAAATCAGAACATTACATAAACAAATGACACAAATTGAATCAATAAAAATGCTCCCTATGTTTGTGCGTATCTACATTTTCAGAAAATGAGGTGAATGCAGATGTTTTCCAAACTCCACCCTTGGAGCATGGATGATTTTCATGCTCCTGGAAGCATCTTATTAGAAATGCATCAACAAATGATCTTATCTGAATAGCTTCCTCAATCATACTCAAGCAACACTCATAATGACTTAGCAAATGATTATGGATACTAGAGTTCTCAAAATGTAAATCAAAATTTTCTTTATGGATACTAGAGTTCTCAAAATATATGAGATAGCTTGACAGCCAAACATCACCAAGTAAACAGCAGTGGAATTTAGAAAATGATTATGGGACAACGAATGACTCAATACAATGAGCACTTGGGGAAGAAACAAAAGGATTTCTTGGTAAAGTGCAAACAGGATCCTTGTTAGTTAAGATTTGGAGAATGCTCATCCAGAATAATTACAAAGAGGATCCAGGTCGTTTTGTGGGGCGCAACCTCAACTGAATCACATGCAACCCACAAATTCCAAGGCATGAACGCAGCCTGCAGGCTCTGCACCTACAAGGCCATAACCACAGGCTGGCAGAAGTCTTTAATCATCTGGGAACCTTAACACTCGACCATATAGCACCAGAGATAACAACCACATGTAGTAGCAATACAAGAAAATATCCTTTTAGGAGTTGGGATATTTGAGTTCATATCAACATGCAAACTATGTATGGAAGGTAAGTCATACACTTGAAGGGCAAAAGATGTATCACCAATGCAACAAAAGAAGGCCCAAAAATAAAACTATTAATAAAATTGATACATGTAGCTTCTGGTTTGGATGGTAAACTCTCTATTTTTGGTTATTAATAAACTCTCTTCTAATTGCCAAAAAAAAGAGGCTTGCGTCAAAATGGTGAGACTTGAGACAAGTGTAGATATGAAGTTCACTGCGCTAAGATGAATTTGAAGCTTACCGAAGCTCTTCCCAGATCGACAGAGAAATCAGATGACGTTGAACACAATCTGAAACATTATTGGCATCCTTCTTATATATTTCAGCTGACACTTCAAGAGCATCTCTAACTGTTGACATGTCATTGCGGGATGTTGCAAGGGTAATTGCAGTTTTCAGCTAAAGTAAAAACAAATACAAAACACAGAGAGGCAAAGAACTCAGGAGACGAGGAGCCAATTCAAATAACAAGACTAGTACAGGAAAAAGAAAATGTGAAAGAACAATGTCTAACTAGTAACTAAAGCAATCAATCAATAATAAACTGAAACTATTACATTTAGATTTTGTGCAAACATTTCATCTTAACTTCATTAATTCACATTATTAGCCCATTGTTTGAATCTCTCAATAATAATAGCCCAACCAGAAATGCACTTAAAAGGGCACAGAGGGAGACCCAAAAAAATAAAAGGGAAAAACTTTACATAACAACAAAGAAAAATAGCTGAAACTTCAGAGTTCAAATATAACCGAGTAGTGTTAGCATACATTTTTGAAGGTTTGACCTAAAGCTTGACAATGCTTCAAAAAGCACAACGCGTGCCTCAAATAACCTCAGTTATTTTGGTAAGTTTTGCAAGAAGAACTAGCCATAGTCAACAAAGAGGAGGTATAGGATAATAAGCTCATCCAAAATATTGTCTTTTGTGCACAGTACTTTTCCTATGAATTTATAGACAGTGTCAATCAAGTTAATGGACCTGGAACTCTTTCTGCTATCTGCTTCAGCTAGACTGGAAAAAGGCATTAGAGCTCTGCTCAAATTAACTTTTCTCGTGCATATCAAAAAGAATGCCCATCTCTTTACTCTGTGTCAATAGTGTTGAAAAAATAAATGTTGAAACTATCATAAGTTTTGTTTTTCTACAGCTCTGTAACTGCCTTTGAATTTGAGTTGTTACAGTGATTACAATTCAAATCTTTCTATTAGAAAAACAAAATAGCTTTTCACTTCTATTTACCTGTTTCTTAAAGGATTACTCAATATTCAGCAGCTCTATAGGGACAGACTCAAAAGGAATTTTTTAATTTCATTACAAAAACGTTTTCCTTCAGCGAGATACGCACTCATGTTAAATACTTAAAACCGTGGATGCAGTATAAGCTGAACTCTACATGTTATGACAAAGCGGTAGCCAGTACCAGTTCTTTGACAGCAATAAATTGCTCTTCAGTCAATTGACAAGTCCACCCCTGCAAGACAAAAGCCAGATGAAAAACGAGTAATTCCAGATGTGAGAATAGAAAAAAGAGTATAATCTTCCACTACTAAACATACAGTATGTATGTGTTCCCTTATACACTCAACAAACCCACTTCCGCCAATACCATCTGCGTCAGATTCAATGAGAGCTGCAAAAGAGAGACAGATATTAGCTAAACTCCAAGCAAAAGTCAATAACTTACCAACAAAAAACCACCAGAGATATGAAGCATGATTACCAACAATAGTTCCATATTCAAAAGAGGACAATGGATCATCAGTTGTCCCTAACTTCAAAAGACGTAGCCACAGCCCCTGCTCAGTAAGAATTGTCATACAACTTCACACCAGCTTAACACGTAACACAAAACCACGTCAAATCACAGTATCAAGGTACCAGGTTGAGAAGCATAGGTCCGTTCATTCAGCTTACTAGAGGCACAATTCAATAACAATACATTCACAAATTTCAAAGCTACAACCACCAGAGCTTATGCTATCTGACCTAAAAATGTATACATGAAACCATCAACATTTAATTGCATGAAAGTGTTATACTACTAGGTAAAGGCACAATTTCAAAAGTCAGATTAACTTCTGCAACATAACCTGATTCTCCACATGGTTTCACAAGTATAGGAATAACACAAATAGTCCTTCCATATCAAAATGATTGTCCTACTTTCTATTATGTATGTTCGTATGCATTTGACTCCACAATAAGCCAACACTATTGGTGGTTCTGTTCTCCTATAACTAATCTTCATGTAAAGACGACTAAGAGAAACATTATAAAACAGAGGCGCTAACAATTATAGATATTTGGAGATTGAGTGGAATAATGATTTAACTTTTCCACCCACATAAAGAAATAACTTCAAAAGTCTCTTTTTCTCCCATGTCTCACTGTGTTTTGGCCCCCCAAAGGAATTCCTTCGGTCTCACCTACCTATCATATTTCCTCTCTCCACTGCCGCATCCCCTTCACGTCCTCCGAAGACAATTCAACTCAGAAAACGACACTTATAAAATGAAAATGATGATATGCTTTTCTGCAACGTTTTTCCGTAAGCCAATAAATGTAAATACTACGAAGTATGGTAGCTCTAATGGAAACAACATTCTACTTGCAAAAACAGGATAGAAGAATCAAATTCCAATAAAATTGTAAATCAAATAGATTATTCACCTGCAACTTCACTTTTATGTCCAAGACCATGCGCTCCCGTTCTGCCTGTAAAAAGAAAAATACAGGTAAGAGCATTGCTAAGTTGGGTTTAGGGCTTCTTTTACAGATTATCACTTTCCTCCCAACACGATCTACAGAATTTTCTTTCTAAGACAAGGTTGTCACTGCTATAAGCAGAGTGATAAATCAACTTTTTTTTTTTTTTTTCCTTTGCACGAATCACAATCATTGTTTACTTGGATTTATGACAATCTATTAAAACTGATCTGCACAAGCTCTTCACTGGTTGTTATTTGTTAACAAAGAGAAACCAGCTTATCGGGTTGATAATGGCCATGCCAAAAGCTAAGGCGACACTCACAAATCTGATGGCTAGTAAATAAATACCATGGCAAGCAGTCATGTTAATAATTATATTTATAGGGAAAACTGAAAGAAGAACCCACAGCTCTCTCCCTTGGACTGAGACTTTCAGCAAGATCATGAGTAAGTTTTGCATCGTTCACAAGGGCTCCACTAACTGCAGCAAGTATCTGTTTCCTCTTTTCCTCCTGCTCTTCAGTTATGATATAACGAGGGAATCTGTCATATGTATAACGAGAACCACTTACTGTGGATCAGAGAGAAGTAACATCTTAGTAAGGAAGACATAAACATGGATTCAAGTATTCAACTAAGTAATATGTTAAGCATAACAAGCATATAATCACAACTTGATGAGAAACCTACCAGGTACTCCACCACCAAGATCTGATATTGTAATAATTTCAGGATCTAATACAGGTGATGGCAGTATTGACATATGATCCTGTCCTCTCCCAATAGCATCTTGCAACTTGTCAAGAAGGTTGTTATAATTATCACCAGACCCTGAGCACCTTTCAAGGAAGTCCAGAAAACCTTGAGTATCCAAAAATTGTATTATCTGTGGAAAAAAAAGTAGAATTTTGACATACAGTACACAAGCAGCTCACAGGTCTCACAAATTCGCTTATGATACCAAAATAGATCTTCTTTATATGCAAAGGGTAAACATTAAAAATAAGCTACTCTATTATATTAAAAAATTAGGTCCAAAATGATTAAGAAACTTGTAACCTTTACTACGTTTAGTTGCTATTGTTCCCCCAAAATATTATTTGGATATTAGAATATCTTAGAGATAATGAAACAGTTTGCATGTACAAGAAGTATCAGGAATGGCAGTGAGCTGAGCAGCTCACACGCAGTACAGGATTGTGTGTGGAAAAAAACAACCCCTCTTAGATCGGTTTGCAAAGAAACATGGGTCAAACTCGATGATGTTAGGTTCAAAATTACAGAGCTTAAGAATGTCAGATAATTTTCAACCATTGCCTTTAAGTTTAATATATGAGCAATGATAACAATTTTTTTAGAAAGTACTTAGAATGCACAAAAAATATTCAAAGAAGGGAACAATGAAAATCTATATAATCAAGGCAAGCTTGAACCCTTTGAGTCATGCTTAAGTTCAGCTTATTTTGTTTGACAAAAAAGCTTGAGTGCTCGAGCAAGACAATTGTAATTAAAGATGAGATTTGGATCACCTCAGTTTGAATGCCAGCTGGCCCAGCCAGCTGTATAGATGAGAATGACAAGCCAATAATGCAAACAAAAAGGAATTAACCAATCACCACAGCAAAAGACTGAACTAAAGCTCACCATCTGATCCAGGGGTTGATTAGTCAATCGAGAGCGCTTCTTCAAGAATGCTTGGGTATTAAAGACATTGTTTGCTGTATTTTCCTGTAAAAACAACACTAAGTCATACAATCAGGTGAAGTGATTTTCCCACTAAATCTAATTTTGGCACTCCTCTTTGTGAGTGAAGCATGTATAAGTATTTTCACAGTGGGAATACCAAATGCAAATTTTGGAGTGGGAAAATCAATTCCCTCACAATTACGCAAAATGGTAATCTGATAAGCAGTTTTGACTTTTGACAGCAACCAATCATATACTACCCCTAATATATACAAAAATGCCAAACAGAAACGGAGACATACAATAAAATTCCGATATCCTGATAATATTGAAGCAAAGAACTTCAGAAATATCATCCTGCACATAGAGAACGAGAATTGCTTAAAGCGCCTTACCATATTACAGAAACAATTCTTCACACAGACAGATAAGCACAATATAAAATTTAAGGCAAGAACACTATATTCGAAAAGAGTACCTTGCAGGGGCTCTACACAATAATACTACACTCAAAACAAGAAACACAAACAAAGACTCCCATGCTAATAGTTTTAGGAGCATAAACCATCAAAATCTTCCACCAATTATATGATGGCAAAGCTGGTCATGATTCTGCAGTTCTAAATCTTATTAACAGAATGACATGGGCCAGGACAAGTGAAAGAGAATACTAGATACAGGAGCTAGCTGTGAAATAACCAACAGCTAAGAGCATAATTTCTGACAAAAGTAAATCAGATAAATTGAGGACTTCTGATTATATTTTACATACGGTAATAGATTTGTTAAAATAAAAAAAAAAACAAGCCAAAGGTCACATCACATGAGTTCGCAACAGACACCTAACAAAGAAATGCACAAAAAAAACCACCTACTAAGAACACATTTCTTAGTAACACCATATATGACACTCATATCCAATTTCCGCATTCTGTACTTCTTTTCCTTCCTGAACTAGCGCACAGATCATGGTTGATACTCAGAAGGACAAGATATAACAAGTACAGTATGCAAGATTAACATAAGGACATCATACTATTATGAAGTTCAAACACACTTTTGGAATTTAGAGCCCACATTACATTATGGGCTGCCACATTAAACCAAGTTAAAAATTCCTAGAGTAGAAGCCGTTACATTTGTAAGAGGCATTATTAGGCTCTCCTTTGCTGTTTAGCCAAAGCTCCTAGCTGCAAAGATAGAAAAAAATGACAAGTCATCACATGTTGATGGTGCACACACAGACCATCTAGAACTTGCTCTTTCCTTTCTTCAATTCCGCCTTTTCGAGGTTCATATTTCATTCCACTTCAACTAACTAGCTATATCTTAAACTTAAGCACTATTCACTCACATCATAGTGAAGATATGGAAAACACAAACAGTAGCCAAAGGCTTGAGCAAGATGGTGTAGATTTACTCTCAAAAAGGGCGAGGACGGGGCCGTTAACGGCCACAATGACAAAGCCTTTTCAGGGCTATTCAATCAGTAATTCACAATGGAATCCTATCATACTTCATGCACCAATTGTTGTTACAGGAGCCTCACTTAACATCTTCCACCGTGACTTCAAACTTGCTATAGGCAGATCAGGGGCCTGCCTTCCTGTGAGGCTGGAAGCTTCTACAACTATTCACCATATACTTCCTCCGTTTTTTAATACTTGCAACATTTCCTACTTTAGGAAGTTCTCTATTACTTGCAACCATATTCTCTCTCTCTCTCCCCTAGCACATTCTCTTTTATCTTTCTCTATCTCAACGTTGCAAGTATTACAAAACAGAGGAAGTATACCACTCTAATGGCCTAGAGAAAGGAAAGTGACTTCTGGTAGAACGGGCTAACCAAAGAAGAATATAGTTACGGACAAGAAATTCATAACCTGCTCTAATAGGGATATCCTGCTCTACAAAGTATTCTCTAGATGGGGAGAAATAACTTTACTGGAGTCCATGTAACATAGCTTGCTAGTATGATCAAGCTGAAGTGCTGAACTCAAACAATTATTAAAAATATACAGAACCTGAGCCTATCAACCTCAGGAATCGATCTAAAAATTACAGAATAAAAATTAAAATAAAAAATTTGTCGCCCAATCACTCACCGGCCATGCTTGCAATAGAAACATTATACAGGAAAACACACACACACACACACCCCTACACGTCCCCCACCCACCAATACACACAAACACACCCACGCACACACACACAACTATACAGGAAGTTCAAAATTACCTAAGTTGAACATCATGCTCTTCTGACCATGGTCTGTTAGCAACTCTATGATGCAGTTCACATGATTTGCCGAGGCCAACCTTGATCAGATCTATATCCATCACATTTGGATATAGTAATTTTAATATCTCACCACGTAAGGAGCTCAATTCTGGCTCTGGTATAGAAGGTATTTCCTCTGAAGTAGTGATGCGATTCAACTCAAGGTCCACAATTACAACCTACATCAGGAAACGAGGAAGATATAGGTAGTCAAAATCAAGCTGCAGCAAAGAAAAGAAAAGGCAATGTTTTGGTAAAAAAGTGTGATTAGATACATCAACACAGGGACTTTAGATCGAATATGACAAATTCAAAGACCCGGGCACAATCACCTTAGATGGCTTTCATTTACATAACATATGATAACAGAAGTTATTATCTGAAGATCATGCAGACTGTATAGATGATGGTTCCAGCTCAGAATCTTCAATCCATTGTTGATTATTATTATAATAAGGGTGCCCAGATGGTCTCCCACTAAGTTCCAGCATATTTACCAATTAAAAACCCAATCATTATGACCATCTGAGAGCCCCTGTGATAATAATTAACAATGAATCTGAAGATTACTAAGGTCCTTAGTCCAGTTCTTGGTTCTTCCTACCAGTTTCAGTCTTTAAGATACACGTTCAAATCTTTAAACAACATTGCCACTGTTATCCCACGAGACTTTGAAGCTGAAGCCAGAGATTACAAAGAACAACTGCGTAAACTGAGCCAACTAATGGCACAACATCCACAACTCTGTTATACTGATCCAAATCTATCGGCACTAAGTCTAGTTTCCTCTGGTTGTTCTATTAGGAAAGAAGGCAATACAAGCTAGTTAGAAGATAAAATACTTCACTATATTCAAAAGCAAAGTAATCCTCCAAGACTGAGCTTTGTTGGCTTTACTAGCAATCAAGTTCTCGATTTCAAATGACATGAAGGACAAAGAGTGCGCTTCAAATAGTTAAAGAATAAGTAATGCTCATATTCTCTTAACTTCTCGAAGTTATGTCTCAGCCACTCTCAGGAACCACAATAAGAGACATACTTTCCTGAACCTATGCATGTAGCAGGCACCCATCCTCCTCCAACATCTCTCATAATGTGTTCTACGCTGTTGAAAGCTAGATCCACATGAGGCGACTCCGACTAACTGTAGCATCATCCAGTGATAGTTGCCTCCTAGCTTGCTGAAGCTACAGAGCAAAGCCTAGGCAACTAATGATGCAATGGCCACTAACTCTGTAAAATTGAGCTCACCGCTACTAAAAGTTTAGGACCAATATCCACAACCTACAATCTAGTGGTAGCATAATACTCCACATACTTTCAAAACTATGCAGTCATGTTTGCAGCAGTGGTGGCATCGAAGGGGATTGTGAAGGATGTAATGGAACTGATTGCAGCCAACACAAGAAAATTCGCATTGAGGCCTCATTTTCAGTTTTTAGTTTAAGTATGCAATCCAACCTACTGGAAAAAAACCTATCATAGTAAAATTTGTATTTCTATAAGATGAATATTTAAAAGGATTTTTTGCCAAATGCAGCACTTTAAAGTGGCCACTTTGTTAATTGCATGATTTGCATCCCTTTCATTTCAACTTCGTCAATTGCAGCCTCAAATAAACAGAAAAAGTTTAAGTTGCAGCCGAAAGCCATTTAAATGATGTCACATGTGAAAAAAATAAGGATATCTTTATGTTGGCATGCGGCTTTGAGCTACAACTTAAAATGACTAATTTAGTCAAACATATTAATTTGGCCTGAAAATTCTAAATTAGCCGAACATGTGACGTCATTTTGAGGCTAATTTGGCCTGAAAATGGCTTTAGGCTGCAATTTTAAAAAATTCTGTTTATTTAAAGCTGCAATTTACAAAGTTGAAATAAAATGGCTGTAATTAACAAAGTGGCCACTTTACACAGCTGTATTTGGCAAAATGTCCTAAATTAAATTAGTAAAATGATATGTTCATTAATTAAATAATAGTATGCAAAATATTAAAATAAAATTACTAGCAATCTGAATCTATTAGTGCACAATTTAAAAAGACATGAATGCCATATCCCCTTCTTAACATCGACTAACACAACTAATATGTATTTCCCACACCAAAGCCTCCCCCTCCCTCACGTTCTTCTCTCTTCTAGGTGTGGAAATGTTTTCTGCTACAATTTATGCTTTTCCTCTCCGTCTTTTGCCGACAGATGACAAATTCCATACTTGTTACAACTTGACAGTCCTATAAAGAAACGAATTTTGGTTTCTTCGGCCTGGTGATGGTTCACTGGTCACAACACTTTATGTAGATAAGTGCCTAGGACTTGTTTACCACTACCCACAAACTAGGTGTAGGCTAGTAGCACAATCTTCCTTGTAAGTTATAAAAAGGGCACAAAAGCATGAAAATGTGGTGCCTTAGCAAATCAAAATACTGGAACTCTGGAAGTGTAACAATGTCATCGTAGCCCACTAAGGCACTTTGGCCACCACAAACTGGAACTTCGCCACTACATTGATATAGGTTTCTGAATCCAAGTTTTAGAAGGAAAAAGTGGGGAAAGCCAACTTAGGATCTATTCTTTTCAACTAATTTTCATTGATTTCAAAAAAAAAAAAAAAAGTCCAACAAGTTCCGAAAAATCCAGAAAATTAAGAATACTTCAGAAAAGTTCAGAAACAATAAGATAAGTTGAATAGAACAGATTCCTAGTCACATACTAAAGTAAATGAAACAGAAGTAGGAAAAACCATCAAATCACTTAATCTCAACTCTCAAGGGAGAAGAAAAACAAAGAAAAGTAGGATTTGTTCTCTTCTTCTCCCCCTTCCCCCTTCCCCCCCCCCCCCTAACGTTTCTTTTGCGTTGTTATACACATTGACAATTAAAAGGGAAGGTAGTGGGAACTATTGACTAAAAAGTTTCAGAATTTATATTTATCATATATATAGCAGTAAGCTTGTGAGAGTTTTGACCTAGAGACTGTCAGGCTGCTTTGAGTAGATACCGTATAGGCACATGGCAATAACAATATTATGTAATGAACTAAATAACTGTAAATCATTCAAACATAGTTGGAAACTTGGAATTATCAACTAGGAACCCAGAAAATAATCAGGAAGAGAATGTGAAGTCTGACCAAGATATAATAGTAGAGCAGAAAAGACAGAAATACGTCAGATTAGCACTGTGCAATAGCAAAGCAACAAGATGGCATCAAAGTAAGTAACATACACCATCCATTGATAGATCAGAGGTGTCAACTCCTGAATGAAGACCCATCATGTATGGCGTTGGAGCATCAATGTAATCCACTCCGCTGAAAAATAGTAATGGAATGTAGACATGCTTCAACATTCAGAAAAGAAAAGGCAAATATCAGGGATATGTAAGGAACCTAAAGGAAATTGTTGACAAGAACAAAAACAAAAATATAAAAAAGCAACTTATCAATAAAGTCACAGATCAGCTATACGTTTATTCTTATCTTATCAGTAAGGTCGGCAGTCATATAAGTAGGGTGAATATCCAATTCTAAATATCGTACATTATGGTCTCAATATCTGAAAGTATTACCTGCCACCGGAATGGGTAGATAAGATGACAAATTGCCTCAGATACAAGAGTCAAAAGTGAATACCTGTCATAAGAAGATAGTTAAACTGTTAAATATGTATCAACAACAGAAACAGTTCTTTATTCAATATATATCAAGTTTGGTTATTTAAATGTTGTAATAATACCAATTTATATGTGGCATATGTATAACAATTCATGGTAGTCTTCCTAGAAGTCCTGTCTTTCATGTAAAAGAAAGGAAGAAAATCCACGAAAACCTTAACTAATCCTTTTGACTGGCGGTGGATGAGATTGAGGACAGATAGCAAATTGCCATAGGAGAGAAATATCAACGCACTTAACTCAGCACTTGTGTCTTTCCTTGCTGTAATTACTAATTATAGAAATGTATATGGCTTCTAAGTCCACTAGTGACCCATTTTTAAGACAAAGAAGAAGGAAGAAGGAAAAGAACAAAGAGGGAAAACATATAAATGAGAATATAGAGAACTATGACTGATTATATATGGCTTCTTAGTCCACTAGAGCCCATTGTTCAAAGTAACAACACTTCAACAACAAAAGTTGTGTCTAGTGAAACACATTCAACATCATAACTTCATAAGCACCGATAAATACGCTGTATATTGAGCAACAAGAATGAAATTCTAGAAATCTACTAACATGAAAAAACCTACATAGCAAAGAAAATGTCAAGTAGGCTGTACACAACAAAGACATCTTAAGGGATTGACCAATTCCAAAATGAAACTGGTGATAAAGCATGCATAATCAGATCTGCTTATTTCTCTTGAACTAAGGAATATATTCGAAGCTTTCAAAACTGATACTTGCTTGTTTGACCGAAGTAGGACTCTTCTTTCAAGTAGTACAGCTGTGAAGAGTTTAAGAACATTGTCAACATCCAGACACTGTACCAATGGCTGAAACGATATCTGCATTTCACCCAAGCAAAATTGGTAAGTCTACTCACGCTTATGCAAACAAGTTGATAAAGACACGATAAGAAACAAGTAAATAGAAAGATTCCTCTTACATCAGCATGAGGTAAACCATCTTTTGGTGGAGCCTCAACAGAGAGTAGGCAATTCTCAATAGCAAACAACACTCGATCTTTCCCGGGCGTAGGCAGAGGAACATTAGACACCATATAGGCAATGACATCCCATAATGGCTTGCTGGAATACAAATGATGATGCAAATATTGTAAATGGGTTTCAACAAAACAGCAGTATGAAGTTACATGTTCACCCCCCCCCCCACCCCATCATTCTCAGAGTGGTGGATTAGTGATATATTGAAGCTATAACCTGCTAGCCTAATGATCGTATTCCTTCCTTCCCTCCTTTTTTTTTAACGAAAACTACTCCTTCCCTCTAAAGGTGCAACTAAATAGAAGAAAATTAAAGCTCACCAGCTTCCTTTAAGGGATGAACAAAGAGCAAAGATCTCCTCCAGAGCACTACGTAGCACATAAAAACTTGGCAAACGTGAAACAAGACATATGCACTTGTCTGCAAATGAATTCAAGGGAATACGATGTGCTTCAACAATATCTTCATCAACAGGATCCCGAAAGGCAATACAAGTGACATAGATTTTGGAACCATCACCCTCTGTAAACAATCAAATAGAAAATTAAGTCATCCTAAAGATGTCATGGGTGTGAAGTAAGCTACTATTACTATTGATAAACATATGAAGACATCAGGTACAAACTTCCTTAGTTACAGATTTGAAAACGATACTTCATATTAATGCAAAACTGCCAGAAAAAAGGGTGTCGCAAACTTGCAATAGCCACCAATATAATTTTATCTAACCACACCTTACACTTTCATACATACCAGTTAAGACAATAGGATAAGTTCGAGGATATGTTAAGGGATCATTGCCGTCAAAGCCTGATGCATAGAACTCCACTCCAGCAGGCAAAACACACTGCATTGACACAAGTGAAATGAAAAATCGGGTTCCCAGAACAAAAACTTTAATAATTGTCAAGAGAAGTAAGCAGCCACTTCAAAAAGACCTCTATTCACTTACTAAACAACAAGCTGAAACACAGGCAGGGCACTTCTAAATAAGAACGAAAAAAGGAATGGAGTAATAGCACATCCACTAAGGAATGAAACACGCTATAATCAGAGATTGTCACAAGATTAGAATTTGCAACGTCAAAAATTTCAAACAGGACTCCACCAAAAAGAAACTGGCCAAAAATATTATTCTACATATGCAATTTTAGGAGAGATTAACCCAAAACAAGAAACAAGACACTCATGCTCCCACCTCTCTACACCATGCCAGACTACATAATTGCCAAGAATAACCTGACCAGGTTGGTTGGCAACATAATTTTTGGGATAGATAAGATACCAAGAAACAGCAACAAAGGATAAAATACCTATATCATGTCCCTCATATGAGTAAAAAAAGGCAATCGATTGCAGACGGGAAGCTAAACAGAAGGCACAAGCATACACTTACGAATAATAGATATCTCCATATACAGCTATCATGTGACTATTTAACATGTATGATCATATGATGTGTATTAAGCACTCGATAGATATGAAAAGCTTCTTTATTTCTTTAAGGTGAGGAGATAACTACTGACAACAACAGAAGGTTAAGGAGACAAAGCAAGCCAAAGGCTTCCGAACCCCCCTAATCAAGTACATAAAATATCCCTTATAACCATTGTAAATTCTACGTGATACAACCAAATCCTTCTCAACTAATCAAAATTCAAAACATATAAAAAGTTAATTCATACTCTTTATTAATCCCCAAACAACCCCCTCCCCCCAATTTTTTGGGTTGTGAGAGGGTTGCATTGTCACGTGGCGCAATGGTTATAACGTAAGATTCCCCTCATCAATTATATCAAACTCCAGCAAGTACATGCATGCATGAGCAGCACAAACTGAATATAATACACACCATTAACATCACACTTCAATAGCTATTGTCACGTATCCAAGCAAGTACATAACTATCAATAGTATATTCTACTAGACTGAAGCTAATGCAAGAGAATACTCTATTAGAGTGAAGCTAATGCAAGAGAACTTCTTTAACTGCATCCACAAAATTTTGAAAGATTTGCTGAATCAAGTTTCATTTAAATGAATAAAGTATGACCACTTCACCAATAGTCGAGATCCACATCCACTAAGGAGATGTTTCAGAATATATGACTATATGCCTAATACTGTGATGCAATATAATTCATACATTTTCAAGTCAATGTGCATGGTATATGGTGTTCTTACTCTGATTTACTATAAACACTCATGCATCATGTTCATATCTAAGTTTAGAAAGTGCACCCCCAAGGCAATGGGCAAGTCCAGGCTCTAGCAAAAACGTATTTGTAAAGTTGGGTGCAGAAAAGCGAGAGAAAAAGACAATATCGGGCAAGAAACCATAAATTTGAGTCTTACCCAAATTTCAGAGTCCAATTCAACACAAAGCCTCATAAAAAGAAGGCTAAGAGGAAACATAAAAAGGAGGAAAAAAGAATGTGAAGGAAAAAAAAATGAATAGGTTCAAGAAAACCTTAAGAAAGAGCATAAATAACGTACATTTAAGGGAGTTAGTGAGAAAAATTTGCAAAAACACAGAAAGTAAATTAATAAGGAACCAAAAGGAAAAAAGATAAAGTTACATTTATGCGCAAAGACTATCTCCCTCCACTTTCCCCTATCCAACTCCATATTTTCCTGTAATAGACTCCTACCAGTTTTAATCACCCTCATCCAAGTTTTCTTAGGTCTTCCCCTACTCCCTCACGATACCATTACTTCGCCACTCTTCAAACCTCCTAACCGCTACATCACTTGGGCTCTGTCTCACATTGCCAACCACCTTAGGAGATTCTCCCTTATCTTATTCTCCGTCTTTCACTCTCTAGGGGCTAAAAATATAATGAATCACGTCTTTAGTATTTAAACATTAACCTTTACTTAGCCCTCTAAAGCCTGATGTTTGCTTCTGCTCTTCCAAACTTTGACTAGTCACTTTACTTTAGTTGTCACTTGCATTTGCTTTCCCACTTTATAGACCTCACTGAGTCACTGCCTTAACTTATACTAAAATTTGTTGCTCTTTTTATTGAAATTTACACCACAAAAGATAGAAATAAAAAGTAGATACACGAGCCTTTGCCTTTCACCTAGGCTCCAAGGATCCTTAACACCCCACTGCGCTTCAAAGACTAAACTTTCTAGTCCATGGAAATCCATCAGTAGGTATATTCTTAATTCCTTCTGTTCACCAGGTATAAAGTTGCAGTTTAGGAATATAAAGAAAGATGCAGCTTCTACAACTCCTTTCCCACATCTTGTTCACCTCTCCATTGCTAAATGCCTATATATACAATTTTATCGTCAAAGGAAACGAATTCTTTCATGAGTTTCTTTAGTCAGAACCCTGAAGATTTGGTTAGGTTACTATTATTGTTGATAGGTAACATATAATATTAGATAAGAAAGACACCAAGGGGGTGTCACCCATTTACAAAAGGAGGGCTAATGACAAAAAGCTCAAGCCCTCATGCTATTGTGTGTAAGTGATGCTCACTAACACACACTTGACTCCAGCTATATTAAACACTAACAAAATGGAACTTGTAAGCTTCATGCGAGGAAGCTAGCCTTCAAAAATCCACTGGTTTCTTTCCTTCCAAGTGCACCACCAAATTGCTAACAGAATCATCTTCAAAAGTATCCAAACCTCGGCAAGCCAACCTTTTTCGTCCTTGTTTTCATAGGCAACAAGAGCATCTTTTAACAAGAACAAAGTTGGATCCAACTTAATCCAAACAAGGATACAGATAAGTGCCAAAGAGAAAGAACCCAAAGGACAAAAGAGGAGGAGATGATTGATAGATTCCCCCTCCTTAAGGCATAAACTGCAACAACTAGTGATGAAGAAACTCCTTCCATTAAGAACATCCTCGGTATGAGGAGCTTTTGTCGGCCAAAAACCAATAGCGAGGAAGATCAAGGGTAAAAAATTTCAAGGAACAAGCGCAAGCTCTTGATAGACAAGGTGAACTCTTGCTATGACGCGAAAACATCTCGCATTCCCATCCATGGAAACCTCTTGGACATAAAGACAATCCAAAAACCTCAAGACCAAGTCTTCTTCCCTATCGTCAGGATGTCTCATAAAGGAAACATACCCGACGAGTTTCTTTGTGAACTCTCCTGATCGAAGAACCTTAATGATTTTAACTTTGAAGAATGAGATGGACTTGATATCCAACAATTTAATGGAGCTAAGACATCTTAAAATTCGAGCCTCATACCCTTAAGTATTAAATCCCTCCGCCAACCCCCTCAATACCCACCTTCCGCCCTTAACCTTAGAAAATGAGATTCGCATACCGCCCTTCTCTTGCCTCTTCCGACCCTACTCAGCCACCTCTTTGAACCAGCACCATGCAAACCACCACGGCATTCAACAACCCCTATAAGTCATTACCTCCTCCCCCCCCCCTTTCCTTTTAGCCCCCTCTACACACACACATACACACAACCATGACAATAATGGGTTCATTTGTTTGTGTGCAACCTGGAGCCAAAATGGTGGCATTGTGATTGACTTATAAAAATGTCTGGCAGCGGTAAAAAAAAATGAATTCATACTGATGTCAAGTGTTCTACATATTTTCCATGCATAGTTTTTTTTTCCTGCGTGGATATTGAATTTGAAAAGAACAAATGAAATTTGTTTTGTGGCTAGCTGCTATGTATAAAACTATAAATATAAAGTATGTAATTTGGTAAACAGAAGAACAAATAAAGGATTGCAGAGGAGAGTATCTGTATTATGGGTAAATGTTTATTTTTACCTGGCTGCCGTTTTAGATGCAAAGATGAACATTGGGAATGGGGAGAAAAAGAGAGAAGGTGGTTTTCCTCTTCAAGGGAAGGAGTCTAATATCTTTGAAATCAACATAACCAAGCACATGAAATCAAGAAAACCGTGAATGCGGTTGCAATATCACTTGCAATGACCCGAAAGCGGCTTGTAACAGATGAACAGGACGCAACTTCAAACTTGGTTAACGTGGCATGAATTTTTTTAAAGAAAAAATTATATAAACAGATTTTTAACCTATCATAGTAAAACAGATTTTCACTTTAAAGTTTAACAAGTATTTCTTCAACATAATATGACCAAAATTGTCATGTGTCTGGGTTATACATATGCTGAATGCATTATTACTTAAAAAATGAATGATTTATCCTATTATACATACTTCTTTCGTTCTAAAATAAATGAAACGCTTCTATCTTTTATGGAAGAGATTTTTGGGGGTAGCGTTTCATTTATTTCTGATGAAGTATAAACAAAGGCTAACTCATATACATTACCGAACCTAATTCTCCCTTCTTTGGTGTGTGCACATTGTTTTTTCTAATTGCCATGTATGTTTTCCTTTTCTCTTTTGTGGCCAAACTGACAAATAAAGAATGTAACAAGTGAGAAAAAAAAACCTTCTAACGCGGTGAGTCAACGTTACGTTATGGACATTGTGGCAAGAACGCCGTGATTTTATTGCCACGTTACAAAAGACATTTCGAGGAACATGTCTAAAATAGGTTACAAAACGGGTATTACATAACGAAACATGCGAGTTTTTATTCCATGCTCTAGACTCCTTGGTATTTCCCCAGTTTCTCTCCTCGTCATTCAAAAGAAAGGAAGAGAGGAAGTATATTTATATGCATCACTAAGTATACTCCCTCCGTCTCTATAAGATTGCTTCAGTTTCCTTTCCAGTTAGTCCCTAAACAATAGCTTGATTTCCTTTTTAGGTGACATGGTCACACAAATTCTGTCTACTTTTTCTCCTACCCCAAACATCAATACAAAGCTACCTACCCACCCAATAGAACTCTTAAGAAGTAACCAAACGGGAATGAGAGCAAACCTTAAGAGACAAAGTAGTTTTGCTATGCAATATGCATCCATCATTCGGTTATGCTCTTTCAGCCTTTTTCATTTCATTCCAGACACCCAACATATAAATCATTTTAGCACCTTATCATTTAAGGTAGCTAAAATGCTTCCCCAAACAGATGCAATGAAGGTGATAGGGAATATTCTAACGAGTTGTATTCCACAATTCATTAATGTGTATCTCTAGTGGGTGTGTGGATCAAGTAGTTTTTTTTTTTTTTGCTTCCAACAAAAGCAAAACCCATAAGTGATGAGTGATGAGTGATGACTAATGCCACTACAATCACACAAGAAAACTACCCAATAACCCATGTATCCTAAATTAGAAAGCACGAAACAAACATATAAAACTAAAATCCAAAATTAGGAAGCAGAAAGAGTGATGAAGAGTGAGAAAAACTTACAATAGGAAGCTGAGGAGGAGGAGGCGGAGGACGAAGAGAGGGATTGGAAGGAGGGTATTGATCAAGAAGTGATGGTAAGTACCTATAATTGGTCCCATAAAATCCTTTATCTCCATCTAATGTTCGAATTTCTGGCCCAATTCCACACACTATGAAATACTCGAAGATCGGCGCCATTTTCGATCAACCAAACTTCCTTTCTCTCACTCAACTTTTCAACTTTTGAAATGAGAGTGTGATGGAATTTGTTGTTTAAGAAACAACAATGAGAATCAGATCTACTGCTTAAACGATGGATATTTGAGCAATTTTAAAAGCATTGTTATGGCAATTGAGTTTCTCAGAGTGAAACGTCGCTTTGAGGAAAGGAGTCACTTTTTTTGTTTTTTTTTTTTTTGTTTTTTTTTTGGCAATAAGTGCACACTTTACAAACTAGTCTTACATGCACGCAATGCGTGCGATAACGTATGATAACAAATGAAGTAGTAAATAAAATTAATTGGGTAGAAAAAATGTCTTTATATTTTATTTTCTCAAAAAACTGATGTTCAGTTTAAATGTCCTACTTTCCCCCCCTTTTTCTATTCAAATGAAAGAGTTAGTTATCCTCTATTTTTTTTTCTTTTTTTCCTTTTTCTATTTTTTGGTGTCCCCCATGTGTTGCCTTATATAATAGAGATAAAACTAAACTTAAAACTAAATCTACCGTCCATGCTTTGTCATAATGGTCAAAGTCATCGACACTTGAGTCATTTTATATTTTCCTCGAGTTAAGGATAAAGATTAGAGTGACGTTTTCTTCAACTTAAAAAATTAAATTTCAGATCTAATAAGTTCAGATAAGTTGTAATCAGGGTAATAAGATTCAATCAGGTCCAATAAGTTTTAATCAGGTGCAATAATTAAGTCAAAAAGGTTCCAATAAGTTCTAATCATGTGCAATAAGTTTCAATCAGGTCTAATCAGGTCCAATAAGGTCCAAATAGTCAATGTTCAATCAATATTTGTATTATTGTCCATTATTTTATTATTCATATCACTATTAGCTGATTATGTTATTATTAGAATTTCAATTAAAGTACCACAATGCTTATGAGTTTTTTCCTTGAATAATGCAAAAGTGGGTTTTAATTCCAGAAATATGCTCAAAAAAAAAAAATTCCCTGCGTACCGTCCACGTAGGACGGCACGCGAGAAACTGTTTTTTTTTTTTGTGCACGTAAACGACTCACAGTAGCGGTGTATACACATAAACCGCTATCTCAAGTAGCTGTCTATATATATAAACCGCTACCCTGAGTAGCGCTTTACCTGGGCAAAATGTTGCAAGCACATATCAAATTCTGGAGTTGGGGATTTCAGTAAACCGCTACTTGGACTTGAAGTAGCGGTTTATATCACTCAGCGCCAAGCTATGGACTTGAAGTAAATCGCGACTTGAAGTCGCGGTCAATTAATATTAACCGCAACTTCAAGTCTATATATTCAAAAGTTCCTTTAACAATTAACTAATCATTTAAACAAAACTCATACTTGGTTTCAAAGTGATTTGAATTCATTGATAAATGATAACACCGCAATCAACTTAGCTCACAACTAATCTAAATTCTTTTTAAGTAAGAGATCAAAGTCTGCTTTATACCTTTAATTAGAACTAAGATTGCTGAAATAAAAAGTTAGTGGAATAAGACATCTAAAGCATGCTAAATAGCAGCAACATGCAACACGAAGTAGCAGCTAAAGATTAATTGTTAACACAACCAAACACGACGGATGGAGGAGGAGCAGTGGGGGAAGCAAATCACCAGCAACCGTGTAACTTTTCTTAACTTCTATTTACTTTTTTAAAGTTTTTTTATAGCTAATATAAATTGTTCTTGATTTTTTTTTCTTGATATTCTAAAAAGAAAATGATGAATTTTTATATTATTCCTATTCTCATATCAATTTTTTCATGTATCTACGTAAAGTAAATATATTTTGGAATGTGTCATATTTGAAAATGCATGTGTTGACGTAGATAATATTGCCATTATAAGTTGATAATGTGAAAATAATCATCAAATAAATATTTATTTCATATATAGATTTGTAAACATAGATGTAGTTAATTTTGCCTTTATAGATTTACAAAGTTATAATACAGTGAGGATTGCAAAAGATACAAAGAGTTAGTTCAATAACAATTAATTGTCACAAATATCTTCTATTTAGATAACACGTGTGATGTTTAGTCAACGAAGTATACACCAACATCATATGGAATAATTAAGTTGCTACATCACAAAGGAGAAGGGTTGAGTGAGACTACAGAATTCGGGAGCGAAAATAGTTGCATGAAGGAGTGACAAGAAGCAATGTGTTAAGTGAATACTTATTCATTGGATAGGTTGAATTATAGTGTTAGAGACTTTTCTTAGTATGTTTCTTTGTATATCTTACTTATATACAAAATTTTTGGTTATGGTAAGTGTGTAAAAGAAATTAATTGATTTGTATAGATTTTGTACTATGCTTTACCTTATTAGGATTAAAACCTTCTAGAATTTTTTGTTGTTCAATCTATTATATAAGGTGTTGATGTAATTACACCCTAATATACTCTCGGCTTCTTTCAAGGATTTATTTAAGAAAAAAACTTGAATGAAATTAAAGTGAAAAATTGCTTTCAAACCGTCAAAAACTGTAACACCCTCGCCGACCGGAACTCTTTTTCATTCGATAAAGCTCGGGTTTGGGGAAGAAAATAAATCCACGAGGGTTCGACTCGACGGATGGTGCTACCGCCGCAATTATCTCCTTGGAAATAAATGCAAGGCTAAGTTACATCACACCAACTCAAATTCATTAATCATTACAACTAAGTAAATTGTTTATTGAACATTAGTAATTAATTAGGTGTTTCAGAGTTCCAGCGGAAGCTAATCATATGCTAAGTGGATAACAATTCTAAGTGATCTCACTTTTGTTCCCCCGATCGATCACCCACCTGCACAAATACATTGAAAAGAGACAAGAGAGACAAACTCCCAAAAATCAGAAAAACTGAGTAATTCCAACTCCATCCCGTAAATTACTTAAGTTGAAAATACTTTGTAAAATAGTAGATTTAATAGTTTTGGAAGTCATAACACATATACACATATGCATACACTGAATAATCATATCCTTAATTCAATTCATCCAGTTATTCAAAGAGAGGAAAGAGAACGCTAGTAAGCCGGGGTCAATCCCCTGTAACCACTTACTTCAACATTGTAGGCCGGGGAGAACCCCTGTAACCACCTACTTGTAGGCCGGGGCGAACCTCTGTAACCACCTATGGATATCATAATGGCCATAACAGAGTCCCTAATTTGAATCACAACAAGATAGAAGGAAGACAGTAACAGAATAATCAGCATAGTAACCAGAGAACCTGTAAGGGGTCGCTGAACCACTCATACACAACAACTTGTTCATCATTTCCCTACGATATTTCACTTTACGTGATTTACATCTTTTAATTAAGTCATCACATAAATCACATATACATTTATGTCATCTGATCTTGTTCAATTTACGTCGTCTTGTTCAATTTAGTGTGAACATATCATAATCTCAATCCATTAATAGAGATTTCAATAACTTATTTCATAAACACAACCGTCACTTGATTTCATTTATCACTTCAGATTCATATTCATTTCATTATCACAAGTTCTTACCAATTCCAACTTCCATAAAGTTTCAATATTAATAACGATAATAATATTCATGATAATCATGAATATATATAGTGATAATAATAATAATAATAATAATAATAATAATAATAATAATAATAATAATAATAATAATAATAATAATAATAATAATATTAATCATAGTAATATAGTAAGAATAATCATATCATTATTAAATGACATTAACCGATTTTGATAACGTTATAGTAAACCTCTTTGTCATATCGTACATCGTCCATAGTGATGATTCATAATCGAAATCCATAATCATTGTTCATTTTGTCATTCGTATTCATAATCCACATTAAATCGATAACTCATAATTATAGTCCATACTTATAAATTTTATAAGCACATAATAATCATGTAATCAATTCGTTTTACACTAGCGGGATCTATGTTTAGATGGACATCGGAGATTAGCTCGTGACGCGTGCCCAAAGTTAAGTTCACGAACGTATTAGCGCTCTTGATAATCCTCGTCTACGAAATCGGAGTCTACAATAAATATTAACGAGATCTAAGTTAGTTCCTAAATAACCTCTTTTTATAAAATAAACAATTTAAATAATTCAAATAACTTTAAAGAAATTCTTAATGAACTTAAGAGAGTTTATAAATTATGGTTTACGGTTTTCAAATTATTTTAGAAATCGTTTTACGTACTCACAAAAATTACTTAAACAATTATTTTAAATATAAAAACTAAATTTATTATACATCTTAATTTTATTTTAGAAGATTAGAAAACATTATCAAGTTTATAAAAGATTAACTTAAACAAAATACATTAACTTAATTAATGTAGCTAGTTTAGGAAGTTTATGGGTTCTAGTTAAAAAGATAAAATAAATAAAAGTAAACCAAATAAAACAAGTAAAACTTAATATAACAAAAGAAAGGAAAAAGGAGTTTTTGAAATTTTCAGTTTCAGTTTCTCAAACGTGAGAAATGAAACAGTAGGGAAGGCAAGAGGAGGGGCGAAAACAGGGGAGATGAAGAGGGAGTTCGGTGGTGCTAGTTGTGTGGCGGTTCGCCGGCGAAACTCAGGCGCCGCGAAAAAGAAGGCTCGGTGGTTCGCTCGCGACAGCAGAGGCGTCGCGCGAGAGAGGAAAGACGACGGAGGTGCGAAGGGAAGGAGAAGCTGGTGGTGGTCGGCGACGAGTCAGGTGGTGGTTCAGGCGGTTTTGTTGTGGTGGTGAAAAGGTGGTGGTGGTTCGAAGGTGGAGGAGGTTGGTGTTTGGATTGGAATTTTTATTTCTCTTTTAAAAACAGATTTTCAGAAATTAAAGAGGGAGAGAGATGAATTGAAGCAAACCTTTTTTTTTTGAGATTGTTTGCTTGAGGATTTTAGTGAGTGGAGTTCAGTATTTATAGTGAAGGTTGGACAGAAAATTGGAGCTTGGTTAAGGCCATTAATGGTTGATGTGAGAGATGAGAGGGCTATGGAGTCTAGCCTTTGAAAATTTACCCCTAAATCTGATATTGTGGTTGGGAAAATTGAATTTTACTAACAAAAGTTGAAAATTGATGACCCATTTAACTCATTTACTGTTGAATCAGAAGAAGAGGAAGGAGGGAGGAAGATGGTGAAAACTGTTTTCATTTTTTTCTTTTTGTTTTTAATTTTCCTTTTCTTTTGGGCTAAAAAAAAGTATATGGATGAACAACTTGACCAAAGATTCCCACCACCAAAGTAAAGAGTTAAATTAATTTAGAAATGATGAAATAAATAATAAAACAAGTAAATGATTTAATTGAAACTTGTTAAATAAATCAAACTAAATGAAATCATTATTTTAATAAACATAGTTAACAAATAAAATCTCATTATCATAAAAATGATTTTAAGTGGAAATAATTTTAAATCTTAATAAATAATAAATTAATCTTTGAAAATTTGGGGTATTACAAAAACGACCTACAAGCAAAGGAGTTTTGAGCATTTTGAGAATCACATCAAGTGGTATTAGTGAAGACATTTTAATTAGTAAGCAATGCAAAAAGTATTGATCGATTTACTTATTGTTCTTAGATTGATATTTTTTTGGGTCCAAATTTCAAACTTGATATGTTGAATCTCCTTAAATATAATAATTCGATTTACAAAGTTATCATACAACAAGTATTGCAAAAGTTGTAAGTGTTAATTCAACAACAATTAATTGTCAAGAATATCTTTTAATATCGATAACTCGAGCGGTATTCAGCCAATTAAGTGTACACCAACATCATATGAGTTAATTGATACTATATCATAAAAGAGAGGGATTGAGCGAGAATAAGGAATTCAGGAGCAAAAATGGTTGCATGAAAGACTGACAGTAATAGTGCAATTTGTCATTTTACAAGAACCTCTGAATGAAGCAATGAGTTCAGCGAATATTTTTTCATAGATAGGTTGAACTATAGTGTTAGAGAATCTAATAAATAGATCTACAAACTTAAATAAAAGAACAACCAAAGTGGTGTACTATACAATAGGGTACCATTTTGTTTTATAGTCCTTATTAAAAACAAAAAAAGTTCATTAAATTCAGTCAAATTCATATAAATTCACATAAAATCTAATAAAAATTGATATGGCCGGATAAGTTCAAACAAAGTTAGTTCAGCAAAAAGAAGAAAGAATAAAGTTTAACGTACTCATAAAATATGGTAAAATAAATTCATATTTGTTCAAATAAATTTAGTTAAGATATAATAATGACTAATAAGTTCAAAAGAGTAGGTTTATTTCCAAATGTAAGAAAATTGATTTATTATATTCTTGATACATTTACGCAATCCTATTAGTTATACTATATAAGGTTAAATAGTCATAAGGGCAAACTTGACACGTTGAATTTCCTTAAACATAATATTTAGATAGCTACAATAGTAATACTCCCTCCATTTTCTTTTATTCTACACTTTCCTTTTTATTTGTATGTTTCTTTTTAATCTAACATTTTTTGCATTCTCTATTCTTGATAACATGTTCCAGCTACTGTCTCCTCTTTTTCCACCCATGTTATCTACTTTTTCATAGTTTAACCATTTTTGGTTTCTCTCTTACACACTTTTTAGGATCTCTCCACACCTTTTCAGTTTGAGTTTTTCAGTTTCTCACTTTATTTGTTTATATCTATATATTAAAATTCAAATTTCTATATAAATAGGTATATTAGGACAAATTTGCTCAGCAAAAGGTGAAGTCAATACACATGTACGATATGATTTACCTCTATCAATCATTGACAATGTCAAATGCACTTCATGCAATGATTTACTTATGAATGTTAAATATATGTTACTATCTAGACAAGTATATTACTACTTGAATTTTTGACGCTCAATACATCTATATAACTTTTTATTTAGTTTTTATTGTACGCACAATATTATATAATGTTAAAAAAATGGGTTGATATTGGTGTTGATAGTTTTAAATGATATGATGCATTGCAATAATAAAGTAAAATTTTGCTCTTATTTTAAGGTTGGAGTGGTGTACGGTGGGGGCTGCAAGATTAGGGTAGGGTGGGGTTGTGGTGGGATAGCAGCAGGGGTTGTGGTGGGATAGCAGCAGGGGTTGTAAGGGTGGGGTGAAGGTGCCAACGAGGGTAGTGATAGTGGTGGCTAGGTGGTAGTGGTTATGGAGAAAGATAGAAGAACTACGGGATCAGAGGGAGAAAAAAAAGATATAAATACGGACAACAAATAGCATGTAGGTTTATATTATAAAGAATTGGTTAATCGTCGAAAAAAAAGACATTTGATTGAAACAAAATAGATGCAATAATGAACAAATGACAAAAAAATAGTAAGAAAAAGAAAAAAGAATTTAGTAAAACAAAGTAGAATGAAATTTTTAATAAAGTGAGAAGTAGTAGCTTGGGTGACCGCACTAAATATAGAACAATATGAATCGAATCACGTAAATCCTTGGTGTTGTAAATGAATAATTGACAAGCAAGAAATCTTTTCAAACTAGGTCTCAATTGTTATCGTCCTTCTTCTTTTGAATCACCTTGAGTTCTATCGCCAGCTTAAATACCAAATAAACTAAAGAAAAGCGACATGTAAGTTGAGGGATTGCACTTAGAAATTCACTAACATTTAATAAGATAGTGAAGGTTGTTTGCTTTGCCTAAAATGTTGAAAATTGATATCTTCCAATTCAAATTCAAGGAAGAAAGATTCGGATCAAAAAATTTGTTGGATGTTTTTTCTTCTCTAATGGATGAGGAAATGCAGAGTAATAGATGATGGGTATGAGCAGTGAAGTTAGCGTTTAGAGATAAGGGGGTAAATCTTACCTATATTTGTGTTGGAATTGGGTATGATTTAGGAAAATAACATGTCGGACCGGTTTAACGAAAAAAAAATATTTATCAACAAATTGGTGGATTATCAATAAAAAAACCTAATCTAAATGTTAAAAAAATATTTTAAAAATAATTTACAAGGCCCGTTGTACCATAAAGATAAAAATTATTAGCAAATATGTCCTCCGTTCTATAATAAATGGAATAAGGGGGGTACGAGAATAAAAGGAGAGGAGAGCGATAGAGAGAAATATAAAAGGGATTCATATAATGAAGATAGAGAAAGATAATGTAATTGCCAATAAAACTATACTTATTGAACGAGAAAAATCTCGTGCATCATGCACGGGCCCAACAGGATCTATATGGAATCTGTTGTTGATGAATTATGCGAATTTTTAGATTGGATACTGAGCGTAAGGGACGAAAAAGTTGGGTGTCCTAACAATGGTGAAGCCATAATCGAGTTAGGTTGCAAAAGATATCCTTATAGATCCTGGGACAGATTCAATTTCATTGATTGTTGATAGCACATACCTAGAACTACAAGAGCATATTCGGGAAACTAAATACTTTCAAGAAAGAGCTATTTTTGGCGCCAACAAGTGAGATAGTGGAGACAGTCAATGATCATATTCTGTCTATCATTCCTAGAGAGGAGAAAGTGTATTTGAGTTTAGATGTTATAAGCAAAGAAGAAGGAAATTTTGGAGTATATGAAATATACTCCACTGAATTCCTCAAGATGCTTAGGGCTCCCAAATCATATCATATGATTAAACGTTGGTGCCCCACTTATGCTTCTAAGTAATATTGATCAAATATCTAGATTATGTAATAACACGAGGTTAGTTGTTAATCATTTGGGCAACTGTGTTATTGAAGCTACTGTTTTCTCCAAAAGTAATTTAATATCGGAGAAAAATTATTTATCCCAAGAATGACACTAACTGTGTTTGACTCCACCAAATTTCCTATCAGATTTCATAGACGACAATTTCCTTTAATTGTTTATCTTGCTATGACTATAAACAGAAGTCAAGACAATATATGTATCATGTAGGCATGTATCTTCCGAGACCTGTTTTCAACCATGAGTTGCCTTTTCCATAGTTACGTTTCATTTTGATAAAGAACATGGTGTGCGTACAAGTACAACAAATGTTTACAAGGAAAAGTGTTTGCAACATATAAATTGATTTAGACATTTATATTTGTAATTTGTGCTCATCACCACTCTTACATTATGATTTTATTATTTTTTGTAATTTTGTCATTTTTATTATGTGACTTCCTTTAAATATGTAATAAACCAATAAATACTCCCATGCATTATGCACGGATCCTAAAACTAGTAAACTAATAAATGTTATTTTCATAATTTGATAGAGTAGGAATTCGACTAATCGATAATTCTCATAAAATGATAAATTGTTTCCGAAAAATAAAAATAGATGAATTAAACTGAAAGAGAATGATGATAAACTAATTTTTCTTTTCATAAACTTACGCTTTCAATTATTAAACCGTTTCATCATTGTAAAGTCAAGCTTTTTATAACTTCATCATTTTAGGTATTAAACTCGTAAATAATTCTTTTGATTTATAAAAAGGTTTTCATAAGTTGATGATGAGTGTTGCATTGCTTATAAACTAAGGATGAACTTATATTGCATTTTCTGATAACAAGATAAGAGTAATTTGATTAGAGGTACACAAAATGCAGGTCGAGCTGGGTCTGGGATGGGTCGCCACTATTAAAAATTGACTGCCACAACAAGTCATACCAAATTTTGGGCCGATTTTTGTTGCTCAAAGCCTGCTTTTTCGGGCCAAAATAGCGGGTTTTTCTAAAACTTTACACTAAAAGTCATTTTTGGCTTGCCCAAATCACTTCCACATTCAAAAAAAATTTGGTCGGCCCGGTCCCGAAATCAGGCCCGAAAGAATCTGCCCAAGCCTAGACATTTTTTCGGACCGGGCTACCTTTGATTAGCCCTAAATTTGATAAATTATTCAAGCCTATTTGTAAAGAAGAAAATCTTCAACATTTATTTGATGATTCGATTATCAGATTGTTAATTCAAAAGTTCGAGAATTTATTGAATTTGTATGTGAATTTGCATTTGGTTCGTTTTTCTCAAAAAAAATAGCATCTAAAAGTATAATGCCACTCTTTTCAATGAATTTCTTCGTTGTATAAATTTATACCATAATCTATTGCTGAATCCCTTAAATTTAAGTATTTTTGAGGTTTCATTTTTTTGATTCTACAGTTTCGTTAATGCGAGATTCGTGTTTGTGTTAAATGAATATGTTATCAATTAATGACACCAGTCGTCTCACTCAGTAATGACACTAACCGTCTCACTCAACAATGACACTAACCGTCTATCTCAAGACGACTTCAATTGATAAAATTGAATGTTCCTCCTAATTTGCACCTAAGGGTGTGTTCTCTTCAACTTATTGGCGCTGAACTTATCTGAACTGAACTTATTGGGCCTGAACTGAACTTATTGGAACTTATTAAACCTGATTGGATCTGATTCAATTTATTAGACCTGATTGAACCTGATTGGAACTTATTGGACCTGATTGAAACTTATTAAACCTTATTGGCCCTTATTAAAACTTATTAGATCTCATTGGACTTGATTGAAACTTATTAGACCTTATTGGACCTGATTGAAACTTATTTGACCTTATTAGACAAAAAAATTGACGAGTAATAACATAAATATTACCCCTAACGTAAATACTACCCCTTTGAAGTAATAAATATTAAAATTCGTCCAGAAAATAAATAATTATTATTAATTATCTCTTATGATAAATAATTTAACAAAAAAAATTACTATTTATATATTTCCCTATATATAACTTTTAGCACTAATATATCTAATAATCTTGTTTTGATTTCATAAAGCATTAGTAGAAATATTGTTATCTCTAGTTATTTCACCACATGTTATCTCTAGTTATTTAAAGACGAATTGTAAAATATTGTAATTATAATGATTATTATTGTTAACCTATTTGACCATGATTATAATATTTTTTAATAATAATATAATAAGCTAATAGTAATATGAATAATCAAATAATAAACAATAATACAAGTATTCAAAGGTGAGAGAAATAAGGGGTGGAAGAGGGTTGCTCGTGGTTTAATGGATGAAAAAGGTAGGAAAAATCAAGATATTGTGGATACTACTATGAGAGATGCAAAACGCTCGTTTGATTCTGTTGATATGGTTGATGATCAAGGTAAAGGTACTATGAAGCGGTCCAAGCCCAGTCCTTCTAGTGACTCTACTACCACTTTTTTGGCGGAGGTTGGTGGTGACAACCCCGCCTAGTATTATGAATCTCCTCTGTTGGAACTGCCAGGGGTTGTGTAATACTCTGTATTTTTGGAGTTATTTATTTATAATTAAGAAAATATAAAGAGTATAATTAAAAGGTATTTTAGTTTTATTAACAAAAAAATAATAATAGAATAATAATAATACAGTTTGAGTACATTTACAACTTTAACATAATTCTATTATAGTTTCGATTTAGTTTAATCTCGAAATTTGAAAGATTAAACTGAGTCCTACTAACCTAGATATGCCACACTATAAATAAAGAGAATAGGAATAAAAAAATCAGAAAAAAACCCTAACACTCTCTCTCCTCCCTCAGTCGTTTCTCTCTCTATTCTTTCTCTCACAGCCCTCATCCCTTCTCTCGCAAACTCCCTCTCTCAGATTTCCTCTCTCCCTCCCTCGCCTTCACTGTTTCTTTCACCGAAGTCTTGTCGACGTTGTGTGAGCGTTGCATCGAAGCATCGGTGCGACAAGCGGCGAGGGTTTTGTGCGGAGTTCGGTGGTCGTGGTTCGAGTGCTGCGACGAGGTCGCGTTCGAAGGTTTTGTGCGAGCGATGAGGATCGGACGAGGGTGTGCGAAGGTTGTGCGAGAAGCGCTCGAAGGTTTTGTGGTACAAACGAGGGTGTCGAGGGCAGGGTGTGTGCGAGACGTGCGTGCGAAGTCGAGCGTGAGATCAACAGTGGTGGTGCGAAGGCTTGTGCGAGGATTTGTGTGAGGTGCGGTGCGAACCAGTGGGTGGCTACGCGAGCGTGCTGTGCAGGACGTGCGTGCGAACTCGCAAGCGAGTGTGAGTGTTGTGGTCGCGCGAGTAGGCGACGTGTGGTGTGCGTCGTTGCCGGAAGTTGGTCGCCGAAATTCGGTTGTCGGCGAGATTCAGTGGTATAAAACCTAATATGTATAATATAATATTATATTAGTTTTAATGTGTATTATTCTGTTTTTATAATTAATTTAAGTTGTAAGTAATTAATTTGTAATTTGAGTAAATTAGTAACTAATTAAGTTGTATAATTAGTTTAAGTTATTAATCTGATTTAAGTTGTAAATCTGATTTAAGGGTTGTAACTAAATAAGATGGGAAGTAAAGAAAGTATATTATTGTTCATTAGTTGGAAGTATAACCTTTCTATTCGAACCTGATTTTGGAGTATTGGACAAAAGACTTGTTTGGACATATGACTTGAATGGACTTGGTGTAATCCCCCACATTTTTAAAGGATTTTCATAAATATATTAAGTTATTTATGTAATTATATTAAATCCAAATGAGTTTGGAAAATGATTTGACTTTTAAAAAGGGTTGACTATTTTAAAAGTCAACTAAAAATATTTTTCTAAGCTTAATAAAGTTTGTAATATTTTAATTAAGCGTGTTTTAAATAAGAGTTTAATTATTAAAAGTATATTTGAAAAGAAACTTAATGGAATCGAAAGCCCAAAAGAAATAAAAAGGGAAAGGATAATTTGATGACTAAAGTCCTAACAAGCCCATCTTGTTAGTCATCAAAGTTTTAATTATTGAATTCCTTTTCCTAAGCCCAATAGGATTAGCCTATTGTTTTAATTATTGAATTCCTTTTTCCTAAGCCCAATAGGATTAGCCTATTTAAATATCCTAAAACCCAAATATTTTGCCCTACACTTATTTTCTCTCTCCTCACTTGCACGTGATTCGAGCTCCTCTCCCCTCACTCGACATTTTCTCTCTCTTCTTCCTCTTGAGCGTGATTTCCATCTTTTCTCTCAAAAACCGTTTCTTCTTCGCTAAGTAACGTTTCTTGTTGAACAAGAAACGTCACAAACCTTTTCTTGAAGCCGAAAATCTGCTGCCGCCGGTCCTTGCTGCTGTCTCCAGTCCGGCGCCCCTTTCCTCCTCTTATTTTGGTTGTTTTCTTTACTTCTCCTTTAAGATTCCATTAAAGTTCTAATTTTTATTGTTATTTTATTATTATTTGCATGATTTCGATTTGAGTTATTATTTTTATTATGAAATATGTATTTTTCGGATCATATGTATAAAAGAAAATTTCAGATTTATTATTTTTAGTTTTAATCATGAAAGATGTGATTTTTAGGGTTTTAAATCACTAGAAATCGTATATTAAAGTATGAATATGAATTTTGATTGGAATACGATTTTTATATTCATTTAAAATATTTTCAGAAGGTTTAGAAAATTTTATAGTTGCTGGAAATTCAGAAAGTTAATATTTTAAGGTTTTTAATGGTTTTTAATCACTAGAATAGTTTATCTATACTAGGGATTAAAAATAATGAGAGTTTAAATTATAAAAACGATTTTTAAAGAAGTTTAGAAGGGTTTGGGACGTTTTAAAGTTGCTGTATTTTTTTTAGTACAAGTATTTACTCGATTTCTTGGTTGTTTTAGGCGGAGAATTCACTGTAGGGGACTTTTAGTGCTTAAAAGTGGCCTACCGTTACGTTTATACGAGGTACGTACATAGTCTACGTGCTAAATGGTTAGAAACATGCTCTAGGGATGTTTTTAATTTGTAGTATCATGTATAGGACCTTGTAGTTCATATATATGATTTACTGAGATGGCTTTACATGTTATTTGCTTGTATGCTACATGTAAACTAAGAATATGTTTAAGTATGACTTGTTTGTATGGAAGTTTGATGCAAGCAACTAAGTTTAGTTTGGTATTAATTCGTGAGTGAATTAATGTAAGTAAATTGGAATCATGGATTCTTTGAGTTTATATATTTATCTTATAAGAACCGAGGATCTTATTTGGTAATTTTGAGTTATACCTATATAAAGGTACAGTTTACTGTTGGCTAGGTTCAACAGGCAAGTTAGTAAAGAATAAAAGAAGTTAAAAGAGTCTTGGATGCTAAGTTGTGAACACTTATTAATTCTAAGATTAAAAAGGAGTTTTGTGATGTTATGTGATTAGTAGTTGTGAGTATTATGTGCTTGGTTGGTGTCAACACAAGTATAAAATGAATGCAACGTAAAGTGAAACGAGAATAGGTTATAGACTTTAGACTGGTGCACGTCTAGAGTTGGACACTAAGGGTTGGGTACATAGTCCGCCGTGATATGTATTTCGAGGTTGGATTGATCACCATTCCTCTTTAGTTCAAAGGTTCCTCGATATCGTAGGTCATTCTGGTTTACGGAGTCATGACCGTATTTCCTATTTCAGTATAGTCAACTCGTCCCAATAACTATTCCATTTAAAGAAGAAATAAAAGTTAGAGTCTAGTTCAGTAAGAGTCATCTGCAGTTGTTATGTTATTATTATTTATTCTACAAGTTGTGTTGTAGTATCATGTTTAGGATTATTGTTGTCTGATATGTAGTACTCAGCTTTGCTGATTACGTGCTTGTCTGTGTTTGTGATCATGGCTTTGCCTATTGATCCTGTGGTGATCCTTCGGGGGAGCAGAGTCAAGAAAGCATTGACATTACAGGTTCGAAGATGCATACCATTGGGGAATCTGGAATGGAGAGGCTTTTGTGATAGTAGTATTTAAGTTGTTTCTAGGATTTATATTTTCAGTCTTTAGCTTTTAGTTGGTGTGTTTCAGTTCAAACATTGTTTGACTCTTATTTCATAAGTTTAATAAAGTTGGTTTTGTTTTAGTAAGTTTTCCGCTGCAAAATTCTGAGTAAGCCGAAACGTTATCACACGGGCGATAATGCCTGGGTAATTCTCTAAGTTTTATATTATAAAGTATTTTCTAGAAAGAGAGAATTATCGGGGTGTTACAAAGTGGTATCTGGGAGCTTTAGGTTAGTTTAAGACTTATAGGCGCCTAACTAACTAGCTTATTAAGTGACTTTAGCTTCTTAAGTTACCTAGCTTATTGATTATTTGAAGGAAACCTTAGTATTGCTCCTACGTTTCATTTCGAAAGATGAACACAAATATTTTGAGGATCAAAATTTTTTTTAGAACCGAAATTTTTTCGGAAAGGTGTTCGAAAATTCGTTTCCGAAAGTCGAGGAGTTCGAAATTTTTTTTGTCGTTTTCGTTTTTCGGAAATTTTTTTTAGGAGCCGAATAAAAAAAAAAAAAAAAAAATTTGTGTCGAGTAAAATTTTTTTTTCGAATGTCTTGAGTTCGAAATTTTTTTTTAGAAAATTTATTTAGGCACAAAAGTAATGTTATTATAAAAAGTGCCTGCATTATTTTCATACCTTTAAGGGTTTACAGCATAACATTGTGAGAATGGGTAGTATAGGAAGGGCATATAGGAAAAAAATATTATATGCCTGCATTGAAAATTTAGTTCAGCATCATTATAAATTTTCTTCCCTGCAAATAAGTGCATTATTATTTTCTTCCCTACTAACGATGCATGAATGTTTTCTTTCCTGCTAATTGTTATATCCTTTTTGCCTATTAAAGTGTTATATTTTACATGCCTTTGTTTTCTTATCCTTTGATTCTTGGTGGGAATACGTTAAGGAAGAGTGCTAAACCTTTTGGGTTATTGTGATGTAGCTCTACTATTATGGCTGCAAATTTAGGAAACTACTTTAACCCTATCGTCCTGACTGACGATGAAGACGACGACCATCATCCACCCATTGACCATAGAGAATATGAAGAACTGCATTGGATAATGCGTCGCATCTTGAGGAGACACTATGCTAGGGATGATGAAGTCATCATAGAAATGGATCATGCTAGAGGAACTACCAGGGAAGACATATATGATGCATGTATGAGGGTGGAATCTGAACCTGAGGAAGATTTGGACACCATACCTACTAGGCAGTCTAAGATCAAGAGGAAATTCGTTGACTACTATGAGACTGACGAAGAGGACGAAGTTAGTGATGAAGACTTTGTACCTCAACAATATAAGGAAGATAAGGACAAGGATGGCAGTGTAGTGCCATAGGTTATAAACTTATAGATATTTATATATATATATATATATATATATATATATATATATATATATATATATATATATATATAAGAGGACATAAGGTTTTAGTTAAAAGAATAAGGTTGGGATATGCCAACAGACAAAGGTGTTTTATAGGATTAGCATTTTAGGAAATATATATATATATACTAGTGTGTTATTTTAGTTCACATTTTTTTTCCTTTTCCCTTCTATGGAAGAATAAATTTAGTTTGTTTATTCAAGGAGTAAAAATTTATTTTGGACACGTAATGGGGAATATTTTTTTTTATTTATTATTCATATGTGATTCAATTTTCTTGCCTAAATTCATGTGACTATGAATTTACTTACGTGAACAACTGTATGAATATTAGTGAACATTCCATGTTGAAACTTAGTGAAATTGTATGTGATGCGATCTTTAGTGATCAAATCAAGTATTGTCTTGCTTAGATGTCTATACTAGTTTTCTGGAGCCTGAGTAGAGTTATATTACTTTCAGGTCCCGAAGTAGAATGGCTAACAACACTGAACTAGCCGACGCTATTCGCCTCTTGGCGGAGAAACTGAACCAGGACAAGGTTGAACGTCCAGAGACTGCTGGAGAAATGTTTGAAAGACTGTCCAAAGTGAAACCACCTTACTTTAAGGGACAAGCTGACCCTACTTTCCTAGAAAACTGGATTAGGGAATTTGAAAAGTTGTTTGAGGTAGTGAATTGCCCTGCTGACATGAGAGTAGGACAAGCTGTTTTATACCTAAAAGATGAGGCTGACTTGTGGTGGAGAGAAAATGGGGCTAGATTGAGTGCTGCTGAGGGATTCAATTGGGAAGCCTTTGTGATTGTGCTGAGAGGAAAGTTTTACCCTGCCTTCATGAGGAAGCAGAAAGCCCAAGAGTTCATCAACCTTAGAATGGGTAGTATGACCATTTCTGAATACTATAGTAAGTTCATAGCCTTGTCTAGGTTTGCACCTGAGGTTGTAGCTACTGAAGAGCTTAAGGCTCAGAGGTTCGAACAGGGATTGACTGATGAGATCCAGCTGGGATTAGGGGGTGAGACCTTTACATCCTTAGATGTAGTGTATGGGAGAGCTTCTCATATTTATGGGTTGCAATCGAGAAGAGATAAGAAGGCTGGAATAGTTGGTGAGAAGAGAAAGGAGGTTAGTACTGGAGGAAACCAAGGTAACTTTAAGAAAAACCGGAATGGGAATGGGAACTTTCAAGGAAGGAACAACCAGGATAATCGTAGTCAGGGTAGACCTGAGAGGGTTCACATTTGTAAGTTCTGTGACAAAAACCATCCTGGGAAAGACTGTAAAGGAGAGCCAGTGACCTGTCATTACTGCCAGAAGAAGGGTCACAGAGAGTATGAGTGCTACACTAAGCACGGAAAAGGTTTGAGAATTCAGGGAAACGGTAATCAGGCTAGACCAGGGTCTAATCAAATAGGGAACCAGGGTCCTAAGCCTGGAGGTCAAAATAACCAAGGGAACCATAGTAGGCCTGCTGCTAATGATAATTCTCCCAGAACAAACCTGCAGGAAAAGTGTTCGTGATGAGTCATAACGAGGCAGAGAGATCTGCGGATGTGGTAACTGGTAATTTCTCTATCAACTCAGTTTTCGTTAAAACGTTATTCGATTCGGGGGCTACTTATTCTTTTATTTCGCCTTCTGTTTTAAAGAGTCTGGGATTGGTGGAGTATGAGTCAATTGACTTGTCTGTTAGTATTCCTACTGGGGAAGTCGTTAAGTGTACTAAGTTATTTAAGAACTTACCTTTGAAGATAGGAGGGAGTGTTTTTCCATCCGATTTGATCGAGTTTAACTTAGGGGATTTAGATGTGATTCTTGGGATGAACTGGTTGAGTCATTACAAGGCCAGGATCGATTGTGAAGTCCAGAAAGTAGTGTTGAGAAACCCTTCGGGAAAATTTACCTCATATAGACGATTTGGGAAACCTAAAAACTTTGGAGTGATCTCTGCTCTACAAGTGCAGAAGTTGATGAGAAAGGGGTGTGAGCTGTTTTTCTGTAGTGTGCAAGATGTGAGTAAAGAAGCTGAGTTAAAACTTGAGGATGTTCCAATAGTGAATGAGTTTATGGACGTATTTCCGAGTGAAATTTCAGGTTGCCGCCTGCAAGAGCTGTCGAGTTTACCATAGACTTAGTTCCTGGAACTGCACCTATATCTAAGGCACCTTATAGAATGGCACCTCCTGAGATGAGTGAGTTAAAGACACAATTGCAAGAACTTTTGGATAAGGGTTATATCAGACCTAGTGCATCGCCTTGGGGAGCTCCTGTTTTGTTCGTGAAGAAAAAGGATGGGAGTATGAGTTATGTATAGACTATAGGGAGTTGAATAATGTTACCATCAAGAACAAGTACCCTTTGCCTAGAATAGATGACCTATTCGATCAACTAACGGAGCTAGTGTGTTCTCGAAGATTGACTTACGTTCAGGATATCACCAGTTGAGGGTAGCTGATAAGGATGTACCTAAGACTGCCTTTAGAACGCGTTATGGTCACTACGAGTTCACTGTAATGCCATTTGGGTTAACCAATGCTCCTGCTATATTTATGGATTTGATGAATAGAATCTTTCATGAGTTTTTAGATAAGTTCGTAGTGGTTTTCATCGATGACATTTTGATTTATTCGAGGAATGAAACCGAACACGATGAACATTTGAGGATTATCTTAGAAACCTTGAGGAAGAACCAATTATATGCCAAGTTCTCTAAGTGTGAGTTTCGTTTGGAGAAAGTAGCATTCTTGGGTCATTTTGTGTCTAAGGAAGGAGTATCTGTAGATCCTGCTAAGATTCAAGCTGTGAGTGAGTGGCCAACTCCAAAGAGTGTGACTGACATTAGAAGTTTCTTGGGTTTAGCTGGCTATTATAGGAGATTTGTGAGGGATTTCTCGAAGATAGCGAGACCTATGACGAATTTAATGAAAAAGGAGACCAAGTTTGAGTGGAATGAGAAGTGTGAGGAAGCCTTCCAGATCTTGAAAGATCGTTTAACCACTGCACCTGTCTTAACCCTACCTGATGGGAATGAGGGATTTGAAGTCTATAGTGATGCTTCGAAGAATGGTTTGGGTTGTGTGTTGCAACAAAATGGGAAGGTAATAGCTTATGCATCGCGTCAACTGAAACCCTATGAGGCTAATTACCCTACCCATGATCTAGAGTTAGCTGCCATAGTATTTGCATTGAAGATTTGGAGACATTATCTTTATGGGGCAACCTGCAAGATATTCACAGACCATAAGAGCTTGAAATACATATTTACCCAAAAAGACTTGAATATGAGACAAAGGAGATGGCTAGAGTTGATTAAGGATTACGATCTAGACATCCAGTATCATGAAGGGAAAGCCAATGTGGTGGCTGACGCCTTGAGTAGGAAATCGAGTCATAGCCTGAGTACTTTGATAGTTCCTGAGGAGTTGTGTAGAGATATGCAAAGGTTGAACCTAGAAATTTTAAATCCTGGGGAAAGTGAGGCTAGACTCAGTAATCTTTCTTTGGGAGTGTCAATTTTCGATGAGATCATTGAGGGTCAAGTTGGGGATGAGCATCTAGATAAGATAAAAGAGAAAATGAAGCAAGGTAAGGAAATAGACTTCAAGATTCATGAGGATGGGAGTCTAAGGTTTAAGGGACGGTGGTGTGTACCACAGAAGTGTGACGACTAAAAAGACGTCTTATGGATGAGGGCATAATACTCCGTATTCTGTGCACCCTGGGGGTGACAAGTTGTATAAGGATCTTAAGGTGATATATTGGTGGCCGAACATGAAACGAGAGGTAGCCGAGTATGTGTCTAAGTGTCTAACCTGTCAGAAAGTGAAGATAGACCATAAGAGGCCCATGGGGACAGTCCAACCACTAGAGGTTCCTGGATGGAAGTGGGATTCGATTTCTATGGACTTTGTGACTGCCTTACCCAAGTCGAGGAGTGGAAATGATACCATTTGGGTTATAGTGGATAGACTGACCAAGTCCGCTATTTTCATACCTATTAAGGAGACATGGAAGAAGAAGCAACTCGCTACAACCTATATCAAGCATGTAGTGAGATTGCACGGAGTCCCAAAGGACATTATTTCAGACCGTGACTCTAGATTTCTATCTAAGTTTTGGAAGAAGGTACAAGCAAACCTTGGGACAACATTAAAGATGAGTACCGCCTTTCACCCTGCGACCGATGGTCAGACTGAGGGACTAACCAAACTATGGAAGATATGTTGCGAGCTTGTGCTATAGATTTTCAAGGAAGTTGGGAGGACCAATTAGATTTATTGAGTTCTCTTACAATAATAGTTACCATGCGAGTATCAAGATGGCACCTTTTGAGGCGTTATATGGACGGAAGTGTAGAAGTCCCATTTGCTGGAACGACTATAGTGAGAATGTAGTTTTGGGGACAGAATTCATTGAGGAGACCGTCAAGAACGTTAGATTGATTCAGGCTAGAATTCAAGCTGCGCAAGATAGGCAGAAGAGTTACGCAGACTTAAAGCGGCGCGAAGATGAGTTCGCTGTAGGTGATAAAGTATTCCTGAAAGTATCACCCACCAAAGGCGTTATGCGATTTGGGAAAAAGGGCAAGCTGAGTGCTAAATATGTAGGCCCATATGAAATTTTGGAGCGCATTGGGAAAGTAGCTTATAGATTGGCATTGCCAATGGAGTTTGAAAAGATGCATGATGTATACATATCCCAATTGAAGCGCTATATCCCTGATGAGCGCCATGTGTTAGAGCCTGAACGAGTGCAGATAGATAGTAGCCTCACTTATGAGGAAAGACCTGTCAAGATTCTCGACAGGAAAGTGCGTAGTACGCGTAACAAGGATGTGCATATTGTCAAAGTTCTTTGGTCTAACCACGAGTCAGAAGAGGCAACGTGGGAAGCCGAAGAGGATATGAAGAAAAAGTATCCAGACCTATTCCTTGAGGTGAGTTACGAGGGCGTAACTCGTTTTCTTTAAGGGGGGTAGAATGCGATAAATTTCGCGCTTTTTGTCTATTTTTATGAATTTTCATGTATATGTATGCCTATGTTGGGCAATTTGCACATGTTAGTGCAAAAGAAGTAGAGTCTCCGCATAAGAAAAGTGTTCATAAGTGACACAAGTGTTTAAAAATGGGAAAGTGCACGAGAGGCACTACCTTTTCCCCAAAAAGTTTCGAAATGTTTGGTTTAAACTTTTGAAAGTACGAGGGTTTTTGTGTTAAGTTTCGGGACGAAACTTCTTTTAAGGGGGTAGACTGTAATCCCCCACATTTTTAAAGGATTTTCATAAATATATTAAGTTATTTATGTAATTATATTAAATCCAAATGAGTTTGGAAAATGATTTGACTTTTAAAAAGGGTTGACTATTTTAAAAGTCAACTAAAAATATTTTTCTAAGCTTAATAAAGTTTGTAATATTTTAATTAAGCGTGTTTTAAATAAGATTTAATTATTAAAAGTATATTTGAAAAGAAACTTAATGGAATCGAAAGCCCAAAAGAAATAAAAAGGGAAAGGATAATTTGATGACTAAAGTCCTAACAAGCCCATCTTGTTAGTCATCAAAGTTTTAATTATTGAATTCCTTTTCCTAAGCCCAATAGGATTAGCCTATTGTTTTAATTATTGAATTCCTTTTTCCTAAGCCCAATAGGATTAGCCTATTTAAATATCCTAAAACCCAAATATTTTGCCCTACACTTATTTTCTCTCTCCTCACTTGCACGTGACTTCGAGCTTCCTCTCCCCTCACTCGACATTTTCTCTCTCTTCTTCCTCTTGAGCGTGACTTCCATCTTTTCTCTCAAAAATCGTTTCTTCTTCGCTAAGTAACGTTTCTTGTTGAACAAGAAACGTCACAAACTTTTCTTGAAGCCGAAAATTGCTGCCGCCGGTCCTTGCTGCTGTCTCCAGTCCGGCGCCCCTTTCCTCCTCTTATTTTGGTTGTTTTTCTTTACTTCTCCTTTAAGATTCCATTAAAGTTCTAATTTTTATTGTTATTTTATTATTATTTGCATGATTCGATTTGAGTTATTATTTTTATTATGAAATATATATTTTTCGGATCATATGTATAAAAGAAAAATTTCAGATTTATTATTTTTAGTTTTAATCATGAAAGATGTGATTTTTAGGGTTTTAAATCACTAGAAATCGTATATTTAAGTATGAATATGAATTTTGATTGGAATACGATTTTTATATTCATTTAAAATATTTTCAGAAGGTTTAGAAAATTTTATAGTTGCTGGAAATTCAGAAAGTTAATATTTTAAGGTTTTTAATGGTTTTTAATCACTAGAATAGTTTATCTATACTAGGGATTAAAAATAATGAGAGTTTAAATTATAAAAACGATTTTTAAAGAAGTTTAGAAGGGTTTGGGACGTTTTAAAGTTGCTGTATTTTTTTTAGTACAAGTATTTACTCGATTTCTTGGTTGTTTTAGGCGGAGAATTCACTGTAGGGGACTTTTAGTGCTTAAAAGTGGCCTACCGTTACGTTTATACGAGGTACGTACATAGTCTACGTGCTAAATGGTTAGAAACATGCTCTAGGGATGTTTTTAATTTGTAGTATCATGTATAGGACCTTGTAGTTCATATATATGATTTACTGAGATGGCTTTACATGTTATTTGCTTGTATGCTACATGTAAACTAAGAATATGTTTAAGTATGACTTGTTTGTATGGAAGTTTGATGCAAGCAACTAAGTTTAGTTTGGTATTAATTCGTGAGTGAATTAATGTAAGTAAATTGGAATCATGGATTCTTTGAGTTTATCTATTTATCTTATAAGAACCGAGGATCTTATTTGGTAATTTTGAGTTATACCTATATAAAGGTACAGTTACTGTTGGCTAGGTTCAACAGGCAAGTTAGTAAAGAATAAAAGAAGTTAAAAGAGTCTTGGATGCTAAGTTGTGAACACTTATTAATTCTAAGATTAAAAAGGAGTTTTGTGATGTTATGTGATTAGTAGTTGTGAGTATTATGTGCTTGGTTGGTGTCAACACAAGTATAAAATGAATGCAACGTAAAGTGAAACGAGAATAGGTTATAGACTTTAGACTGGTGCACGTCTAGAGTTGGACACTAAGGGTTGGGGTACATAGTCCGCCGTGATATGTATCTTCAGGTTGGATTGATCACCATTCCTCTTTAGTTCAAAGGTTCCTCGATATCGTAGGTCATTCTGGTTTACGGAGTTAACCGTATTTCCTATTTCAGTATAGTCAACTCGTCCCAATAACTATTCCATTTAAAGAAGAAATAAAAGTTAGAGTCTAGTTCAGTAAGAGTTATCTGCAATTGTTATGTTATTATTATTTTATTCTACAAGTTGTATTATAGTATCATGTTTAGGATTATTGTTGTCTGATATGTAGTACTCAGCTTTGCTGATTACGTGCTTGTCTGTGTTTGTGATCATGGCTTTGCCTATTGATCCTGTGGTGATCCTTCGGGGGAGCAGAGTCAAGAAAGCATTGACATTACAGGTTCGAAGATGCATACCATTGGGGAATCTGGAATGGAGAGGCTTTTGTGATAGTAGTATTTAAGTTGTTTCTAGGAATTTATATTTTCAGACTTTAGCTTTAAGTTGGTGTGTTTCAGTTCAAACATTGTTTGACTCTTATTTCATAAGTTTAATAAAGTTGGTTTTGTTTTAGTAAGTTTTCCGCTGCAAAATTCTGAGTAAGCCGAAACGTTATCACACGGGCGATAATGCCTGGGTAATTCTCTAAGTTTTATATTATAAGTATTTTCTAGAAAGAGAGAATTATCGGGGTGTTACACTTGGTAAAGGTAGTGGATTATTACACTAACTAAAATTCATTTTGCTCACTAACGTTGACTCCTAAAAGACGCTAAACTCAATAGAATAGAAAAGAAAAGGAAGTTAATAAATAATGAGATTAGCTATCGTTTATACTTCGAATTACTAAGTCGTTATAGTTAGTTACGTTTTAGTTGATAATATTATCAAGGACGTAGCACTGAAGTACTTACTTAATCGTTTAGGTCCCAATTTCACAAGCGGAACGTTTGGTTAAGACAGCGAAAATTCTCCATTAAAAGGTACGTACGCGTACCTGTTTAGTTGCAAGTACTAGTATCATGATTAGGTTGTGATTTATTCTATTGGAACCTAGAATCATGATAGGGAACGGTTTGATTGTTGAGATTGTTTGGTAACATGTTATGATTGGAAATCGATATGTGGCATTAAATGCGTAATTCTGTCGTATTATGAACATGAGCATTGTATTCGTATTATCTGATCCATGTGTAACAAGAGTGTTACAAGAGAAAAGATTTGAGTACTGTAACTAAGAGAACATGTTACATGATTCTATGTGATTGTGATATGAATGGACAGTATTTAGAATGAACTATGGCAATAAACTTGTAGTTGGACTCCCTACAAGTGATGAACAATAGGGGGGAGTGTGGGACTTGTCCTACACTCCTACGCACGCCAACTGTGACGACAGTAGTGTCCTTTTGATAACTCAAGTAGGCGGAAGGTTCCGTACGATCTTGGGGGTATGCATACTAAGGTGGTGGGTGTGAGACGGAACGAAACCGTATTTGCATTTCATCTAATAGACCAAGTTGTCTATTAAGGATTCAGTTGCCCGTATGATTCTAGTAAGATGATGGTGCCTGTTCGCTGTCGACTAAATAAAGAGTAAACGATGTAACGTTATTGTAGTATCATGATTAGGATTGTTCATTATTGCTTTGTTTATGTTTATATGCATTCAATGGTTTATTATGTACTCAACATAACTGATTGTGTGTTATTATGTGTTTGTTGACCTGTGATGAACCATTGATTCTACAATGGGGAGCAGGCTAGGTGTACTGGTACTGCTGCATGATACTGAGCATACGGGGGACAGTCATTAGTCTTTGAACTTTAAAGCACTTTAATTAAGTACTATAAGATTATTATGATTTACTTAATTGGTTTGTGGTTTGAATAAAAGGGGTCGTTGATGATTCCCGAGTTGTAGTTACATTTTCATTTCCGCTGCACTTCAGTTTTTGAGACAATGATTTGAATTAACGTTCTTTCTTATTAAGCCTTGCGTTTCATCGCGGCGGTAACACTCCCAAAGTCGATGCGACGTAGTCGTAGACGTGTAAGGATTTTGGGGGTGTTACAGGTTGGGCAACCCTTGGTCAGTTCGTCAACTCCGAAAATGGAGTACATTCTATGCCCCTGATATTGTTTTTGTTTCAGAAACAATGATTAATAAAATTAATGTTGAAGCTTTGAAGAGTCGTTTGGGTTTTCATAATGCTTTTGGTGTAGCTAGTCGAGGAAAAGCGGGTGGTTTATGTTTATATTGGAAAGAGGAAGTTTTTTTTTTCTCTTGTCGCATTTTCTCAACACGATATCTGTGGTGACTTGGAGGATGGTGTTAAAAATGGCGCTTTGTTAGAGTTTATGGTTGGGCAAAAGAGGAGGAGAAACATAAAAAACTTGGAACCTCATTTGCTTTTTATATGCTGATACCTCTTTCCCGATTTTGTTTGGAGGTGACTTTAATGAGATTTTGAGTTATGGTGAAAAGGAGGGAGGTGCTGATAGAGTGCGTAGAGAGATGGTCAATTTCCGTGCTACTATGGACGATCTCTCTTTAAGGGATCTTGGCTACGTTGGGACTTGGCACGCACACTTGGGAACGGGGTAACTCACCCTTGACTTGCATTCGCGAGAGACTTGATAGGTTTCTTTGTTCTCCTTCTTGGTTGGACTTATACCCATCTTCTACTGTTGAGCATACTATGAAATACAAGTCAGACCATTCTGCTATAGTTGTTCGACCCAGTAATTATGCTCGACCCAAAGAGCGGACTCGTAGATTTCATTTTGAAACTTCCTGACTCTTGGACGACAGTTGTGAAGAGGAAGTGATGACTACGTGGGCTGTTTCTGCAGGAGACACACTGGTGGGCCGAATTGCTTGGGTATCCCAGTCTTTAGTTCGTTGGAGTAGCATGAAGTTTGGTCAGTTAAGCAAGCAGATTGAAGCTGCCGAGAAAGAGCTTGAAAAAGCCCAATGTCAGGCCATTTCGGCTGAAAATTGTGCAGCCCGTATTTAATGTGAAACGAAGCTTGACGAATTACATTTAAAGCATGAAGCTTATTGGTATTTAAGGTCCAGAGTTGCTGAAGTACGTCATAGGGATCGAAATACAAAGTACTTTCATCATAAAGCTTCTCAAAGAAAAAAGAGGAATTTTGTAAAGGGTCTCTTTGATGATAACTCTCATTGGTGTGAGGATGGAAATGGAATTGAAAATATTTTTACTGCTTATTTTAATTCTATTTTTACCTCCACTAACCCTTCTGATTTGTAGCTTCAAGAGGTGTTGAATTTTATTGAGCCCATTGTTACTACTGACGTTAATCAAGCTCTCTTAAAACCTTTCAGAAAAGATGAGATTCATTTTGCTCTACAGCAAATGCACCCTTGCAAAGCCCCGAGCCCTGATGGTATGCATGCCATTTTCTACCAGCGTTTTTGGCATATTGTTGGTGATGATGTGACATCATTTATTAGTGGTACTTTGCATGGTTCACTTTCTCCCCAATGCGTTAATCATACAAATATTGCTTTAATTCCGAAAGTTAAAAATCCAACAAAGGCTGCAGAATTTCGTTATATTGCTTTGTGTAATGTTCTCTATAAGTTAGTCTCTAAGGCGCTTGTGATTAGGTTGAAGGAGTTTCTCCCTGAAATTGTGACTGAAAACTAGAGTGCATTTGTTCCTGATCGTCTCATTACATATAATGCTCTCATTGCCCTGGAGGTTTTTCACTTTATCAAGTACAGGAATCGCAGTCGGAAAGGGATTATTGCCATGAAGCTGGATATGAGCAAAGCATATGATAGAGTGGAGTGGGGCTTTCTTCGGAAGCTTCTTCTTACTATGGGTTTCCTCAGTTTCCTACTTTTCATCATCAATGGAGGACTTTGTGGTTCTGTTATTCCTGATCGAGGTTTCCGTCAAGGAGACCCTTTATCTCCGTATTTATTTATACTGATTGCTGATGTTTTCTAAAAAATGATTCAGCGAAAAGTACAGGATAAGCAGATTCATGGTGCTAAAACCAGCCGCAGTGGTCCGGATATTTCTCATCGCTTCTTTGCCGATGACAGTTTACTCTTCACTCGAGCTTCCCCTAAGGAATGCACCCCATTGTTGGCATGCTCAACCAATATGAATCAGCATCTGGGCAGAAAATTAACTATGAAAAGTCGGAAGTTTCTTTCAATTGAGGAGTTAGTATGGAAAGAAGAGAGGAATTGACGAGTATTCTGAACATGAGACAGCGGAAAAGCATGAAAAGTACCTTGGTATCCCTTTTATCTCTGGGAGATCAAAGAAAGTAATTTTTGATTCCCTCCTGGATAGAATTTGGAAGAAACTCCAGGGCTGGAAGGAGAAGCTACTTTCTAGAGCAGGAAAGGAAGTATTGTTGAAGTTTGTGATCCAAGATATCCCAACATATCTTATGGGTGTTTACAAAACCCCTACGGGGTTATCCAAAATATTCATTTAGCTATGGCTCGATTTTGGTGGGGTAGTTCGGATAATCATCGGAAGATTCACTGAAAAAATTGGGATTCTTTATGTACTTTAAAGTGTTTGGGGGGAATGGGATTCAAGGATCTTAGAGTTTTTAATGATGATTTGCTTGGCCGTCAAGCTTGGAGGTTAGTTCGTGAGCCATCATCCCTTTTTTCTCGAGTTATGAAAGCTAAGTACTACCCAAATTGTGCGTTTTTGGAAGCTCCCCTTGGTCTTTCTTGTAGGTATTCGTGGAGTAGTATTTGGAGTTCAAAAGCTTTGATTAAGGAAGGGGTAGTGTGGAGAGTTCGCAATGGCACTCAAGTCAATATTTAGGATGATCCTTGGGTTGTTGACGAAGAGGGACACTATCTCACTAGTCCACGCAGTATGGGTCTTGAAACAGTGAGTGATTTAATTGGTTTTGATAATATGATTTGGAAAGTGGAAACTGTGGAAGCAAATTTTAGTGGGAGGGATGTTCGATGTATCCTTGATACCCCTCTAAGTGCAACTCCTATAAGGTGACGAGATTACCTGGACCTTTACAAAGAATGCCAGTTATTCTGTTAAAATTGCATACATGCTTGGGAAAGGGGGGAATTTGGAAAATTTCCACCAATCTTGGGTCGACATTTGGAGTATGGAGGTAAGTCCCAAAGTAAGCCCTTTTTTATGGCGCATGTCTTCAAACTCTCTCCCGGTTCGAAGCTTACTTCACTACCGTCACTTGATTAATGATTGTCTCTGTCCATGGGGTTGTGGTGAGATCCAACACAACAACATGCCATTTTTGAATGCCCAACTGCGCGGGACGTGTGGTCGGATTGTGGTTGTGAGGCCATGCGCCAATTGTCTTCTTGCTCCTCTATGTGTGACATTCTTCAGTCCTGGCGAACTCTCCCCAACAACATCACTGTGAGGGGCGTTTTCCTCGCCTGGGTTTTATGGGCTGAACGAAATCACCTTGTTTTCAACAACAAGACCACCCCTCGTTCAGTTCTGCTAGCTCGAGTTGTGCGTTTGGTTGAGGAACATGGCAAGTATGTTTCGAAAATTTATCAGGCTCATGTGATAGTTGATCCCCCTCGGCCTCGGGTATGGTCTTCCCCCCATCTGGTACTATTAAAGTTAACGTTGACGCCTCTCTCGTTGTTGATGGTTGGGTAGGTTTAGGGGTAGTGGCTCGTGATTCGGTTGGTGAGGTTTTATTCCCAGCAACTCGACGTGTTCGCGCTCACTGGTCTGCTGAAGTTGCCGAGGCTATAGGGATTGAAATGGTTGTCCGACTGAGACGTCGGTATGAATTACAAAACGTGATTATTGAATCGGACTGCCAAATGGGGATTAATCGACTGTCTAAGCAAGCTATCTTCCTTTCGGATCTAGATATTGTTCTCCATAATATTTTTGCGCTTAGTTTAAACTTTACTTCTCTTATTTGGTCTCATGTTAAAAGAGACGGGAATGTAGTTGCCCACAATTTAGCTAAGTTAATCCCTTTTGGGACTAAACAAGTTTGGGAGAACCACTCTCCCCCGGAAGTGGCTCCTTACACTTTGATGGACACACTATCTATGGAGTAACATATCTTGCTTTCCCCTAAAAAAAAAAAGGTTCCTATACATGATACTACAAAACTTTCCTTCCTAAAATCATGATACTACATCAAACAACACATAGGTATATACATACCTTGTGTAGACAAATTGATAGGCCACTTTCACAACTTTATAAGTCGCCTACAGAGAAATCTCCGCCTAAAACAACCAAGAGAATTTATAATCAATACTCCAAATAAATTCTAGAAACTTTAAAATACTTTAAATTTCCTTTAAAAATATTTAAAAGTTGTTTTCATCGTTAAACTTCAATTATTTATATTCCCTAACATAGTATTACTATACTAGTCATTAAAATCCATAAAACTCCATTAATAACAACCTTTCTAAAATTTCAGAACTTATAATTTATTTAAACTCCCTTTAAACATACTTAAACATGCTTAAATTCATATGTTTAATCAATTTCATAGTTTATAACATGCTACTGTGATTTTCCATGCTTTAATAATTAAAAATCCAATTTAAACATAATAATCAAATGTGAATTTTTATTCTTTCAATACATAATTAATACAATAATAGATTCATCATTAAAACAGTAAATTAAAGCTTCTAATCATAATTAGTAGTAAAACGAAACATAAAAACACAATCTTTAATCAAAACTTGAGGAAGAAGAAAAGTAATCCAAATAGTATTTCAAATATTTTTCAAAGCATGTCATAACAAATATTTTAAGTTCCTTAAATCCTTAAAATAATTCATTTGACTTTCAAAATAGTCAACCTTGTAAATAAATAAATTATTTTAAACTAAATTATATATATATATATATATATATATATATATAATATATATATATATATATATATATATATATATATATATATACACACACATACATACATATTAAAACATATTTATAAAATCCATAAATTTATGGGGGATTACATCTTCGAGGGGAAAGTAAGGGGAAAGCATGTTGAACATAACAAACAAGTAAATCCATAATGTCTAAGTAGACAAGATTAGTATGCAATTCCAACCAAAAGTCAAGATCTATGATTGATACTATGGTTAGGCTTAGGTTAAGGCTGAAAAAGGTTCAAGACTAAGAGATTGATCCCATGTTTCGTATTTTTGCTTAAAATGATGGCGATGTATAGGATGCACTCCAGTCTCAAGTCAGGAGTAAGATGAAATACATGGTTGGATAGGTTTACTTATGACTAATATCTAACACTGTTGCTCATAGAGTTTTGAAGAAAGAAAGCATCAACCACCTCGAGGTGGCCTCACGCATAGAACATGCGCTAATGAGGCAATGATATATAACTTAGGGCCTGTTCTCCCCAACTTATTTTCAGTCCAGTTCAGCTCCATTCAGTTCAGTTCAGCTCCAATCAGTTCAGTTCAGCTCCGACGATCCAATCAGTTCAGTTCAGTTCAGTTCAACACCATTCTTTTATAACCATTTTGTTAAATATTATTATTATGTTGGTATAATTTATTTTACTAATTACTCTTATTATTGTTATTATTATTATTATTATTATTATTATTATTATTATTATTATTTATTTTTATATCATTACTATTAAGTATTATTATTATTATTATTATTATTGGCGTTGTTGTTGTTTCTATATATTATTTTGTTTATCATAACTTTACTCATTATTATTACTATTATTATTAGAAGGAACATGGTTTAGGTCAAAGCACAAATAAACCCACATTTTTTTAGCCCATAAACCAATCAAATCGTGTCAAGACGGTTTATGATGTAATTTTTGCGGTCCAACCCAACCATTATTTTTATTATTAAATATTATTATATTATTAAATCTAATTATTAAAATAATAATATTAATTTACTTCTTAGAAATTATTGTTATTATATATCATCATCAAGTATCAATATATTAATACAAATAATATAAAATAATAATTATTAATTATCATTATTATCATTAATTATTATTATTATTATTATTATTATTATTATTAATTTATGATTATTAATATTATTTATTTATAACTATCATTTAAAAATATCCAAAATACTATTATTATTATTATTCATTATTATTACTTATCATTATAATAATTATTTAATATTCATATTATTATTGTTTAATTTAAATATTATTTATATATTTATTTCATTAAATTTAATTCAATTTAATTTAATTCAATTCAATTCAATTCAATTCAATTCAGTTCAGTCCAGTTCAGTTCAGTTTAGTTCAGCTCCAATAAGTTCAATTCAGTTCAGTTGTTTTATGTCGAAGAAAACAGAAAAATGGCCATGCATATGCAAAACTGTAATGTCATTCAATGGCATAAAACTATTATGAATTGTATTTTCGAGTTTCACCACTCATTAAAATTAATTATAAATCCTCCCTAGTGAAGGCGCCACATTATAGTTGTGTTTTCATTGCGTACGTGGAATGAGCGCGTATTTATCTACCTCATTGTAAAGGTTTTTGTTTTGAAAATATTCTGAAGTAAAAAAAAGTCGCCAACAAGTCTTCAAAGGAAGACTCATAAGCCTAATTGGATTTTAGAAAACCATATCGACAACTTAGGGACTTACACAATGTAGATTTTTCCATCATGACTCATGACTCCCTAATTGATCAATGAACCAAAGATTGAGTTCTGAGGTAAAGGTACAAATATAATTAGATTGTTGGCCTCTACTTAAAATGATAAATTCGTGTTTGATATTTGTGCAATTAAATAACCAAGCAATATATTTGTGCAATGTAAAAGTTAATCTATCTTGGTTTGTCAAACACATAAAAGACTAATTTTTGATGACATGTAATTTGAGCAATCAGATTACTATAAATCTAATCCAATTGTCTAAATTATTTGAATTTAGCATTGGAACATTTATTCGGGTATTTGATTAGCAAAAATAAACATGTGAGGTAATGAAAATAATAAAGCATATAAGCATGGATATGAATATAATAATGTATAGAAAAATAATAAGAAAAGATGAGATATTTGAATATACAATAGAGCGTTAATTCCTTTAAGGATGTAAATTATGGCAAGCAAATTGTTGATAAAATAAGAATTACATGGAATTGACCCTCAAGAATTATACCTTTGTCACCTAGGTATTGTAGACCGATTTGCGGGAGGAGCAATCTTGAATCTTGAAATATGAAATCCGAATGGTGTTTGAATGTGTTTTGAATGAGTTTTTGTAGTATGAAAGTATGATGAAATATGAGTGATAATGTCGTGGATAAGTTCGTATTATAGTCTGAAAAAATATTTGTCGAAAGCGAGGCTATTTATAAGAGGATCAAGTCCAAGAATCACGCGGAGAAGAGCGAAGAAGTGGTGCACCTGGCGCATAGCTATTGCACGCCATGCGGAGCAAGGTTTCACGCTACACATCGTATTGTGTCGACGCAACTGCTGGTTGCGTTTCGGTGTTTTGTATACCGTCTATGTGTTGCGCGCTCGCATTCTGGTGCGTTTGAAGCAATGAAGATCTGAGAAGATTTTGACGCTTAAAGATTCCTTTTCATCTTTAATGAAATAATATATTTTACCCTTCGAAATCAGTTATCTTTTGGAATAAAAATCTAATTTTCATAATATCCTTTAGACAATAATTATCAAGAATAATTAATATTTACGAAAAATACAATTAATTATCAGGATTAATTAATTGCGTCTTATAAAAATGGACTTTAAAACACAATTCATGAATAATTAATTGGGGTTTTAAAAGTGGACTTGGAATAAATAAATAGACTTTATGTTCTTAAAACGATTTTGCGCTTAAGTTATTGGATTGCTCTTGATTGCTCTTCCTTTGCATCAGACCAATTAGGACGACAACATGTTTAATTATTGGGTGATAAATGAGGAGAAACAATTTTATATCTACAGTTATACATGCCAATTTAAACAAATGACTCTAGTAGTAGATATTGTTGATGGCTATCAGATTATTTATATTGCTTCGTCTTTTCTTCAAACTCCATTTTAAGAGCTTACTATAGTATCCAAATTCCATCCTATACTTTTCTCCCTAGGTCGAGGCAAAAGAGTGAAAGTGGGAATCGGCATAGGGCGCTGTAAAGGCCATTCTTTAAAAAAAAAGGTGAAGTCCGAGGGCTAGGTTCAAGGGTTGGTCGATCTATTGGAATTTTACCGATCAGTAATAATAATGCCAACTATTTTAATTTGGTATACACAAGAACATCACAATATCTTATTGATTCATTTTATCAAAGAAACATAATAAAGAAAATTATATTTAGTAATTTCTGGATATAACTGATACGTTATCGAATTAGTAAACTTTTATTTGTTAATGACATATGTTTATTTTTTCTTTTCTTTTGAGCATTTAAGTCTCAAATATTTGATGTGTTTTCCTTTGTTGTTACATTATAGATGCATGCTTTTTTTATTTTTTTTATTTTTTTATAGCACTAGTGTTTTTCTTGAATTTCAGTGTTGGTATCCACATGTCGCTAGTGTACCTTTTTTTATGGCGTTTTTTGTCAATGAATGTTAATGTATATCTTTAACCTAGAAAAATGACCAATCACTCAAATAAGGGGCGGAAAATATTGATGGTAAAAAAAGTCATGTGCGAGACATGTGATGGTTAATATCGGAAAACTTAGCAATTTATTGTAATTTGATAAGTACTTTCTTGTTGCAACAATAAAAAATAATAAAAGGTACTTTGTGAACAAATCTTTTTTATATAAGGTGATGTTTGTCAAATTTTCTTAATATTAATAATTTTTTTGCACTCATGACATTGATATAACACATAGCATTTACGTCCTGTTTGGTAGTTGGTCATAAATGGTGGTAATGGGAATGAATTTGTGTGTAAATTTGTGAAAAATATTATTGTCCATTCCCATGGTAATGCTAATTCATCCTAAAATGTTCACTTTCCTTGAATTTTCATTCCCATCCAATACTACCTTGTAGGTGGTAATGAGTGGTAATGAAAATTGCTTCCCCTTGGAGACAAAAACACAAGTTTAGGGGTGAAATTGTTTGCCCATGGAGAAAAAATGCCTCCCCATGTAGATTTTAAGGATGCCTCCCTAATAAAATTACACTTAAAATTCATTTCCATTACCGCAATTTATTAATGACTACCAAACGGGCCGTTAAAGGAATGCCAAAGACTTGCTTAAGAATCCTTTAGATATATTATATTACATATATAGATTTAGTGCTTGTTTGGTTGACATAAATTTATGTAGGCAATGAAAATTCTCATGATTTTCTCGTTTGGGAAATTGTTTGGTTGACAGGAACTTGAAAAGATGGGTGCAATGGAAATTCTTTTAGGAAATTGAAATTCCCACAAAATGTAGAAATTTAATTACCCACTGAATTCATGAAAACTGCAAATTTCTCGAAATTATATAAGGAAAGTAATTTCATAATAAATAAAACTTACTATAGGAATTAAATTTCAGTTGACGTGTATTTCTGAAGGCAGCAGCTTCACCAGAGCAAATAAATGGCGCGAGTGCATTTTATGAATTGACAGTTTTTCTTTTTTTTATTATTTACAATACTAAAACCAAATGATGGGAGGTTAGAACTTAGAAGTACTCCCACATCTGAAAGCAAAGCGTACAATCAGTCGATGATGCATTATAGCAGATTTCAGTGTAGCAAGGATATCATACTTTTTCTAAAGAAAAAAAATCAGTTTTCCTCCGTCATTCGATGCCTTATACAATAATGCAGATGAAGTGGCGAGATGCAGATTGATATATAGCATTAGATATTGATGGTAGCATCCCATAGCCTCAGTCGGCCATCACGACCACCACTGCAGATCCTCTTCCGTTCAAGATCTGAAGCCACACATCTTACCATAGTAGCTGAAAATTGTGGTGTTCTGTACAGCTTCCACCCACCAGATCTATCTTGAGGCCGATGAAATAGAAACATAGAATTATCTGCTGCCCCAATTCCCAACCAGTGCTCTCCAGCATTAATAGACAATATAGGATGATGCAGATTCATCTCTTTAGCACATTTGATGCTGTAAGCAGTATTTTCCCAGAACCTAACTGAGCCGTCATAAGATCCTGTTATAATTCCTCTATCTGAGGCTGAATAATCGACAGAGAGAACTGGGCCACCATGACTTGCCAAAACAGCATCGCAGGCACCTCTTGAAATTGACCAGAGTCTAGCAGTCCAATCATCACTTCCTGTAATTACAGTGTCTCCAACCATCCTAAGGCAACGGACCCATTTTCCGTGGCCAAGTAGTTTGTTGATTTGCTTACCTGCACGGATGTCCCATAGGTGCACAACAGAATCTCTACCAGCAGCAGCCAAGATTCCAGTAGCGTCATCATATTCCATGCAAAGCACAGAACCTGGGCAACGTGCAACAGTTGCTATGCAACCACCAGTTCTGGCATCCCACATTTTAACAGTCCCATCATGGGAAGAGCTAAGGACACTATCACCTGAGAGCATCCGCACACAACTAATTTGTCCTTCATGGCCCTTTAGTTCTTCTAGAGGAATAAACTGCTGTTTATCCCAGACCAAAATAGAATTATCATCAGACCCGGATACCACCTTCCATCGATCAGAACTTATTGCACGGACAGCCCTGGAAAAGGAGCATGCTGTTAAAAGCAGGCCATATAGACAACAATTTTGGACAGGATCAAGATATATAAAAAGAAAGAAAATTTTCATAAAACTACCTTTTATAACCAACTTTTTACAAAAAACTAACTTTTAAAAATTTTCTTTCAAAAAACTACTTTTTATAGCAAACTAGTATTTGGGCCCGGGCGTTGCCCCGGATTGGTATTGTTTTCCGAACTTGATATGCATTTTTTTTTTGCATTACCATTAAAATATATTAAGGAAAACTCAACATTTAAAAGGTACAAATATAATAATATGGACACTTAAAGCATGATTAAAAGTTGGTTGAGATGGTAATTGTTTTATGTATAATAGCAAGAGGTCATGGGTTCAAATCTTGTTTCAAGCTAATTTTACTTTTGTTAATTAACATGACTTATGTACACATTGGACAATTCTAGTGGAATAACAGGGGTGCCACGTGGCGTGTATACATTAGCACACACGCCTTTTAATATATTTGTATAGATTTCTTTCAATATACTACCATTAATTTTTTTTTCAGAACACTACCTTATATAACAAATTTCTTTCAATATACTACCATTTTATGTTTGTAGGTAATATTAATCATTAAATAACCGCCCCTTAAGTGCTCCTTTGGTTGACAGGAATTTATGTAGGCAATGAAAATTCTCATGATTTTCTCATTTGAAAAGTTGTTTGGTTGACAGAAAGTTGAGAAAATGGGTGCAATGAAAATTCCTTAGGAAATTGAAATTCCCACAAAATGTGGGAATTTAATTACCCACTTCCCTCTTGATCAATCAGAATTCCCACATGAATTGCAAATTCCTTGATATCAACCAAACAAATTTATCCGATTTCCTAGGAATTAATAAGGGAAGTAACTTCCTAGGAAACGAAACTTCCTACAGGAATTAAATTCCCATGTATACCAAACAAGCACTAAGGGTTGCTACTGGTGGAGTAGAATAGAATAAAGATGTAAAAGGCAAAAGAAATCAAAACATAGATCATTGAGTCAATACCCTGTATGACCTCGCAAAGTTGCCCGAAGTTCAGAACCACGACGACTTGGATCCCATATTCTAACCTGTACATTGAAAGATATTGTGGGTGTTAATGGAGACATAATTGGAAATCATAATGCACCATTTAATTTAATTTAATTTTGATCAATCCTAAATAATTTTGTGTGGATTGTTTTCTGAATATTCTATTCCATAGAATTATATGTTGCTCCAAAATCAATACTTTGTTTCACCTAATACAATATATTTAATCAATTTAGTATAGAGGTGCAGAACAACACCATAAAGGGTTTTGGTGATCTTATTGTTGCATATAATTTGTTAATTTTTTTTTTTCCCTCTCTCCAGTCTTCATATTTTGAGGGTGATATAAAGGAGCAGGCCTATCACGCCAGTAGTAAAACTGGATCTTAAGTACTCTATGAATGTCGAATAATGCCCCTGTAATAAGCAACTTCCAGTCTTGACATATAAATTCTCATTGCTCCCAAGTCCCTGCATTACATGAAAATCATATCCCAAGAAAGAACCTCTCACAGGAATGTTGGCTTAACTGAAAACCATAACAAAATCGCAGCCATCAAAAGGGAAGTCTTGGGTAAACAAAAATGCTCCCTCAAGCACTTAACCAACATTTCTCTCATCATAGTATCTATCTTTTACTTCCTCCGTAACAAAATAGATGTTACAATTTCTAAATATGGTTGTAACAAAATAGATGTTACACTTCCTTTTTAAGCAACATTCTCTCTCTATCTCTCTCCTATCACATGGGTCTCCTTTTCTCTCTCTCTATCTCTCTCCTCTTCAAAGAATTGCCTAGAAAAGTGTGTTTTTAAAAGTGTAACATCTATTTTGTTACGGAGGAAGTATAATATCAATGCACTTTCATTTGTTCATTTATAACAACAATGCACTTATACATTTCAATTCTAAATACAAATGCGTTAGTACTACCATTTTCTAAAAACTCTTGCTTAACTAAACACATTGTTTATAGAAAATGGAGGGGGTAATAATTATCTGGCATACCGAGCAGTCTGTACTTCCACTAATAAAGAAGCCTGTATCTTCACGGTCACCAACCACATCCCAAACCTCTCTTTTTGTAACACAATGCAAAGCAGTGATCGCGCTATGATGGCCCCTAAGAACTCGCACATTTGTTTGAATTTTATTCTGTCCTGCATTAGGTAAATTTTGTCTGCGAGGTGTCCCAATCTCATCTGCATGTAGCCAAATGAAGCATGATTATCACATATTGATAAATGCAGATTGATGCTATTAAAAAAAAATGTAAATTGATGAATAATAGACAACTACTGGATGCATGAACTAATCATAATAAAGGAGAGCATATACCAGCTGATAAATGTCACGACAAATTACCTGCTGTTTCAGTTTCCAATGCCCATCCATGAGCATGGCTGAAAGAGTTTGCTTTTAGCACTGATTCCCTCCCAAACATGTTCCTGACCCAATTTCTTGCAAGAGTAGATGCCTTGGGAGGTTTTTGACCGTCTCCCGCTGTTTCTTGAAAACGCGGGGATTGCAAACCAGAAGAAGCCAATGATTCAGTCTTCAGATCTGATATTCCCCAGTAAACCATTTGTAGTTGATGAATATATGGAAAGTATCCTCTGAGTTGTATCTGAGACCATTCAAACAAAGCTTTTTCTTTAATATACATAACCTTTCGTAAGATTCTGGATGACACAAATTTTTTTGGTTAAGAAAACCAATATTCAGAAGGTAGGCAATTAAGCATCCTAGTTTCCCTGCTTTACCCAAGCTATCAACTATGCAAAATGCAGTCGTTTCAATCATGTTGGCAAAAGGGAATAAAAAAGCGGAATTCACACAATTATGTATTCGCAAGCAATAATAACGCGGAATTTACACAAGAAACAACAATAAAGATCACACAAGAAAATTTAATGTGGAAACCCGAGAACCAGGAGAAAAACCACGAATCAATGCACTAGGACTTTCAATGATGTGTATGATACAGTGAATTACAAGGCTTCCAAGATCTCCCCGATCTAACCTAATCACCCTAGAACGTGTTTACCGAACACCTCACATCTTTGCTTTTTCTCTCTCAACCACCTTATACTTAGCATGGAATAACTAAACGGCTACAACAACATATTTATACTAGGGTAAAAATTAGAAATCCTGGTTGAACAAGGTCTCCCAATTGACAAGAAAACGTGCAAAAAACGCTGCAACAAAACTATCACCAGCACTGAAACCCGCGCCTGGCCGCGACTTCTCATGACACCCTGCAGGCGAGGGCTGGCAGTTTCTCCCACCCTTCGACCCACCTCGGCTGCGGGCGCGGGTAATGATGAGTCTCCAAGCTGCGGGCTGCTGCTTGGATAGTATTCCAATAGGACGCATTTTCTTGGTTTATTTCAAAAAATCCACTGTTGTTTTCAGTAAGCTTTGAAACTGCTAACATATATAGCAGTTTCTTCCTGTATGAAACCGCTGACCGCCTAATTGAGATAGCAGTTTCCTTTCTAAAAGAAAATAATAATTCACGAGCTCCTTTAGATCCTATGTGGACGGTATAATAAGTGTTCAAACCGATGCAAAGTGAGAATCTCTATTTGTGCATAGTTGATGAGTTCATCATCATCTGGAAGACTGAAACTTATGTTTAAATGCATGCAATGTGCAAGAAAGAAAAAAAAGAAAACCAAGGCAACATACTCTTTGTAGTGCTTCATACAATTAGATTAACACGACCATAGAGAGGCATCTTGAAGGTAAATCCGTTAGCAGAATGTTAGATATTCACTAAATAGAATAAGTTCACAATAATTTTGTATATTAACTACCATCGTGCTAAAGTCTTCCTAGATGCTCATGATCATAGCAGTTCTCCTTTAGCAACTTGAGAGCTATTTTACTGTTTCTACGAATGAGTTGATGAGAATGGCTCATTTTAAATGAATCCAACAATCTCTTTAAGGAATGGAAAGACGTTACAGAAACTGAAAATACTCACATAATGGTCATAACAGATATTGTTTATCTGGGCTATATTTTGTATTATTGGCCACGCATCTGTATCAGGCATTCCCAAGCCACCCTTCCAATCAGAAGAAAACAGAAAGCATTACTATTAGAGTGTGTTAGAATTTAAAGTTGCATTGCTAAGGTCATAAGATAGTTTACCATATGTGCTGCTACCATGATCAGTTGTGACATAAGGTGGCTCTCATTACTGGAAGACCTGGAACACATAAAAAGGGGAAGTTGGTATGTATAAACAACCAGAAAGAAATACCGGATTATTTGGGAAGTAGACGAAGGGTCTCTTGATATGTACTTGATTCTAAGTCTCTGGGGGTTCTCAAGAGTGAAAGTTCTGTAAGTTCTTACTGAAGGAAATATTTTCGTCTGTCTGTTGCAATAAGGCCATAAGGACAAAATTGCTGTCTGTCACTAAGTAGTGGAAGAGCTATTACAAGGATTTGGCATTCTCAAAATTGGTCTGTTGGCCAATAACTTTATCTAATCTGAGCTGTTTGGGATAAGTCATCGAGATTCTATTCTGGGGAAATAAAACAAGAAATAGTTTGTGTCTAATAGACTAAAGTCAATTCAGTCAGATCGTAGAGCAGTTGAAAATAATAGTGGATCTTCTATAACCAAGATTGTAGTCAAGATTCTCAGTGGAAGGTAGTGATTCTAGTCTTTTTGGGGAATTTGTAAGGATAATCGACGAGAAAGAAATTAGATTTCACATTCTCAAATCGGTCACTTGGCCAATAACTTTATCAAATTTGAGCTGTTTAGGATAAGTCATTAAGATTCTATTTCGGGGAAATAATACAAGAAATATTTTGTGTCTGATAGATGAAAATCAATTGTGTCAGATTGTAGAGCAGTTGAAAATAAAAATGGATCTTCTCCCTTCTCCATTTTCTTCTTTTTTCCAGGGTTCCTGGTCCTTGTACCCTACAGCTCTTATATTACATGTCAGTAAAATACTTGCTGAAATCTCAACAAATAATTGCTATGGATCTCATAGCTATAATAACATCTCCATACAGAATCACTATCAGAGAAGCTTATGATCAAATGCATCACGTAATTTGGATTATATACATAATGCAACTGATAGCAAACAAATGAAATACGGCAATTCACGTCTTTATGCATTGCATCCACATGCATAGACTTTCAGATTCCAACTGTATCCCTTTATAGTGTTGAACTTTATTTCCTAGATCACTAACTACTCAATTACACAAAATTTGACCCAAAATCTTTTTTTGTGAAGAAGCTAAGTTTGGTTCACAATTGAGTCAATTGTTTTATAGTTTTGATAATTGAATTCACCAATATATTTTACAAACTGACACTCCAATTTGCATGAAAGATATGCTGAAATGTCTTTCTGATAGTAACCAATTGATGCTGTACATTTTTGTTAAAACACAGTCCCTGACCAGGAAAATGCCACGCACGATCCTTTCTCTATAATAAGCTTAATCAAGCTGTGGTCACCTAGATTTTTTTAATCCCACCCGAAAAACCCATCCAGACCTGCCCTGCAAATTTATGGTCTTGCCTTTTGAACATCACCTTAAACCTAGAATCCAAAACAAGCAGTTAAACACAACTGCAAGATGGGTTGATCCAAAATCAACCTGAAAACCAGCTCAACCTTAACCCATTATCCAATCTGAGACTGAAACGCTTAATAGGTCTAGTTGTGTTATGTTCTTGAATGCTTACCAAATGAAGTTTTATTTCACAAGGCCACATCATCTAGCCCGTCATCACCATGAAGACAATTTTCCAAAGCATGTTGGAAGATAATTGTTAATTTTGAAATGTCAATAGGATAAAAGTCACCAAGAAAAATGAACAAAGGCAATTTTTGGTTATAGAGTTGACTGAACTGTTAGTAGAAGAACAAATCAGACAGCTCTGAATCAGTTTGCTTAGCTCAAAAATATTTTTTAGCTGTTAGCATATAAAAGAACCAACCGCAGTAGAAAAGAGTATAAGAAGATGTAGATGTTACTTGCTAGAAGACTGCTCCATCAGACTTTCAAAAAATGCTTCCCAGAACCTGCAATATGATCACAGAATTACCCGGAGGTCCCAGACAAACACAGAAGTGGATAGAGAGGCATAATTTCATCTCTAGTGGATAAATCATGATAAAGCCTCCCACAGGACCATCATGACACAGATACATATCTCATATATTTAAAAAAAAATTCCATTTCAGATAACATAGCAGCTATAATTAGAAAGGACGAGCAGTTATCCACAACGAGAAGTGGACAGAAGCCGAGCATTCAGATCTCATCATACATCATAAAATAGTTTCTGGATGAGCATGTCAGCATGTGACAAAGATGCAAGGTACACTAACTTTTCCCAAAAAAAAAAAAAAATCACACTCAACTGCAGAAGACGCTATCACTCCTAGCCAACCAGATAACACACATGATAGGGAAGAAACTGACTCAGTACCTTTTACTCCTTATTCCACCCAAAGCTCGTCTAAAGATTATCAGAGTTGCAGTAAGATAAATAGAAGACACAACCCAACAGCACCAGAGTCATAGAAGTTAGAACGATAAATAAAAAAAGCCAACTTACAGTGCCAAAGCAAGTGGCTGCCCTTCTAACCTTTAGTAAACACAAAGGCCTCGTTTGGCAATTAGCGGATAGCTGATAGGTGACTGTATTAGCTGGTTTAAATAGCTAAAGGCATTAGCTGTTTGTATAAAGGTGTTCGGTAAGTAGTTGATAGTTGATTGCTACTTCATTGTGTAGAATGACCAATAAGGATATGGGCATAATTCATAATTATACTTTTCATTGTTTATAAATGTAATTTTCAACGGCACAAATGTAATTTACCTCATTCATTCCTTAGCCTCTCTTTACGAAACACTTAAATTAGAGGATTGACTAGTCAAATCCTCTAATATGAGTTCGGATATCTAATTTTCCCTGAACGTGTCTTTACAAGACAAGGCCAAAGCCAAACCCACGCGCACTGTTTAGGTAATTATCCTTACTGGCTTTGTTACCTATATCGTCATACCATGAGTATCAGAATTCTTTATGAAAACTACTATTAAAGCTTTGACTTGCTTCGGAATCTTAGCCTTCTCTTCAGAAGTGGTTTAAAGAGAAGTCTGTGGTTGGGTTTCTTTGTAGGTATTTACTTTTTACAGGCAAGAGAGCACTTCTGTACAAAACGCAAACTGAACTCACCTATTTAGGAAATCACTGAAACAAACTAAAAATATTCAACAGGAAACATTCTCTTAACTCCTAAAAAATAAGAGGATCTTGAGATAAGAGATAGAAGTATAATTGCACACCCAAGATATAGTGACAAGTATACGCTTTACACAATAACAAGAGGCAAAACTGTGAAGAAAGGATACATTCCTGTACAATAAGCAAACTGAACTCACCTATTCAGGAAATCACTAAAACAAACTCAAAAAATTCAGCAGGAAACTTCTCTTAACTCCCAATACAAGAGGCTCTTGAGATTGAACTGAAAAATGACAAGAGATAGAAGTACTACTGCACACTCAAGATATAGTAACAAATTACTTGAGGGGTTTGTGTCGAATTAGAGTTTAAAGAAGCCGGGTAAGATTTAATTTGAAAAATTTAAGTCAGATTTATGCTTTTGTTCTCAAATTTGCTTCTCTCCCTCGCATTTTTACACAAAGCGGCCAAGAAAACGTTCTAGAACGCGGGGCGAATCCGTTATGTAACGGCAGAACTGCCGAGTTTGGTGTGAATTTCCTTGCACCGTTCTAGAACGGGTTTTCTCGGAACGACAACTCTCAAACCCGTAACAGAGCGCCCATTCTAGTTTTGTGAGTGGAGAGAAATTGTTATGGAGTGAATTCTATCAATTTCATGTAAGAGTGTTCTATCACTAAATATAAGTGTGTTTAGTATTTAGATGTGAGCAACAGTTTAATTCTTATATCCACTTATATGTTGTTTATCTTTCCACATTATTACCCCAAAATATCTTATAATTGTATCAAGAGCCATACGTTCCGTTAAATTTTTCGGGATCATATTTGGCAAACTTATCGGTCGAGGACCGATATATCGCAGTAGTATAGTCAAAAATATTTTTGGCTATCTTAACGGTCGGGACCGTATTACGAGGTGATTTTCCATTAGTGCAGAACCCGGGACTGTGAAGCTTATTGGTCGGGGACCAAGCTTACTTGTGTATTGCCCGGCGACACAAAGTTACAAATGGCGGATATTGCTAGTTCATCTAGTAATATTGAGAAACTCAACAATGGAAATTACAGTACGTGGAGTACATGTATGCAATTCTATTTGGTGGGACAAGATCTTTGGAGTATAGTCGGTGGTAGTGAAGTTACAATACCAATCGATCCAAAAGAGTTAAATAAGTGGAGGATTAGGGCCGGAAGAGCCATGTACGTGCTAGCAGCAACCGTTGAGGACGAGTTGCTATACCGCATCAAGGATGCGAAGACACCAAGGAGGCGTGGGACACCCTTGTAGCTTTGTTCTCTAAGAAAAACGATTCTCAACTTCACCTTTTCGAGAATGAGTTGTTGTCGGTCCAGCAAAACAACATGACGGTGAACCAGTATTTCACCAAAGTTAAAACTTTGTATGAGCAAATCACAAAGTTAGATCCCGAAAATTCCATCACAGACACGAGGATATGCATGTGCAGGATTATTGTCTACAGCTTAAAGCCTAGATATAGTAGTCTTGTCACGGCGATTCGAGGTTAGGCTACATAACCATCTCTAATTGAGTTCGAAAATGTGTTAGCTAACCAGGAGGCTCTATAAAATCAGATGTCTGGAGTTTCTGTCCACGATGAAGAGAAAGCTCTTTTTGGCAACAAGAAGTCAAACAAGGGAGGTGATAAGACATGTGAGTCGAGTAATCAACCTGATAAGTCAAACAGAGAGTCAAGGGGATTCAGAAAAGGACAACGTAGATGAGGCTTCCATCAAGGGGGAGCTCGACAAGATCGACAACAGGACGAGAAGAAAACGAAAAATCAAACACGGCGAGATGTCGTGTGTTATAACTGCAAGAAGAAGGGACACTATGCTCGAGACTGTTGAATGTTGCAACTTCAGTGGAGCATGAAAGCCGAAATGAAGTCGAGTGGGATGCACAAGCATCCTACGCAGTTGAAGAGGAACATATCTTTGACATGGAGGTAGTGTCACCCAGCGGCTGAAGCTAGAGGAAGCTGCACTTGTGGTAGTTAACTACAAGATGATCAATTACAAAGATGATTGGATCATCGCTTTTGGTTGCTCCAATCACATAACTGGAGACAAAGAGAAATTTTTAAGCATCTCCGAGTACAAGCATGGTCAAGTTGTGATAACAGCAAACAAAATAACCCATATTAGTGAGTGCACGATTTAGCAACAAGCAAGTTCAACTGAATAATGTCTACCATGTTCCTGGTATGACAAAGAATCTGTTGTCAGTTTCACAACTGACAACATCCGAAAACCATGTTGTTTTCGGTCCTCGTGACGTAAAGGTGTACAAGACGATGGAAGGAAATTCTTCTCCTACCACCACCCCTTACACGCATAGCTACAAAACTTTGACAAAAAAAACAAAAGCTAGTGTGAAAATTGTCAAATCAATAGCAATGTACTAGTATAAATAAGGTGCTTGTGTATGCATTGTTTGTGTGTTCAGCCAACTTTGAGTGTTAGTTACAAGTAGTAGTAGTACTACGATAGCTTATTAGTGAGTGGAGAGAAATTGTTAAGGAGTGAATTCTATCAATTTCATGTAAGAGTGTTCTATCGCTAAATAATATAAGTGTGTTTAGTGTTTATATGTGAGCAATACTTTAATTCTTATATCCACTTATTTGTTGTTAATCTTTCCACATTATTACCCCAAAATATCTTACATCCAATACCGTACAGACATACATATGGCAACCACAAAACCCTCCCTCCGCCAATAATGGGAGCAAAAAGAAAGGAAACTATTGATATTTGCAGAATAAGCTGATATACATACAAGATTGCTGTGTCAAAGTTCAGATTTATATCATATTGGTCTCATCTTTTTATGCAAAACTATGCCCTTAAATGTCCTATAATAAATCCCAGGCCTTAATTCTTTAATGGAAAAATTGATTTAATAACCAACCTTTGGCCGGTTAGCTAAATTCAATCCCACCCTTTGATTATTTTAGAATAATCCCAACTTTGGGGGGATAACTTCTCAAAAATAATCCGAACTCTTATTTTTCTTGCATACAATAGACTCAAAACGGATTGATGATGGTCTAAATTATTTTGAGAAGCTATTCCCAAAAGTTGGGATTATTAAATTATAGTCAATAAGTGGGAATAAACTCAGCGAACGACCAAAGGTTGGATCATTAGAATCAATTTTTCCTTCTTTAATTGAACTATTCCGAGAGCAACAAGTTCCCCAAGGTAATATTTTCTTCTATTGCAAATTACCTTAGATTTCCTATTTAAGACAATTATTTATATAGCAAATGTCAATATCCCATCATCATAAAGCCACAAAAGATTTGTCTTTTTTCCATTAAGAAAGGCCAAATACTGCTAGTACCTTGATGATTACCAGTTATTGTTGGATATGTTGTTTAGCCTTCATCAGAGCATAGTGTAAGATGAAAGAACACAGATCAAATATGTCATTTAAGGTTACAATTAGGTGCAGACCGTGCAGTCATATCAAAACGGAAGCATTCATGTTTAAAGTAGATTAAGGAGGACTGGAAAAACAAATCAATATGCTGTAGAAAAAAACCATTTTTCCACCATCTTAAATGCAATATACATTCTGCCAGCCTAACCTCAAACCAAATCGACATCACTACAACAAGAAGCTTATCAGGAGAAGTAAGAGGCATACCCTGGATCCTCCCAGATCGACTGAGAAAGGAGATGACGTTGTATATAGTCTGAAACATTATTGAAATCCTTCTTGTACATTTCAACCGACACTTCAAGTGCATCTTTCAAACTTGGTATGTCATTGTGATGAGTTGCAGATGTAACAAGTCTTTTGACCTTAGTTTCACAAATCACAAATAAAAGTAACCACCTTGAGCGAAAACATATAGAAAAGAAGAGACACAAGATAGAAAAACTAGCCAGAAAAAGGGCTAAGGATTTCCAAAGCATTCACCAATAAGCTTAAATACTATTTTTGCTAAGAATTATTTTTTGAGGTGTTGCTAATAACTTATATATATATATCTGTAAACTGCAACATAAATTGAGCAAAAGTCTGTGAAAATGAGCAAAACATTAAAATGAGCAAAAATATATAATGAGCAAAAAACATAAAATGAGCAAAGATTTGTAAAATGAGCAAAAAAAACATAATATAAACAAAAGTTTGTAAAATAAGCAAAAATTTCGTAAAATGAGCGAAAATTTACTGAAATGAGCAAAATTTTCTTATTAAAATGAGCAAAAAAGTCGGTTTTCAGTTTTCAGCTTAAAGTTAGTTTTGTGTGGAAAGATCACATGAGAAAAGAGGACTTAGAGTCACAACACTTCTTCATTAAAGTCACAACACAGCTACCCCTCCCCCCCCCCCCCCCCGCGAAAAAATTACTTTTTCATTACTTATGAAAGGTTAGAGTCACAACTCACGATACTTCTTCATTAGAGTCACATCAGATCTTCTTTAGAGTCACAAAAGTTTTCACTTAGGCTCCGTTTGGTTGGGTGTATAACCTTTTCAGTGTAAAATGATTTTCATGGAAAACAATTTACAACGGAAAACACAATTCTAAAATTAGTTTTCCGTTGTTTGGTTCCGTGTAAGAAAAACGATGAAACAAAAGCAAAATGAAAAGGAAAGTAAGGAAGTAGTGGGAGAAGTTACAAGAGAGGTAAGAAAGAGGAAGGAAAACAATTTTTCTTTATTTTGAAGGGGAAATGGTTTTCCATCATTATGAGAGCAAGTTTATTCCTAAGTAAAATTGTTTTACACTCATTTGCAAACCAAACAATGTAAAATTGGAAATAGAAGAAAACAGTTTTATAGGAAAATGTTTTACGCCCTACCAAACGGAGCCTTAGAGTCACACTACCTTTTAAAAAAAAAAGGTTGGAGTCACATCACTTATTCATTAGGGTCACAACTTTTCTCATTTCTCAGATAAAAATGTATTCTCACATGAAATATCTCCCTCCCCCCCCCCCCTTCAAAATAAAGGGTCGGATAACTTAAGAAATTAGAGCTGCAGATACTATATATAAGAGTCATGGTGTGACTCTAAAGTCTAACCTAAGTCTAACCTTCCCACTTCTCACCATACCTTGACTCTCACCTTACACACAGGCACACACACACACACACACACACACACACACACACACACACAGCAACGTCAACACATACATAATAAGGGGGAGCTGGAAAGATCTGTAACACAACTTGATGATCAATAATACACATTACTGTTTGAAAAATGCAAGTTACTTATTCAGGCAGTTAGTAGTATATATTACCAATTCGTTTACAGCAATAAACTGTTCCTCAGACAATTGACCATTCCATCCCTTGAGCACAGAACACCAAAAAAAGCATAAGCACGGTATATGGACAAAGAAATTCAAGCAAATCCAAAGAAAAAACACGTACAGAATTCAGTTGTTCCCTTATACACTCAATTAAGGCTCTACCAACAATTCCTTTCGCATCTGTCTCTATTAGAGCTGCAAAGACAGCAAAATCATACCCAATCACTCTTGGCATAAAAAATGAAACTATATACATGTATGTATGTCCCCCCCCCCCCAATCCCTTCCAGAACACTGTTAAATGGAAACATACCAAAAATTGTTTCGTATTCATCCGATGAAAGAATGACATCCCCATCTCCAAGTTTCAAAAGAGAGATCCAGAGTCCCTGAGTAACAAAACCAAAATATAGTTTGAGAATCAATATATTTAATTTCTGGTAAGCAGTAGAAATTTTGTTGCAACTCAAAACTGAGAGCCAAGATTACAATTCAGGTTTGTGGTGGATGGGTAATTAGTTTAAATGTCAATTACATCAACTAAAAAGCCCAGGATTCTCTTAGCTAACAGAACTAGGACTAAACAAATAGAGAACCTAAGAAAATGAGGCAATCATATAGATAATCACACATTCGTCTAGTCTACACCCTATTTACTTAGTGTACTAAATTTTGTCAATCTTTGGCAACAAAATGAGAAATGCAAGTAGAAAAACTACTATATCAATCTCTCACACATGCACTATGCATACACGCTATTCATTGATTAATATCATAAGAAGAGAGACTGTTATCTAATCATCCATTAAGGAAACATCCTTAAGACGACAATAGCCGCCTATAACCGCCATAGCAACCATTTTGACCACAGTAGAGAAAATATACACTCCCTCAGAGATAAAGACTTCCAACTATATAATCATCATTAGCGATTAGATGCATTCATACAATTAAAGAATTTTGTCACGTATTCCAGAAATATGACAGGGCCTTATTGTGCTTTGTGTAAACCTTAAACCCGTATTTTAATTGCAACCCTCAACAGTTTCTACTTCTTGTTCCTCACAGTTTTCGATTACTAGTTTTGAGTTACGAAGATCGCAAATAAGTGCTAAAAATTCACCTCAATTATCACCTATTTGATTAAAGGACAGAGAGGAGAATCATGCAGGAAACATGGCAAAATTGATAGGTTCCATATGAGCTTTACTTGACAAGAAACTTTCTAATATTTTCAATACCTGCAGCTTCACTTTCATGTCCAACATTATTCCTTTCTCCTCATCCTGTGAATAAAGAAGGATTAAGAGAAAAACAATTTATTAATTTATAAAATTTGGTATCTTGGGCACCAGACTACCATTCCCAAGACTACAGAAGCTAGTTGGCATCCACAGACAAATACAATACTTTAATCTTACATCTATTTACACAAACTGACTTCTTTTGGTGTATCCTTTATGATGTGCCACTTAGACTAATGAATTAGACTTATAAAATTACACCAGATCACAAAGAAAATGACAAAAAATTATGACGTATCTTATTATTTAACTAGCTAATAGCCCTTTTCATCTTAAAAGGTATAGCAGAACTCGGGTAACCATGTTGCCAAATAAGATGAACTAAGGGTGTTCCACACAGAATCAAAAGCATTAGATATCATAATCCTTAAAAGCTATAATTTTCAGTGCAATTGAACCCTTTACAAATGGATCTTACATCCTTGTCTTTTATGTACTTTAGGATCTGCTTCCTCTTATATTCTTCCTCTTCTGATCTGATTTTAGCTGGAAACTTGGCATAAATGTATTTAGCATCAGCATCGGTACCTGTACACTCAAAGGAAGAACATAATGACTTCAATAGTTCAACCTTAAGAATAGAACTTCAACGGCTAAGTAAATGCATTAATGATCAGCGTATATAAAGTACCTAAAACTCCATCTGTAGGGTCTGGTATGGTCACAATTGTTAAGTCTAAAAGAGGTGAAGGGAATACCGACGTAGGACTTTCACCTCTCCCAATTGCGTCAATCAACTTATCGAGCACGTCATCATTGCTTTCACCAGATGACATAACTCTTCCTATGTAGTTTGAGAATCCTTGAGATCCTAGAAATTGAGTTGTCTGCCATAAATGAAATATTATATGCGTAGAATACAGGGAAACAATTTATGACTTGACATTATGTGTGCCTGAAAGACTGAAACAACAGAAAGTGAACAAATATATAGAAGATCCAATACTATAGTCATTCTCATGGATTCCACATTACTACTACGTTCAGGTTGCAAACATAGTACAAATATTGCAATACATAGCTCATGGCGAATTTAGACCAATAGAATATCAGAGAGTATAGTATGCTTTCTTGAACATAGAATCCATTGTTAATAAGATTCATCAAATTGGGAGGTTGGTAGAGACGAGACTGGTTGGTCTCTTGGACTTGGTACACAGGCTGTCGAGCAAAGAGGTAGGAGTTGGTGAGTCGGGAACTAGTTGTTAGAGTGCACCCATGCCCAAATTTATGACAGCGTCCTGCTGTTCTAACATTGGAGCCAAGCCGAACTGAATATTTGGATATGGGCTTGTGTCCAATGTGAGTATCAAGGGCGAGTGACATAGAGGAGAACCAACAACAGCAAAATCACTCATTTCTGCCCCACAAATTTGCACACTCTTGACAACCACGATAGAGGTACAAGGAACAATAGAAAGATAAAATAAAACGGTTAAAACCATTAAAATAAAATAAAAACAAAATATCATGCACTTTTAGCTCTTGCTGTATAAAGGTAAATATACATAATCACCATGCCCGTAGAAGCCTGAACCTGGAGACTCACTTCATCAGTGACGCTTAGTAGAAGAGCAAGGTTTCTACAAATATTTTACTGCACCCTCATCAATCCATTAGAATCTTTCTTTGTCAGCATTGAAGTCATAAGAGGTACATGGAACAAGCAGAAAATGAAACTATAATTCTCTTAATCGTGCTCTGTTCTGTCATGAAGAATGAAGATCATTGGAAGCACTTTGAGCTTCATCTTTTAGACCAACTCACCCAGTCACTCGCCAAGTCCCCTACTCATATTCTGAGTGATTGTTTGGTTGAATGTAGAACTTCATAGGAAGTTCCAACTCCAGTGCCAAGGAAGTTTTGTTTCAGATGAAGTATAAAATGTTGTTTGGTTGAGTATGGTAAGTTCAAATTTCCCTTTTAATGTTGCACTTGCCAGAGGGGCCTAGACAGGTTTTAGTTGGAGGTAGGACTTACCAGAAAGTAGTGCCCACTTCCTGTGTTAAGTCAACCAAACAACTCTACAGTTTTCCACTTCCCATAAATTTCCACGTGTCATGTTTCATCATGTCAGCCAAACAAGCTCTACCAAATTACTCCCTCTCCCCCAAATTAGTTATAACATGTACTTTTTCATGGTCAGATTTAATCAACTTTTAACTGTAATTTTTTCCACTTATATAAAAGAAAAATATAATCACATGGTATCTAATTTGATTTGTTTCCATGTGTATATTCATAATATCAGCTTTATTATAATTGTTTTATACATGGTAGATGATATGAATGGTCAAAGATGTGGTCAGAGACCATAAAAAAGCCAATGTTGCAACTAAATTGGGACGGACACCCACCTTTTACAAATAGACATCAAAGCAGAAGCTTTAATTTGTTTTTAGCTGTCTTCCTATAGAAAAGAAGTCAGAGTGACATGACAAAATAGCTTATCACAAACCTGCTGAATAAAAAGATCAAAATCAAGTACAATATCTGCTCATCCACTTGCTAGTTGAAATATGCATTTCTAGCTTCTACTGCTACAGCAAGTACAGGATATTCTACATGCAACTCAAACAAATACTGTATTGAACTACTGCAACCTTGATAGATGTGATGTCATAAGGAAAAAAATTTCTGCAATTAAAGTAGCATTTGACAAAGATGGAAGGATAGCAGAACGGAAATGCGCTTTCAGAAAAATAAACTTTCAAAGCAGAACAACAAACCATCGGATCTGGCACTTGATTATTTGAACGGCAACGATGCATCATAAATGCTTGATCATCAAAAGAACATTCTTCACTATTTACCTGAGAAGAAACAAAAGCAATCTAAGTAGTGTAACTTGCAAAACTGAGAAAATTTTAAACCACTATAGGTTCATTGACCGACATACATATTCTAAAAGTAAAAACATGCTAATAAAGAAAAATGGATTAGCATGATTGGAGGAACAAAACATACGATGAAATTACGGTATCCTGATAAAATTGTAGCAAAGAACTTCAGGAATATAAGCCTGCACCAGCCAATACAAACACATAAGCAATGCACACTTCAACTTGAAGTCTGAGGTATTGCAACTCACTCTAACATCCCTGAAATCAACCTTTTCGCATGTATAGATCACTAACACGTCGGCCAGTTTTAAAGTACTAGAACAATACAAAGAGAACAACAATCAAGCTGAATTGCCACAGGACGCATCTTGAGCAGACAGAAATTTCTACAGCCTACTCCTAATCAGTACAATTCATGATTATGCCTTTTGTCCAATATTTATATTAAAATATCCAATTCTCAATTTATTTACTTATACATCAGGTGTCTAGTAGTATTATAGAACATCTAAAATGTAACAGAACTGGAGTGTTAATTGGATGGAAGTGATTGCGGAGACACTATGAATGATTTTTGCTTCTTTACCCCTTAGAAAAGAAACAAATAAGAGTAGATGGTGGAACTTGGGAGTACTAAGTAGTAAATACTAATAAACTCGGATTAATAATCACAGTTAGAAACATCCAGCCAGACTTGGAACCGCTGCAGCAGCGCCAGAAATATATTGAATGTAACTAGTGTTGCATCACTTCATGGTTCACACCATTGAGAGTTGTTCAAGATATGATGCACCAGTAATATCTCGCATACAGTCAGTCGCTTGTGAAAGTTCTTTTCTCGGGGGTAAAGATTTAGGAGAGCATGGAGAAACAAGATAGGACAAGACTTTCCAGGTAGGAATTTACAAAAGAACTGATACATATCTCACGAATTTTAGAACCTGAAAATCTAATTGCAGATTTGATTGTAAGAAATCTTGTCATCATCGTATTAGAAGTTTCTCAATCACGAAAGTATGGTACTCAGAGTGATAACATTTAATTTGACATTAGATTGAGCTAAGTCAACTAACAGAAACTGAAAAGCTGACATAATATCAACTAATGACAGCTAATATTTGGTACCATGAATCACTAGTTAGAGCTGCATTATCAGTTCAAACTAAAATATGTACCTGCTTAAAACTTCTGGATGAGTTTCGGCAGTTCTTGGGAGCTGCGGGAGGGGAAAGAAGGAGAGAGAGAGGAAGGAAAAGGGGGAGGGGGGATGAAGCTGGTGAATAATTCCTGGTACATAGTAACACAGTAGCAGAACAATAGAATTTAAAGGGTATCACGATTCCAGTCAGCTGAGGGAGGAAGAAAAAATTATCAATTTCAGATATACAATTTTCCCCAAAGATTTCCTCAAAGTCTCAAACAAGAAGCTATCAGCTGCTCAATGCACTTTTCAGCTAGATGATGATCCATTTACTAAATGAAGATAGAAATAAAAATAAAAAAAAGGCCTAAAGCCATCTCTTTACCAATGAAACAAAAGAAGCTCAGGAGTTCCAACCCAATCAAATCTGCAGTTTTTCCGGAGGCATCTTACTCAAAAAGCACCTAAGAGAGTATGACAAAATCACCTTAGTTGAAGGTCATGGCCCTTTCCCCAAGGCTTGGCAGCAACTTTAGAGCATCTCACATATAGTTCCCCAAATCCAGTATTAATCTCATCTATGTGCATCATATTTGGATACAGTAGCTTCATTATATCATCATGTAACAAGCTCAACTCCGGTTCTGGAACAGGAGGTATCTCCTCTGACGTGGAGATGCAGTTGTGATCAATATCAACAATAACAACCTATACAAAAAACTTCAATTCAATTTTCATTTCTCCAGTAAGAAAAGATTAAGTGCTGAAATGTTGAAACCGTCACACAAAAAATATGCGAGTAACTAAAAGTTCCATCACATAACATTCAACCTTCTTATTCACAAAGGCAACCCAAAACTAAACCTTCTGCTTATAAGCCAAGATAAAGAGAGGCATTGGGGAAATTTCTTGGATACACTCTTCAGGTTACCTGAAAGCCTGAAACACTGTTTCACAGGTTGCATTTATGAGAAGCTAAGAATAGGATTCCTGGACTGTAATACAAAAGATGGGGCTACATTTTGTATAAACACACTCAAGCGTTGCCAAACTTGGGTTGACACAGCCTCTAGAGAAGGAAATGGGTAAAGAGTGGAGTCTAGAGAGAAGAAAGGATCTTGGGTGAGAGTGTAGCTGACCGTTATACATCCACATTCAGGAGTACGAAGTACTGTAGACCTGACCTTATCTCTCCATCCTCTCTTCTCTTGTGCTAAATCTGTGGGCAACTACTCCTTCCATCCTGTTATGTTTGTCCATGTTATTCAATAATGTAAGGGAGTGTAACTGATAAGTTGATTTCAACCTATATAAGTTTGTGTGTATACTAAACGTCTATAGTATACGAATATGCAGACTATGTTTAAGAACAATTGATAGCAGAAGGTGGACAAAAAGTGATGAGGAAGTATATCTCACTGAAATTTCTTATCATTTAGCATACAACCATGTTGATCTTCACAATTTTAGGTGATTCTCGTATATTTAGTTGAAATGGTATGTTTGATCTAGTTATACAGTTAGAGAGACTTGAGACTCAATGTTAGCTTGAGAGGATTTTGTGGTGAGGTTCATCAAATTAGATGGCCAACTACAGAAACGAAACTTCATTCCATAATAATGCAATGGCAGCACTTTGATCAAAAAGCTGCATCTGGTATCACATGGACAAGAAAATACATGATAGAAATAAATATTTGAAACCACACGAAACACAATCGGGATGCACAATTATCAAAGAAAATAGCAGCTTACACCATCCATTGAAAGTCCAGATGTATCAACACTCGAATGAAGACCGATGATGTACGGAGTCGGAGCATCAACATAGTCCACTCCTTTGGAGAAGAGTAATGGAATGTAGACATGCTGTGGGAAAAGAGAATGAATTTGCTGATCAAGATTTTCTGAATTAGAGAGATGACATACAGTACAATGACAGCTAAAAGTACAAACAATTAACACTAATTATGAATCATTGAGTAACTCGAGCGAGGAATAGCTGTAAGGTATGGTTTTAGACTTTCCCTGATCCCAAGAGAGGAAAATTATTGGGTAGTTTCTGTCCATCTATGAAAGAAGATACATGTAACATAATTTTACAATACAAACATTACATCAACACCAAAATTCTCTCAATGCCTGTAAATACACTTGTGTATTAGACGAGATATTGGATTTAGGTTCTGCATTCTAACCCTTATGATAGCAGACAGAGATTGTTTCTAGTTGACCTTTCATTTGACTTGCAATCATCATCTACTACCTCAAAGTAATTATGAAACTCATACAATTTATTTAGTCCATTATAGTTTACATATCGAAGCGTAATGAATTTTAGAGACAATCAGAAAGGACATGAAGTATTAAAAAGGACACCTGGAACGTTCAACTCTGTTCCATCAATTATAAAGCTTCTGTTCCAATATTTTCTTTCCATAATAACAATGACGCATGCTTCAGGTCCAATCCAACCTCATCAAGCAGAGCATAAGCCAGAATATCACTTTTCTAGTCCAAGTGGGGGTCCAAACCAATCTACTCCCTCTGTTTTTTTAATTGCTACATTTTACTTAAATGGTTGTTTCTTTTTAATTGCTACATTGCTTAAACTTTCCTTATTTGGGGTATTGACACACCACAAAGTAAGACTATTATATATATTTTTTTCTCTTTTTACACCAAGAAGTACTCTTTTTTCACTTTTCCCCATTATTTTACATTCTAAAAGCATGTGTACAAGCTTGTAATGAGGGACGTGATCTTGCTACCAAGGGTAATGCACTTATTCACGAGGCTAGGAAATGGAGTTCTGAACTAGCTGCTGCTTGTGAGGTATGGAAGGAAATCAAATTTGAATATCCAGCAATGGATACAGTCTAGGCTAAGGGGTCAAAAAGTACCCTTCAAAAAGCGTGAAAGTGACATTGCCTAAACTCGTGTGCAAAACACAATGTAGGAATTACAAAAATACAGAGGGAATATCTGATAAGGATATAGTGTACGAAGGTGCCGATGGCGTCTAGATGTCTCTAGGTTTCAGCGATTCAGAATTCCAACTTGTCCTCTTAATCTTCTCGTAAATATATAGCCAACATTAGGATTCAGGCACTCAGACCAAATATTGGACTTCCTGTAACTTCAACCAGTGGCATGTTTGAAAAACACAAGGACTTTAGCTTCTCCTAAAGCAAGCTGCTATCAAAAGTTTACTTCACATCATCTCCCTGTTCTTGCTCTTGAACCTCATTATTACAATTCACAAAGAGAACCTGTTGTATAATATACAGTGTTCTACACTTTAGTTGAAGTAGTATTCAATGCAGAATTCCAAATTTGCTATAAGTAGCATGCAGAATTCCAGATTTGCTAGATTTAGCATTTTTTCTTGACCAATGATGACCTAACACCAGAAGATCTTGTTGCTAATTTATACAACCGAACTCTAGGCTTCAACACCCTTAACAAGGAAACATATAAATGGTGCCTCAATTGTTCATCATGATTCATGAGCACTATACGAGTTCCTATTCTCAAGCAATCCCCTAAATCCTAAATCATTAACGTACTGAGCACAGCCAGTCACTAAGTGTAGTAGATGAAAGGGAAATGACTCACTCAAGATCCAGCATAACATTGGTAGTGGATTCATTAGAAAAGTATCACGCACTGGAAAAATAACAGTAGGACAATTGCCTCTTGGTAGCTTGAAATGAGATGCCTTCACCACACCCTACATGACCTTTTGTGTTCAAGTGCATCAGGCCATCTATAAATCCTACTTACCATAGACACGTTACTGCCTTTTATGTTCAAGTGCATCAGGCCATCTTTAAATCCTACTTACCATAGACACGTTACTGCGAGCTAACATAAAACTTTTACCATGGCCAATGGTCTCCAACCACTTGACTTTGTAGCTGAATGGCCACTTCAAGTTGAATAGTTGAACATGATCCATATTGCACCTCGTAGGATTCACTAAATATTTTCCATGAAGAATACCACAACCACACTTTTAAACTCTTCCCCAAATTCCTTACAAAGAACTTATCATCAGCCTCCCGATATTAAAAAAAATATAGCCAGCTTCTCCTCCAAGAAAATCCTTGATCAGGAAACCTTCAGTCTTAGATGTAACCCTAAACCAGATATAATATGTAGAACTAAGGGAAGTCCAGGATTGGGGCCTTGGGGACAATGTATTAAGGGGGGTAATAGAAGAAAAAATAAAGAGTGGAGTTAAATGGAGGTTGTGGTAGATGATAAGGAGTATTGATTGTGTAAGGAGGGGGAATTAATTTCATTTTGGAGATAATAGTTACCCAAGACTCTCCTAGGGTAATGTATTAACCCCAAAATGAGGGTAACAGTTATCCCTTCCATCTCTCTCTCCTTGCATTATCTACATCATATCTTAACAAGGGAAGCACTGTTTAACTTACCTGCCACTGAAATGGGTAAATTAGACAGCATATAGCCTCCGAGACAAGTGTCAATAGTGTGTACCTGTTTCAGAAGACAAACAGAAAACATGATGCATGTGTCAAACTTGATAATGTCTATTAATATGTCAGCATTAAGAAGCCTGCCTTGAGGGCTTTCTCAACCCACAAGCAAACACAGTGAACTCTTCTGTATCATGATCATTTCTCGCATGAAGAGTTTGACTGAAAAATAGCACCACAGATTACGACAGATGATAAAAACACCCCTAGTTATATTGACAATGTCTTGCTCTTCCATTTTTTATCTATGCATATTCTATATTGTCTTCTGTCCACCCCGTACCAACCTCATCTTTTTTTGTTTCTATTTCATGTTTCAGCAGCTGCAGTTAAAGCTAACGTTGATACTTGACATAGTGACTAAATACTCTTCAATCAGCATTGAGGACGTCCTCTTTCCTTATCTTTCTTTTACTTTTTTTTTTCAAGAGTTAAATTTACATCATTGATCAGTTGCCGTATCTCAGGACATTCGTGAGGAGGGGGTATGTTGATTCAGCCCCAGGCCTCATGCCTGAAGATTGGGATGGGTACACAATTTATAGGATCTTCTAGCAAGATATACTTTCCCATTTGTCTCCACCAAAGACATAATCAAATTGGAGATCTCTACAAGAATGCTTATTCTTCATATTTAAGTCAGGACAGATTTAGATGGCACCAATACAGAGTACATCACATATGCAAAGTGGCAAACAACATCCTATGCACTAATTTCATTAATTTCACAAAAAAAAAGAAAGTTATGTAGAAAAATAAGAAACAGGCTAAAGCAAAGAAAAACTCAATAAACAAAATTTAGAGACCACGTGCTCACAATGCTAATGATCATGCAAAAATCCCATAAAAAGCTCCTCGTGCTGTGGACAGACCGCATCACCAAAAAGACAACACGAATATTTGACCATTATTCTAATGCTCAAGCATCAATAAATAATACGGAAATTTCATTATATACCCCCGAGTAATTTGTCTTTTTCACCATATACCCTCAAACTTTTCAATATTTATCATATACCCCTCAATGTCTCAGAAATACACCATGTTCCCTTAATAACTAACAACTAGCAACGTTTTTCATCATTAACCCTCGATTTCGTTACTACATCCTAAATAACTCTTATTTAATTATGACTAAGGAAGAGGGAAGAGAGTTATGGAGGAAGAGAGAGAAAGGAGCATATATATATATGGTGTTTTATTGTTGGTTAATTAAGATTAAATGGTCAAATAAAAATCTATTGAGGTTTAGTCACATAATCAGGGGCTTCTGACTAAAACACATGTGACATGACAATCGTTAGTTATTAAGGGCATGAGGTAGTCTAAAGAAATTGAGGGGTATATGGTGAATTTAGAAAAGTAGAGGGTATATTATGAAAAACCTAATTACTTAGGGGTATATGGTGAAAAATTTGAAAATAATACTACATTTGTTTCTTTTTTATCTACAAAGTATGACTTTCATGTTTGCCAATGCGAAACTTTGACCATTAATATTTTTAACGGTTTTTTCACCAGCATGTGGCTTTTCAAAATTCATGGAGTACCCCTTGTTTTTAAAAAATGCACCAAGTACCCTTTCTATTTCTACAAAATGCATGAAATGCCCTTAATGACTAACGGTGTCAAGTTTTCGTTAGTCATTAGGGTTAATTAGCCCTTTGAACCCTAATTAACCCCTCTAATCCTAATCCCAAAACCCTAAAACTTACCCTAACCCCCTAACACCTAACCCCCACCTTAAACCCTAACCCTAATCACCCAACCACCCCTTCCTCCACCCCCCCGTAGCCCACCCTCCGCCCACCCCCGTTGCCACCCCTTCACCACCCCCTCCCGCACCCGCCGCAACCCCTCCCCTGAACCCTTCGTAGCCCACCCACCCTCGTAGCCACCCCTTTTCCCTTCTCTCATCTCGCTGCTTCCTCTGAACCACCGCATCACCACCTTCGTTGTCTCCTCGCCTGTTGCCGCGTGTGTGTTTTTTGTTTTGGCTGAGAAGCGAAAGGTGGGGGAGGGGAATTCAACGGGATTCGACGGGGGGTGGGGGACTCTTACAGAAATCGACGGGCGTGGGGGGGGAGTTCGAGGGAAATCGATAAGGTGGGGGAGGGGAATTCAACGGGATTCGACGGGGGGTGGGGGACTTTAACCGAAATCGACGGGGGTGGGGGGAGTTTGACGGAAATCGATAAGGTGGGGGAAGGCGGCTGCTGGGGTAGGGGAAGGGAGTTGCGGGGGGTGGTGGGAGGGTGGGGCTGCTGGGGTGGTGGGAGGTGTGTGAGGGGTGGTGGACTGGTGGTTAAGGTTTAGGTTAGAATTTAGGATTAAGGTTAGGGGTAGGTGTTAGGATTAGGGTTTAAAATAGTTAATTAGGGTTAATGACTAATGGAAACTTGACACCGTTAGTCATTAAGGGCCTTTCATGCATTTTGTAGAAATAGAAAGGGTACCTGGTGCATTTTTTTAAAAACAAGGGGTACCCCATGAATTTTGAAACACAACAGGGGTACCTGGTGAAAAAACCCTATTTTTAATTATCAGTATATAAAATTTATGGAAGTCGATAATTTTGAAAATATATGCAAAGACGAATCTAAAAATATCCACATGACTTGTAGTTCTATTTTCAAAAAAATTGTCATTCCTCCATAATCTTATATAGATGAACCAAAAACACAAAAACAGAAAAAAAAATAAAAAACAAAAATGAAAAAGGGTGAGCAGACACCATTAATACTATAACTTTAGAACAAAAGAGGCAGCCAATAACCAACTTGGCGCAAAGAAAGATATAGAGAGAATAAATTTCAACTGTTGTAACGAGATACCTACTTATCTGATCGCAGCAAGATTCTTCTTTCAAGCAATGCAGCTGTAAAAAGTATAATTATGTTATGGGCGTCCAGGCACTGTAACAACGGCTCGAAGGATATCTGCATGCATTGATCAGACAGCTATCAAAAGATTGTTGACTAACTTGCCACTAAAAAACTATTGCTCTTAATTTAAGCAACAGAGGAACAAAGGTCATGCATAAGCCTACACAGGCACATAAGAGGAGATGGGGGGAAGTTCTATAGTATCATACATCAGCATGCGGGAGCCCATATTCTGGAGGAGCCTCAGCAGAGAACAAGCAATTATTAATTGCAAACAGGACCCTATTAATTCCTGGTATAGGCAGAGGAACATTGGAAACTGTGGCTGCTATAACCTCCCAAAGTGGCGTTCTGAAAAGAAAAGAAAAAAAGAGTAGCTCAAGTCAAATCTGACAAAAGATGTATAAAGAAGCCTTAAATTTTTTTATAAGCACCACAAAGCTACTCATCATATATGAAAGAACAATATTGTCGAAGCTACTCATCAAGTCCTATGCTACATATTTTCAACTAGAAATACATGAAGTCATAGCACCATAAATTTTATCCACCACAAACCACTCACCGACTTCCTCTAGTGGAAAAGCAAAGAGCAAATATCTCCTCTAGTGCATCACGAAGTACACAAAAGCAGGGTATTCGTGAGACAAGAGAAATGCACTTTCTCGTAAATGAGTTGGGTGGTATACCATATGCTTTACCAATATCTTCATCAACAGAGTCCCAGAAAGCAATACAGCTCACGTAAATTTTAGAACCATCTCCCGCTGAATGAAATGCAAAAGTGACTTAATAAGGGTCCGAATCACATAAAGGAATAAAAACATAGGAGTGAGTAAGAAATATATAGATAACCTGGAAAATATAAGAAATGACAGCAAGTTCTTTGGGAAATTTAGGTGTTCAAAGCACTAACTAGAAAAAATCATATACATAAATGGCCCATTTGATAGGTGGTAATAATGGAGCTAATGATAATGAACTTGCCGCTACTATTGTGAAAGAAACCTCATTCCGATGTCGATGATCATGCTCGTACATTTCCAAATACATCTTTTTCTTCATTAATTTTCATTCCCACCAATTAACACTCTAGAGGTGGTAATGAAATTTTTTGACAAAAAGCACATTCTGAAGATGATGTTTCATTACCATGGGAATTTGCACGAGACTTACCATTACAACTATTTATTATTGATTACCAAACTTGTTATTAGTAGTTTACATGAAAGCAACTAAGTGGATCCCTCGTCCAATCACCCACGTAAAAGTAGTAGTGGACAAACCAACTACAAGTGGTTCATTTCCACTAAACATTGAATAATTCAAAACATAGACAACAATGTGGTACAAATTACATCACTATATCCTCAAACACTAATATTCCAATATCTTCTAAGCAATGATTAAATTTTACTGTTTTCAACACGTTAAACGTAAGAGAAAGCACCTTATGACTTATACGTATTTTTTTGTGAGAAAGTAGTTTTTAAGACAAAATCTTCTATATACATAGAAAAAATATTATACTGATATTTGCATAATTTAGTATTATTGGCAAACAATACAAAAGCTCGTTCTCGTCATTGGTTTCATATGAAATTAGAACAGTGCAATTGAGAATATGGTTTGCCTTGTAAATCTCAAGAGTCACTAAAAGATAATCATCAAGTGCAATTGAGATATATAATTAACAACTTTACCGGTTAAAACAATTGGGTAGCTTCGAGGATAGCTTGAGGAATCCTTTGCATCAAAGCCTGACTTGCAGAACTCAACCCCTTCTGGCATAACACACTGCATTTTTAGGCAAAGAGAGGAATAAAAGTATGAGCATAGAATTTTAAAGGAAAAAGAACTCTAATTATTCTCCTCAATACTAGATGGTTAAACAAAAGTCAACAGCCAAGCAGGTGAGTTTGCAATTAGATCAGTGGCATAGAACTACTTATACACATTGACCTAAAATTAAGCCCAAACATGTAAGCCATTGATGATGATTATGGACTAGTAACCTAAGCTAAATGAAGCTCAATTATAATCTTGATGGTGCACATAATGAAGTTAACAAAGTTTAGAGGCAATACATTGGTCTTATGCAAAGGACATGTGAGTCTATGATTTGGAAAGTTGAAGTACAATATAAGTAAACCCCTGTAAGTTTCTAAAGTTTGAGAAACCAACCAAATATTTGATTTGTTTATTCACTAGCTCTTTCATTTGTCACTAATCCTAGATCTTCATTAAGATACCAAAAATCCTTACAAGTTAATCTCACATGAGTCTCCCAACACATTATCAATTCAAGAAGAAAAACAAAGCTTCAACTAAGCATCATGTGTATCAATATTTGTCATGACAATAGGAAAAAGCAGGCATATCTAACGAACCTCTAAGCTACAGGTAAACCAACAACAATAACAATCAAAGGTAGTTTACATGGATCCTCTACCTCCATTGTAAAGACCCCTGACGAAGTAGAGTTTATCATCAATGCGCATCTAAGACCAACAACTGTCATAAATATCGAACACAAGTTCTTCTAGTCCCAGCCAAACACCTTTAACTTTGGATTAACTTAGGAAATGAGCTTTCTAAAAGAAAAATGCATCTTGTTGGTATAAGTATTCTACTAAATCATGAGGGGTATTACATTTGTTCTCTCCTTTTAAGTGCTACATGCACCCATAAACCTAATTTCTCAAATTGTTTTTAGTACCCTCCATCCAATTCGTCTTCAGCCTCTCTCGACTTTTTCTAATATCTCTCGTATCTCAACCTTCCACTACCCTAACCAACATCCTTTAAACAATGTCTCTCATGCCTAAAACGAAATCAGTTATCTTTTATCTTACTCACACGATTCCAAGCCTCATTCATGTTGTGAATTTTATCTCTTAGTATGTTCCCACATAACCATCTGAAAATGCACATCTCTACTACCTTCATCTTTCGAATACTATTTTTCCTCAAATTCCATCACTCAGCCCAAAACATAGCCCAACATGTTGGTCCAATAGATGTCCTATAGAGTTTTCCTTTCAACCTTAGAGCTACACTACCATCTCCCAAATTGCCCTCTCCATATAAGCGACCCTGACTCCCTGAGTGAATCATATCAGTCACATCTTGTTTAATATCCCCATTCCTCAGTCAGATCGATCCAAGGTACTCAAAACACTCACTAATGGGGAAAATGTTGCCACATTCTCAATTGTCCCCCTCCCATTCTCAAAATTACACTCCATGAGTCCATGTACTCTATTTTGCTCTGACTTAGACTAATCCCTGAAGACACTAATGTTTATCTCAGTTACTCCAATTTAGCATTAACTTCATCCCTAATCTTATCCACCTATACAATAACATGTGCAAACAACATACACCATAGCATCTCATTCTGGAAGGGTTGTGTAATTTCATCTCTCAACCGTGAAGAGGAAAGGGCTCAGCCATGACGCAACCCTGATTTTATCTATCTCATCCTTGTTTATGAAATATTTTAATAATTTTAGAATGGGGCCTTAAAGATGGACACTAGCTTGGTTCCTTGTATAAAGAACCCCAAGAACACTTATTAATGTCGTCTATCAAGTCATTTGCCACACCACACTATGGCATGGGAACTAGCAGCCTTGTACAGGTTGCATGTCCTTCTAGGTGGACAATGTCCACATGTGATATTTATCCTTCTAGAAAGCCGATTACTTCTTTGGAAGTCTACACTAAAAGGATATCAACATTCAACAACTTAAGAAATATTTGACTCACTGTGTGCATTACATGTCAAGTTTAACAAAAGAAACTGATCACCCATATGCACCTTTTGTTGGTTGACTGCACACCTTTGGAATATTTAACACACTAATCTTTTGCGATTCTAACTCCATGCATCATTTCCTCAAGAGAAAGATAATAATACTATGTTCCATGCATATGTCTAAAGCCTTCCTCGTGCCATTAAGGGCAACCGCTGAAGAAATGAGTATACAAGCGAATAAGCGATCCTAAGGAAAATTGAATATTGGATTTTGATAATCATTACTAATGATGAAAGAGCTCTAAAATCATTTGCCGATGCTTTCCAGTTAGTAACTTCTAGTTTGGACATCAGACACTCAGTCCCAGTCACACAAATTCACGAGCACATTCAAAAACTGTGCAAAAAGAAAGATACTCCCCAATCCTAATTCAGTTTCTAATTAGTATTTAGTTACTGCGTTTTTCGTGTTATATGCCCAAGATCACAACCACAATGCAAATACATTATACAAAGTAGCAACATAATAATAAATAAGAAACAAGTGTTTATGAGGAAATTTTAATTTCCTCCCCTTAAAATAAATTGTATTATTAAGGTTCTCCAAAATAATATAACCCCTCACTCTCCACTCAAGGAGAATTATCTCACTTGATTGTTCCTTCCACTAAATGATGATAATCTTGTATTTTTCTAGTTAGGCCTAAACCCCTTACCCTCTTCTACTAGAATTATAATACTTTTTCCCTAAGACAATAATTCTAGAAGATATCACATACAAAAAAACCTATCTAGTTACCTAATTATAATTCTTACAGAATTAGGAAACTAGATAAAACAAATCAAATAAATATAATTTGCCAAGCAATAATATCTTCTAGAGCAAGAACTTGCCACAAACAAAGATACGGCATATGCTATACAAACCACTTCGAGGACCACCCCATGGACCAGTAACTGGATTCGTGTACAAAACTTTGTAGAACGGTAAACAAGGTTCCAACCTTCGTTCCTCTACTCCAAACAGTTTCAAATACCATAATAGATTACTGTATTGCACATATAATCCTAACAAGATTCCACTCCATCTTTATGGTATGAAAATCATAAATCAAGCATCATTTCATCTGTGCTAACACATAGAATTCTTTCAACTCATGCAATTGTACAAAAAGAAAAACATCAAAAAAAAAAAATTCAAAGCTAGCAAAACCAATACAAAACAAAACCCAAAAACATCCACACCCCAAAAATGAAAATTAATAAAAGAGACAAAGATTGTAGTAATGAAATTTTACCATAGGAAGCTCAGGTGGCAAAGGAGCATAAAGAGAGTGACCAAGAGGTGGGTATTGATCAATAAGAGAAGGCTCATAAGTGCAATCTATGCCATAATATCCGCTGCTGCTTTCATATAAAGTACGGATTTCAGGCCCAAGTCCACACACAACAAAGTACTCGAAAAGAGGTGCCATCTCTTTTTTCTCTGACCTCCAAACAAAATGAAGTGTTTTTGGAGAAATTGATAGTTGAATTTGGAATCAAACCAGATAGAATAGTTGAACATGGTGTGATTGATTGACTTGGTTGAATCTGTTGTTTAGTTTCAACTTGCAGGCTTAACTGCGTAAGGCGTTGAAGTTTTGTTAGTTGGAAAGAGAGTGACTTCGTCGTGCCACCAACGAGAATGATGTAAGCTTTTTCAAAGTGTGCATGATCATCAGAAAATGTCAGTTCATCTCATCGACTTGCATTTGCCTAAATAAAATGTAAATATTATTCAACCCGTACGACTTATTTATTAGTAACATTTTGGAAAAATTGTTTTAAATAAGTCAATTTTTGCGTGATCTTCCAATTTTAAGTCTAACTTTTGATTATCCCTAGTCAAGTCAACTTTGTAGCACCATTATCTTTAATTAGGCTAAATGACCGGTAACCTAATAAACTGGTAACTAAAAAAGTTTGACTTTACAAAAACCCATTGACCCACCCATTAACCTACCCAAAACTGGAAACCCACCCAAAACTAAACAAACCCATTGATCCACCCCTGCAAACACCCCTTCCCCAACTAGCGAACACCCATCCCCCTGCCCCACCCTTGCAAACACCCCTTCCCCACATTGCGAACACCCCTCCCCTGTCCCACACTCCCACCCCTGCAAACACCCTTCCACACTCTCTCCCCGCCCCTGCAAACACCCATTTTCCCACCCCACTATATTCATCACTGACCCACAGACCCAGTGACCCTTCTATGTCCTCCCTCCTCCATTATCATCTCTACCTTCCCCTCATCCATCATCATCATCAGACCACCGCCAAAACCCACCCGAAACCCCACACCACCACCAAATCCCACGCGAAACCACCACCGAAACCCACCCGAAACAATCACCCTACCACCAAAATCCATTCAAAATCGCCACCCCACCACCAAAACCCACCTGAAAACTCACTGTGATTGGGTGAAATGTGCTTTTAACGGCTTTGATTCGTCCTTCGTCTCATCAATAGAAAAGACGATTTCATCGAAAAAATGCAGGGGAAGGGGAGGGGTGTGGGTAGGGCTGCGGGGGGTAAGGGAAGGAGGGATGGGAATGGCGTGTGCTTCTGGGGAGGGGTGGAGTGGGGGGGGATGTTGTTGGTAGAAAATGCAGGGGCAGTGGAGGTGTGGAGGTGGGGCTGCGAGGGGTGGGAATGGGGTGTGCTTCTGGGGATGTAAGGGGGAGGGGAGGGGTGGCTTAAGGGAGAGGGAAGAGAAAGATGAGAGGAGGAGGGGAGTGCAAAGAAAATAAAACAAAAATAACAAAAAAAAAAATAGCAAACCAATCATATGGCGACACGTAACGCATATAACCTACTAAATAGGTCACAAACAGGTTAAAACTCAATAGAATAAAATAGCCCTACAAACCTAACTCAATCAGGGATAATCAAAAGTTAGGCTTGAAATTGGAAGATCACGCAAAGGTTGACTTATTTAAAACAATTTTTCCTAACATTTATTTATCAAAGTATTCAAAATTTATATATTTTCGAGATGAATTGACGCTCCCTCTAGTAAATTTATTTTGGGATTTTAACAATTCAAGTCTAATAATTTAAGCCTTGGTTCCTTACTCTATGTTTGTATTCTCTTGTTCCAATTTTTTAACCAACTTAGAACAAAGTAATTTGTCTTGATTTAGAGGTGTAAATCTAAGTTTTTTTCTTTTTTGTTTTTATTTTAAAAAAATCTATTAGATTTATATATTCATTTAGGAGTTTTTGTGCAAAACTACCTTTGTTAGTTATTGTTTCTTGATTTGTATCTAAAAACTTTTTCCGACGTTGACGGTAGTTTTTCGGTGAGTAAAACTCATGTACAGGTCATGTGACTTGTTATTTTCCTTACTTTATTCCCTCTTCATTCTATTTTGTACAAAACTCATGTGCATATCCAAAGTAAGGTAAGGGGAGAATGTGTTAGTTTAGAAAAGGGAGGGAAAAATAAAAGGAGACTAAGGGCCTGTTCTCCCCAGCTTATTTCCAGTTCAGTTCAGTTCAGCTCAGCTCCAATCAGTTCAGTTTAGTTCAGTTCAGTTCAGCTCCATTCTTTTTTAACCATTTTGTTAAATATTATTATTATGTTGGTATAATTTACTCTACTAATTACTCTTATTATTATTATTATTATTATTATTATTATTATTATTATTATTATTATTATTATTTTATTATCATTATTATTATTATTATTTAATATATATCATTACTATTAAGTATTATTATTATTATTGTTTTTATATATTATTTTTTTTATTTAGCTTTACTCATTATTATTACTATTATTATATAGGAGGAACATGGTTTAGGTCAAAGCACAAATAAACCCACTTTTTTTAGCCCATAAACCAATCAAATCGCGTCAAGACGGTTTATGATGTAATTTTCGCGGTCCAACCCAATCATTATTATTATTCATTATTATTACTTATCATTATAATTATTATTTAATATTCATATTATTATTGTTTAAAATATTATCTATATATTTATTACATTCAATTTAATTCAATTTAATTTAATTTAATTCAATTCAATTCAATTCAATTCAATTCAGTTCAGTTCAGTTCCGTTCCGTTCAGTTCAGTTCAGCTCCAATAAGTTCAGTTCAATTCAGTTCAGCTCCAATAAGTTCAGTTCAGTTCAGTTTAGTTCAGTTCAGTTGTTTTATGCTGAAGAGAACATGCCCTAAAATAAGGAAAATAACAAGTCACCTGACCTACATATGGGTTTTAGTCACCGGAAAACTACCGTCAACGTCGGAAAAAAAAATTAGGTTGTGGTCAGCAAACAATAACGTAACAAAGGTAATTTTTTGTTACAAAAGTTTGTACATAAGGTAGTTTCTCGCAAAAAAGAGCACAAGTAAGGTAGTTATGGACAAAAAAATCCATACAATTATTGTGAATTATATTTATGATCCATTTTTAATTTGATTTCATATACGTGACAAGTTTGTTATTTTGTTTAAGAATCTGATTTGTTTATGAACTTAGTCACATTTCTTATCTTTCATAAGTTAAACTCAATATTTAAAGGAAGAAATAAACTTGGAATGTTGCTGTTATTAATAATGCGATGGAGTGATAATGAGTTATTGAATTTTGACTGAAGTAATAGTTAGCCATGGATGAGAAAAATGTGAGTTACAGGTGAGTTGGCTCATCTTTATGAGAGATTGAATCGAAAATGCGTGTTAGGGAAAAATTAATAAAACTGGGTATTAATACCTTTTTTGTAATTGTTGTTAGATAAATCTCGGAGTTTAGATTAGGAGGGTTCAACATGTTGTAGCCTAAAGATATATCGACGGCTCTTAGTAGAATACATGGATTCATCTAGATCGACCACGTGTCCCAAGCTTATTGATGAAGGTACAGGGCCAAAAGGATAATATTGAAGTACAAATTCCAAAATTTGGAGAAGTACCAGCCCACCTTTTTGGCCTGCCTTGTACTTAGGCCCAGAGTCCCAAAAAAGGCACTTGCATAAGGTTGGATGATGAGTACTCTCCCATCGTTGCTTGCCACATGTCATGTTTTCATTGCTTAGTCAATCAGATGCCCCTAAATTAGGGTGACCTCAAGGCACGACAATTGTCCCAAACGCTATAAATAGTTCTTGAAATCAAGAGAAAGGTATGTTTTTCAATGCAGTGTACTGTTACTCTGTCATAATTCTCTTTTTCTCTCTACTTTCTTTCTCTAAAAGTTTCCCGTTCTACTTCTGATACCTGACTTAAGCTTTGGAGGGAGAAATACCACCCAAACCTCGTGGGTCCTTTTTTGCAGGTCCGAGAATGGAGCTCAGGTTCGGGATCTTTTGATCTAGGCATTGTTGCACAAGTCTCTAGTTGAAGAACCTGTTGTGGAAATAGACCTGGCAATCGGACCAATCGGATCGGATACGAACCGGACCAATTCAGATCGGACCGTTTTCGGATCAAGTTACATTCGGACTGTGATCGGACCGGATCGGACCGTTTCGGATTAGGTCATCATTCGGACTATTATTTCGGATCGGAATCGGACCGGACCAATTCAGGTCGGGCCGTTTTCGGATAAAGTTACATTCGGACCAGGATCGGACCGGATCGGATCGTTTCGGATTGGGTCATCGTTCGGACTATTATTTCAGATCGGAATCGGACTATGATGGAATGAATGGAATACTTATGTCAATGATATTTTTTTTATATAAAAAAACGGGTAAGTTTCGGGTATTTCGGATCAAAGTCTAATTGAAACCAATAATTTCGGATCGGTTTACCTTCGGGTCGGATCAGTTTTAGATCGCTTCGGATCGGGTAAGATTATGTCGGATCATTCGGATTTCGGATGAGTTTCGGATCAAGATTATTTCGGATCGGGACCGTTTCGGATCAAGGTTCGGACCGTCTCGTTCGGACCCAGATCGGACCACAGATCGGATATTTCGGACCGAATTTTCGGATCAGGACCAACTTTGTCAGGTCTATGTGGAAATAGGAGTATATTTGCGAGTTCAACACTACATAACGCAACCAAATCAGGGTACCAAGGTTATGTGGATCATTGGAGGTTAATTGTGGAGTTGAGAATTTGAGATGATATAAGTATACATTGTCCCTCCATCTTTTTAGTTACCAAGCTCGTGTAATTTATATGATCTGATAACTGTTTTGAGTGATTAAAAGTTTAAGATTCAATCTTAAATTTTATAAATAAAAGTTTAAGATGTTAATTAGTTTGTTGAACTATGTTATAGAACTTATCTTGATTGTAGAGCGTCAATACTTTAGATCATTTGGTATATAAGATGTTCACAGTTTGAAGGATTTTTTAATAAGAATGAAACAAATTTTTGCTCGTTCTCTTGCCATAGTATAAATTTTTGATTATTTTTTAATAATACAAATTTTTGATCAAAATTCTTCGAGTAAGGCAATACCAGTTATTAACTTGTTGTAGGAGGTAACAAATTAAGGTGGTTCAGGTGGATGGGGGTTGGGGAGGAGGGAGAAAGAAGAAAGATCATATATTTTGTAATTTTTTTTGACCTGTTTTACAGGTTACAAGTCAACTTGACCTACTGGAGGAATTTTGATGTAAAGTTTGTATTATTGAAAAATAATCAAAACTTTGTATTATTGCGAAAGAACGGACAAAAGTTTGTATTATTGTAGTTTAAAAAAATCCTATTTTGAACTATTATATAGTGGTCCTATTTGCATTGTGAACAAAGCTATCCCAAGTACGATTTTGTTTGGCTAGAAATCTTTCATTAGTTGACTAGATTTAATTATCTAAGTATATAGGTTCTAAATCTATATAAATATATTAAAAAGTATTCCTATTAAAATGGTGACACGTGACACTCTATTCCAACTTCTAATACACATAATATCAGTAAAAAAAAATTAAATGTGTAGCTACTAGTAATCTAACACATGACTTTTAAAATGAAATGTGAGAGTTTAACCACCAATCCACCATAATTTCAATGTCTATTGTTTCAAAGTAAAACATAATAAAGTCTTATAATTACATGTAAAAACTTTTTGATCTGTAAAAATTTTATTAAGGTAATATCATTCTCTTACCCCAATTTCATTGGCATTGTTATCTTTATCCCCAATTCCTTGGAAGGTTTTTTTTAAAACAATTTATCATGCCATAACGTTCTATTTCCAATTTCGCACTAGGAATTAAATACAAAAAGCTAATAAAATCAATTATGAAACTTATGAAATATAATATATTTGATAATTGTAACTACTTAGGGCCTCGCCTGAGCCAAAAAGTACTAGTTGGATTTATTGTACATCTAACATTATTTGGAGTAATACCTATTTTGAAAGATGTATGAGCAGCGGGTGATAGCCGAGTGGTGTTGGCATCACCTCTGATCCCATATATAGTGGGATCGAGTCCCATCCCATGTAACATCCCGGCAATTCTCTATTTTTTAAAATACATTTTTAATATAAAACTTAGAGAGTTATAAAAGTACTATCGCCTGTGTGATAACGTATCGGCTTATCCAGAATTTTGCATCAGAAATAATAATAAATAACTTTGAAAGTAAAACTTAGTCAACCAAAAGTCAACGCCAAAAGTCAAACCAACATAAAAGTCAACCTCAAATGTAAAAGTCAAAGTCAACTAATACAAAACAATAAAAGTCAACACAAGTTCTCCAATTTTCCGAACCCATGATGCATCATATTCAAACCAGTAGACGACGATGCTCCATTGATCCCGAGAAACTGCTCACCAATTGGGTCATCACAGGATCAATAAGACATAACCATCATCAACACATACACACAAAACACGTAATCAGCAAAGTTAAGTACTACATAGTAAATAAATAAATAAAACCCAAAATGATACTAATAAATATTAAGCTGAGATAAATAATAAAAAAATAACATCGCATACTACTTTTACTGAACTAAACTACACAACTAATAAGTTAATTTAATTTAGATGGAATAGTCAATGGAACGAGTTGTCTAACCCAAACCAGGCTTCAATCTAGAAGAAGTACGGGCGCGTTTACGTACTCCTCTGACCTACGATATCGAGTAACTTTTAAAATAAAAAATAGTACACAATGACTAATCCGGTCCCAAGAAAAGCCATGGGCTACCACCATGTATTCCAACTCATACTTGTCCAACACTTCAGACGTGCACAAGTCTAAAGCTATTGCTATTCACATTTCATTTTACCTGATTAATAATTTCTTCACTTGTTATGACTCACAAGTAGGACAAACAATCATCAAATAATCATAAACTTCCGTACTCCCATAACCTACGAAATCCGCAACCTTTATTTATTTGTTGAACCAAGTCAACAACCAACCAACTTTTCACAGGTGAAATAATCAACTTAACAAATAAGGGCCTCCGTCCTGATCCTAAAGTAATTAAGTAATCTAAATATTAATCCGTCATGTGAATTAATAAAATAAAGTTCTCATTCCAATATGCTTGTATCAATATTTCATATAAACATAATATCATCATCATAATCAACATGCTTCACACAACGACATAAAACATGCAAATTCACTTGAATATAAATCACATATGAACTATAAATAGTTCCCTATAAATGATGCTACATAAATCTCATCTTTTAGACATGATACTAATCCAACTAGCTAACACATAGGTATGTACTTACCTTGTGTAGACAAAACAAGAGGCCACTTTCACAAGCTTAAAAGTCCCCTAAAGAGAATTACCCGCCTAACAATAATCAACATATTGACAAATCAATCCTTTAGAAATTCCAACAATATTAAAATACTTCAAACCCTTTTTAAAAGTGTTTAAAAACCTATCCGATCATTAAAACTTAATTATTAAAGCCTCCTAGTAAAGTACTACTCACTGGTTGTTAAAAATCCTTTAAAGCTCATACTTTGATCATAAAAATCCATCATAAGCATCCTTATAAAATTCCCAGCAACTTATAATATAATAAAATCCTTTTTGAACATACTTAAACATAATTCAAATCACAAGAATACTCAATTTCAATAACTATAATATACTACTATGATTTTCCAACTTATAAAGCCATAAAAATCTATGATTTGATACTTAAAATTTTAATTTCAACATAATCAATAAATATGAAATTTAACTACTTCATTACAGAAACTACATAATCTTAGATTTATATTTAAATTATCATACTATAACTTTAAACATAAACATATTAAAAATGATCCTTAAAAATATAAACTTTGCATTAAATAAAACTTGAGGAGAAAGAAATAACCACAAAGAAAAGGAGGGAGAACCGGCGGCAAGGGGAAGCTTAGGGGGCTGCTGGCGTTTGCCGGCGGGGTCGGCAGTGGCGGCTGCCGTCGACGGGAGGAGAGGAGAGCCGAAGAAGAATCGAGAAAGGGATGAAGAAAAATCGGGAGAGAGAAAAGAAGGAGGAGGGTCGAAAAAATAGGGGAAGAAGAAATATAGAGAAAATAAGTGTGAAATTTTTTGGGATTTATAAAGTTACTCCCTTTTGGGCTTAGGAAAAGGTGTTGGGCTAAAATAATATTTGATGGTTGGGTGATTTGTGTAGTTGGGTTCCTCTAACCCAATTTAGAATACTTTTTGCTAAACTAAAAGGTGTTTTAGGTTATTTAAATAATTTTCAAAGTATGATGACTACATAAAACGTTTGACTACTTTAAATCATTAGATAATTCCTTTGACTTTCATATAGTCAACCTTTCAAGAAATAAAATATTTTAATACTAAAATATACTAAAATATATATAAATATACATTAAATATATTTATAAAATTACAGGGGATTACACCCCATGCAAGGAGGGGTCCTTAATTTCCCCCTACTTGCATGGGATTTCATATTACCTTGTCAAAAAGAAATCTGAAAGACATTTGATTTTGCACCTATTATACTTCTTGATGTCTTGTTTATTGCTTTACTTTTTAATAGCTTTTAGTTGGTATTATAATCATAATTGAGTTAGTTTAGGCTAGTTTGTTAGCTATTTTCTTGTGCAATTTTTCTCCTTGTATACACCTTCTTTGGGCGTTTTGTTTTGTTTCAGGACTTATGAGTGTGCAAATATTAAGATCGAAGAGTAAGGTCAACAAAACATCACTAAGATCATGGGGGAAATATAAGAAGTTTTGGAAGAGTTTGCGCATAAAGGTCAACTTCAAATGGCTATAACTTTCAGCACACAAAACATTTTTTAGCGAGCTAGTTGGAGATGAAAGATTAACTCAATAGTTTTCCAATGAGTGGTCACAATCCTAATTTTGATGTAAAACAAGTGAGATATGACCGTTTGAAAGTGATATGGCGAAACTAAAAAAGTGATCCGAGTTGTAACCCCCGTAAATTTATGAATTTTATAAATATATTTTAATGTATACTTTTTTATATTTAAATATAATTTAGCATTGAAATGATTCATTTCTTTAAAGGTTGACTATTTGAAAGTGAAAGGAATTATTTTAATGATTTAAAGAAGTTCAAATATTTTGTTTTAGGCATGCTTTGAAAAAATATTTGAAATACTTTTTGGATTTGGAAAAGGACTTTAATTGGACATGAGGAATCCAAACACTATTTGGATTAGGAAAGGACTCCTAGTTGGGTATGGGGACCCAAACATAAATTTCACTCATCATTAAACTCTATTTGAGCCCAATCACCTTTTTATAAGCCCAAAAGGAAAACATATATAAACCCCATATTTTTCCCACACAAGTATTTATACTCCTCGACAACTGCCGCCACCACCATCTGTCAGCCACGGCCGCCCCCTCGTCGGCGTGCCTCTTTCCCTCTCTTTCTTGGTTTGATTACTTTTCTTCCTCCTCGAGTTTTATTTAAAGTTTATGTTTTTTAAGATTTGTTTTGTTTGATTATGTTTAAAAGTTTTAGTTTGATGATTTAATTATGAATCTAAGATTATATAATTTATGTATTGAAGAAATAAAAATTCAGATTTATTTATTATGTTTAGATTGGATTACTAATCATCAAATTATGGATTTTTAAGGTTTAAAAGATTGGAAAATCATAGTAGTATAATATAGTTTATGAAATTTATTATTCGTATAAGTTTAAATATGTTTAAGCATGTAAAAAGAATTTTAATATATTATATGTTGCTGGAAATTTAAAAGGGTATTGTTGTTTGAGTTTTAAGGGTTTTTAATGATTAGTATAGTAATACTATACTAGGAAGTATTAATAATTGAAGTTTTAATGATGGGAAAGATTTTTGAATACTTTTAAGGAGGTTTAAAATATTTTAAAGTTGCTGGAAATTATTTAAATATTGATTATTCTTGGTTATGGTTATTATTATTAGGCGGAGAATTCGTTGTAGGCGATTTTTTAGGTTGTGAAAGTGGCCACCTGATTTTTATACACAAGGTACTTACCTACCTATGTGTTGATATGCTTAGTATCATAATCTTAAGGATGGAAATCATGTAATATCATGTATATGAACTATTTTGAGTTCTTATATGATTTCTATTGTATTGAATTCGCATGTTTTGTGCTGTTGTGTGAAACATGTTGATTATGAGATTATATTATGTTTGTATGGAAGATTGAGGCAAGCATATGGTTGGAAACTTTATTTTATTAATTCATATGGTATGGATCATGATTGAATCATGTTGTTCCCTTTTTATTATTTCACTACTAAAACACCCCCAAAATCCATACACGTCTATGACAATGTCGCATCGAGTTTGGACGTGTTACCGCCGCGGTGAAACACAAGGTTTATCGAAAAGAAGTGTTAACTTAAATCATTGTCACGAAAACTGAACTGCAGCGGAAATAAAGATGTACAACAACTCGGGAATCATCAACGACCCCTTTTTATTCAAACCACAAACTAAGTAAATCAATGGTTCATCACAGGTCAACAAACAACACAACAACCCACAATCAGCTATGCTGAGTACGTAGTAAAGCATTGAGTATATACTAAGCATAAACAAAGCAATAAGGATCATTCCTAGACATGATACTACAATAGCATTACGTTCTTTACTTTTTATTTAGTTGGCAGCGAACGGACACCGTCATCTTACTAGAGTTACACGGGCTACTTAATCCTTAATAAGCAACTTGGTCTATTAGATGAAATGCATATATAGTTGTGTTCCATCGCACATCCATCACCTTAGTATGCATACCCCCAAGATCGTACGCAACCTCCCGCCTAATTGAGTTATCAAAAATTATAAGGACACTATTGTCGTCACAGTAGGCCTGCGTAGGAGTGTAGAACAAGTCCCACATTTCCCCCATTGTTCATCACTTGTAGGGAGTCCAACTACAAGTTTATTGCCAAAATCCTTTCTTACTATTGTCCATTCATACCACATTAAACATAGAATCATTTAATGTTCTTTCTTAGATACAATAATCAAATCTTTACTTCTTGTAACATCCTTGTTACACCATAGATCAAAGAATACAAATCCAATACTTTTATGCTTATGATACGATAGAATTACGCATAACAATGCTACATATCGATTTCCAATCACAATCATGTTACCAAACAATCTCAACCATCACAATCGTTCCTTATCATGATTCTAGGTTCCAATAGAATGCTTCACAACCTAACATGATACTAGTAATTGCAACTGAACTGGTACGCGTACGTACCTTTTAGCGAAGAATTTTCGCTGCCTAATTAAGCGTTCCGCTTATGAAATTAGGACCTAAACGAAAAAGGAAGTACTTCAGTGCTACGTCCTTGATATTATTAACATATAACACGTGACTAACTATATCAACTTAGTATTTCGAAGTATAAAAATTGTTAATCTTGTTGTTTATTAACTTTCTTTTCTTTCATAACTCTATTGAATTTAACGTCTTTTAAGAACACATAACAGTGAGCCAAGCCGATTTTAGTTAGTTTAATAACATAATACTTTTACCAACTCCATTTAAATCCTTATGTCCAATACTAATAAAATTAGATTTGAATAACAAGGCCATGATAACCTTCTAACTCTAACTAATAATTTGGTTTCTTAACTTTACACCTTATATTACTTACTTACAAAATCTTGAATCAAATTTACAACTTAAATCAATTTTACAAACTTAATCAATTAATAATTTATTCTAATTACAGCTTAAATAAATTACAACTTAATTATAAGAAAATAGATTATACAATATTAAGTACTTAAAAGGAAAATCATATTATATACATATTTTTTTTTATACCATTACGTCTCGCCGGCGTCAAACACCGGCAACAAAATTCCGGCATCCCTTGCTCGCCTCGACCCGTCGACGACTCACACAGCAGCTGCGACGATTTGTCGCTTGTCGCACCACCACAGCGTTGCACCAACACAAATCCTTCTCGCACAACCCTCCAACAAATCGCGCACAATCCAATCCTCGTCGAAGGCTCGCATAAGCCCTTCGACGCCTCTTGCACACTCGCACGTCTCGCGCAACCTCCCGCACAAGACCCTCGGACGCGTCGACTTCACAACCTTGCTCGTACAACCTTCGTCGCACGAACCCTCGACCCTTGCTCTCGATCTGCCGGCTCACCTCGAACATCGCACGCGCACATGACACACAACACACTCGAGCCACAAGCCTCGCTCGTCGCACAAATTGCTCTCTCTCACACAACCCTCGAATAAATCGCACCCTCGACTTAACTATCGTTCCTCACGTCGCACACCACACACCACACGCACACAATCCAACCTCGTCGAAGGTGATGAGCTTCAGAGGGGGGACGAAGAGGGAGAAGGAGAGAGAAATCGTGAGTGAAGAAGATAGCTGCTAAGAGGGAGAGAGATACTAGGGTTTCATATTTTTTTCTTCTTTTCTTTTTCTTCTTTCCTATTTATAGTGTGGCCTTCCTAAGTCTAATAGCATTTAGTTTATTTTATTTATTCCGAAATTAAAATAACCCAAACTATAATATAATTACGTTATAGTTGTAAGCGTACCCAAACTGTATTATAGTTATATTTTTTTTGTAAATAGTACTAAAATACTTTTTGATTCTATTCTTTGGATTTTCTTATTTATAAAGAATAACTCCAAAAATACGGAGTATAACAGGCTTTCCCCCTTAAAGGAAGTTTCGTCCCGAAACTTTGAGGTAGCCAGTCTTAACGACGATCTTTTGCACTTCTAAGTCCCAATATTTCACTAGTGTTTTCTAACTTTCGCACGTCATGTAAGCAATAAATACACATAATTAACATACTTTATGGTGGAAGCGCGAAATTCTATCGCATTCTCCCCCCCTTAAAAGAAAAGTTACATCCCCGTAACTCACCTACCTCTTGAAAAAGCTTAGGGTATTTCAGACGCATCGCATCTTCGGCTTCCCAGGTGACTTCCTTAGTATTTTGATTCCTCCACAACACCTTGACAATTTTTACGTCCTTATTTCTTGTATTACGCACCTTGTGGTCTAGGATCTTGATAGGTTTCTCCTCATAGGACAAGGTTTCATCTAACTCGACGTTTTCATGTGACTCATCAGGTACGTATATCCGGAGTTGGTATGTGAAACACGTTATGGACCCTTTCTAACTCGTTGGGAAATTCCAAGCGATAAGCGACATTGCCTACTCTTGCCAAAATCTCATATGGTCCTATGAACTTAGGCGTAGCTTCCCCTTTTTCCCAAATTGCATCACTCCTTTCATTGGGGACACCTTAAGCAATACCTTTTCCCCAACTTCATAATTCTCTTCCCTTCGCTTCTGATCCGCATAGGATTTTTGCATGTCCTGTGCAGCCTTACACTAGTGGAAAAAACCTTATATGTCACTTGGTATCATATGCGGTTTTATAAAACTGCATCCGAATCAACCCAAAAATTGGTGGGAAATTTGGCAAAGAAAATCGGATGCGGTCCCAAAAAAACGCATCAGATTTAACATCGGATGTGGTTTTTTTTTTAACCTGATGCGGTTCAGGGGACTGCATCTGAAAATGAGGTCCTAAATGACTTCCCTCCCAATAAAAAACCCGCCCGCCTCTAAACACAAATTTTTTCGCTCAAAAAAACTCACTGCACTTCCTTTTGCGCCACTACCACTGCGACTTCCCCATCTCCACACCACTGCCCACGCCGGCGACTTGCCACCACTACCAATGCCGGCGACTGCCCAGCTCCACACCTCAGTCTTGCGCACCATCAACAACGCCGGCGACTTGTGCACCTGAGGATTCGCCACCACCAGCTGGGCTTTCATCACTTCTCCCCTAGTTTCGCGCCACCACTGCTGCTCCCTAGCTTCGTTCCTCCTCCTCCCCTCCCTAAACAACTACATTACCACCTTTTCCTAGATAGGTAACTAGAATTTCATAACTTTTATTGTAATCTCATAAATTTATAATTCATTGTAATTTTATGAATAATTGTTAGTGAAATGAGGTTGTATAATAGTTTAAGGGTTTGAATTTTATTCATTTGAGTTAATTTAATTTTAATTTGAGTATTTAGTTTGATTTAAAGGTTAAAAAAACTAGGTCTTTGTGGTAGGATGAGTATGATTGTTATTTTTGTAGTTTAGTTTAGTTTAGTATGGGAATTTATACTAATTTGAACTTTAAACTTTGTTATTGATTATTGAAGCTAGCTAGTGACGGAGTGCTGAGTTCTATTTCCCTATTTACAACCTTGATATTGGTATGTTATCGCTCATAATTAACTTTCTTTAATTTCATATTAGTAAATTGGTTTATATGTGTAAATTGGTTTATATGTGCAAATATGTATATATGTATTGTTGAATTAAGATTAGATGTAAAATGCTTTGTTGTTCAAAAACCTATGTATATATGCATCATCATATCATATGCCTAGATACCCGTTTGAGACTTACTCACACTAGGGGAAAAAAAACGGAAGGGCTGCGATGCAAGGGCTGCGCATTTTAAAAAAACGCAACCTTTTATGGGCTTTTTTTTTAAAAAAAATTGAAATGAATTTGCGGGCTTCAAATGTTAAGCGGGCTAGCTAGGGTTTCCTCTCCCTCCTTTTCTCTCACGTCCACAACAAACAGAAGAATGCAGCCCCCTTTTAATCTTTCTCCTCAACAAACCCCTCTTCATCTCTCTCACCCTCCTCTCTCACGTCCACAACAAACAGAAGAATGGGGTTCAAACAAACTTATTCTCGTCTTTGCCTCGCTCCTCGCAACTCCAACAACAACACAAACAACAACAACAACAACAACAACAACAACAACAACTCCGACAACACAAACAACAACACCAACAACGGCGGACATAAAACGCGCCCTACTCTCCTCTAGACGTAGATAATTCGCGAATCGATCTCTCTCTTTAAGTCATTGTTTAACGGTGGTGAGGGGGAGGATGTTGATTTCCACCTCAGTTCGTCAAGCGCTAGATCCTACAACCATGGCCTTGACGCCAACCACCAACGCACGACACCACCAAATGTCAAACACCAGTCCAGCCACCAACAACTCGAGTTTAGCCATAAACGAACAATGGGGTTTGAGTATTTGGATGTAGATTGTAATTTTTGAGTTTTTTTTTCAGATCGAGGTTTGAGTTTGAGTGTTGTTTAATTTTCATTTTCGTTTTTGTTCCTTTTTTTTTCATTTTCTGTCATTCTGAATTTGTGTGTTTGTAATTTTTGAGTTTAATATTCATTTTCGTTTGAGTATTATGTATTTCTGTCATTCTGAATTTGTGTGTTTGATTTTTTTTTTCATTTTCGTTCCCTTTTTTTCATTTTCTGTTCCCTTTTTTTTCATTTTGGTTCATTTTTTCATTTTCGTTATTTTTTTTCATTTTCGTTCCTTTTTTTTCATTTTCGTTATTTTTTTTTTTCATTTTTAGATCTATAAATTTCGACTGTTCTTGTTGATTTTCCCTGTTGTAAATTTCTGGATATATTTAAGAGTAAAAAAATGTCAAAAAAAAACATTTTTTTTATGGGTCGAAAGGGCTGCAGTTCTTGAATAGTCTTGAATAGTCCTTGGTTTGGGATTGTTCTTAGATGTTTAATCTCACTTAGATGGGGAATGTATGTCTTTATTTCGATTCTATAGAGGAAAATCTTGGCTCGTCGTTTCCCTACTTTTGTTCTCTGGGTACATATGTAGATATGAGTAACTATATATCTACATCGTGTATTTGGAGAACGATAGGGAAATGCTGCCGGATTTTCCGTAGAATCGAAAAAAAGACATACATTCACTGGTGAGATTAGACATCTAAGGATGGGTTGGGTTGGAGTGATAAGGACCCTTGGAAAGCATGCCTAATTTCATTGAATGTATATCGTTCATATATAAACTCTAATCATGTAATGAAGTTCGTTATTGACATGAGGTACTTGTTGCTTGTGTGTTATTAAAGGTCTGATTGAAATGAATCGTGCATGGATGTATGGTAGTCGTGACACTAGTGAATTCGTGGATGGGGTATTTGAATTTTGTGATGCTGCATTAAGTCATCAGGCTGCAACGGGAACTGAGGGGTTTTATTGTCCTTGTGCTGATTGTGGCAATGTGGGCATGGTTAGTAACATTGGGTCGCTGAGGGAGCATATCCTTCGTCGTGGGTTTAGGCAAGACTACCATGTATGGGTTTGGCACGGTGAAGAGGGTATATATGATGGTGGGAATGTCATTGTTAACGATATGCATGAAAGAGGTGAGTTTATCATTGAAAATGACAAGAACCTCGAGGACGAATATGAGAATATTGAGGATGATGATGATGATGATGGGGGCCATATCGAGGAGATGATGGAGGGGGTGGATGATCATGCTGGGAACGGCCTCGTATTTTTGAGTGCATGGCCGAGGCGTCTCGAAAACCGTTGTATCCCGATTGTATGAGGTACACCAAGCTGACAGCCGTGATGACACTCTTTAACATCAAGACGAAAGCCGGTATAAGTGACTCAACTTTCACTTCCTTGTTCCAAGCATTTGGTGATATGTTGCCGGTCGGCCATGAACTACCCAAGTCGAACTACTTTGCGAAAAAACTGATGTGTCCCTTCGGTTTGGAGTACCAGAGGATACATGCTTGTCTAAATGATTGTGTGCTATATCGAAATGAATATGCGAATATGGACAAGTGTCCTTGATGTGGGAAGTCGCGTTATAGGCGCGCAGGGGTTGGTGATAAGAAAGGGCCTCCAGCAAAGGTGATGTGGTAACTTCATATTATACCACGATTCAAGCGCATGTTTTCAATCAAGAAAGATGCTAAGAACTTGAGGTGCCATGCAGAACGAAGGAAAAAGGACGGTTTTCTCAAACATCCGGCTGATGCTCCTAAGTGGAAAGATATCAATCGTCTGCATAAGACCTTTGGTGCCGAGGATAGAAATTTGAGGCTTGGCCTATGTACGGATGGGATGAACCCATTTGGCACTCTTAGTTCTCAACATAGTACATGACCGGTTCTTCTAGTTATATACAACTTGCCTCGGTTGTACATGAAACGCAAGTACATCATGTTATCGTTCTTATTTCAGGGTCGAAACAGCCTGGAAATGACATAGATGTCTACCTCCAATAACTTGTTGATGATTTGAGAAAAATATAGTATGAAGGAGTTTCTATGTATGATGCACATGCTGTTGAGGTATTCACATTGCGTGCCATGCTTTTATACAGTCTTAATGACTTTCCTACTTATGGGAACTTATCCGGGTACAAGAACAAAGGGAAGAAAGCATGCCCGATTTGCATCGACGACACAGAATCTAAATACATTTCTACTTGTCACAAAGAAGTTTATATGCGGACCCGAAGGTTCCTTCGACGCGACCATCCTTATCGTAATAAGAAGAAGGCATTCGATGGAACAATTGAGGAAGGGGTTGCTCGTAGGCCATTTACTAGTATTGAGGTTTTTGATCAGGTCAAGGGTATTGAAACGATATTCGGCAAAGGAGCCGGTGATGGTGGTAAGGGACTTTGGAAAAAGGAGTCTATTATGTGGAAACTTTCATATTGGAAGGATCTAGAGGTTAGACATTGTCTCGATGTCATGCACATAGAGAAAAATGTATGTGATGCAATTTTGGGGACACTTATGAATATTCCACATAAGACAAAGGATAGCAAAGGAGTGCGATTGTACCTGGAAAGTGAGGGGCTTCGACCAAAGCTATGGGCTTAAAAGAGGGATACTAAGAAAAGAAAGAAAAAAGAGAAAGTGTCTGGCAAAGAAAAAGGAAAGGGAAAAAAAGAGGAAATTCAAGAAAGGTCGGATGCAATTGAAGGAAAAGGAAAGAAAAAGGTGAGTGCTGATGATAGGAACTATTTGCCTCTGGCTTGCTACACTCTATCTAGAGCTGAGAAACGGCTTTTTTCGAGTCTCTGTACAACATTAAGACTCTATCAGGGTACTCATCGAACATGAAAAGATTTGTTACCTTAGAAGGTGAGTTGAAGCTATCGAGTATGAAGTCTCACGATTGTCATGTTATGATGCAAGTATTCTTACCGATTGCAATTCCAGGGATATTGCCGAAACACGTGAGACATACCATAACAGAGTTGTGTTCTTTTTTCAATATTATATGTAGCAAAACGTTACAACCGTCGAAGCTTAATGCTCTCCAGGCTGGCGTGATAGAGACTTTGTGCAAGTTTGAGATGTATTTCCCACCTGCTTTCTTCGACATTATGGTCCTTTTGGTTGTACATCTAGTTCGAGAGATTAAGCTACGTGGTCCGGTGTTTTTGAGGTGGTGATATCCCTTTGAGAGACATATGGGCTCTTTGAAAGATAAAGTAAGATATCTAGCGCAACCAGAAGAAAGTATAATTCAGGGGATTGTGAGTGAAGAGGTCGGTAATTTGTGGCCAAGTTCTTAAGTAATGTTGATCCTATTGGACTTTCTACATCTCGACACGAGGGAAGACTCGAGGGTAAAGGTACACTTGGCTCCAAAATGATTGTACCTCCTGTTGAAATGCGGATACAAGCACACTTATTTGTATTGCAGCATATGGTACCGGTCCATCCCTACTTGGATAAGCATATGGAGGAGTTGCATGATCAGAATCCAGGAAAAGGGGTTAGAGCATTGCTGCAGTTGCATAATAAGACGTTTATTGATTGGTTTCATAACCGGTTAATGCGTAAAGTAGATTTCACTGTTTCAGAAACTCTTAAGTGGCTAGCATTTGGTTCTCGAGAAGTTTTGCACTCCTATGAGGGTTATGATGGTAATGGATATACGTTTTGGACAGATCGTCAAGATGAAAAATCGAGATCTTTGCAGAATAGTGGCGTTTCAGTAGAGGCATCATCTATATAGTATGCAAGTGCCAAAGACAAGTCTCCTATTGATGCTACATTGATATGCTATGGGCAGGTTCAAGATATTTGGGAGCTTGACTACTCTGGTTTCATGGTCTGCTTATTACAATGCAAGTGGGTTGATTATAACCAGCTCTACACAAGAAGAGATGACCCTTGTGGATTTACTCTTGTAGACCTGGGTCGGTTGCGTGAAAGTGAAGAGCCATTCGTGCTTGCATCACAAGTTAAGAAAGTATTCTATGTAACCGACCCTTATGATAACAAGTGGTCAATTGTTGTCCCGGGAAAAAGAAGTATACTTGGAGTTGGTGATGTTGAGGATGAGGAGGAGTATGATGCTTTTGAAAACACCCCACCTTTCACCATTCCCAACACCAATGTCACTGATGTGGAGTTAGCGACAAATTACATGCGTGCAAATCATGGGGAAGGGATAATGGTTGAAACTTCATAGGAAGGTGGCAAAAGGCTCGACTTCTCAATTTCAAATTTCGGATTTTGGCTTTTCAAGGTCACTTGACTTAATTTCTCACTTTTAGTTTCATGTAATGTCATGTTTAGTTCTTATTAGTATCTATATATGTATTGCAATCAACTAAACTCGCTTCACATATATTGAAACCCACTTTGGATAAGTGGATGCCATTTTGGGCCGATTTCGGCTTTTCAAGCTCAAATTCTTTAATTTATCGCTTTTAGCCGCATGTAATATCATGGCTAGTTCTTATTAGTATCTATATATGTATTGCAATCAACTAAACTAGCTTCACATGTATTGAAACCCACTTTGGGTAAGTGGATGTCATTTTGGGCCGATTTCGGCTTTTCAAGCTCAAATTCTTTAATTTATCACGTTTAGCCGCATGTAATGTCATGGTTAGTTTTTATTAGTATCTATATATGTATTGATCAACTAAACTAGCTTAACATGTATTGAAACCTACTATGGGTAAGTGGATGTCATTTTGGGTTTATTTCGGCTTTTCAAGATCAAATTCTTTGATTTATCGCTTTTAACCGCATGTAATGTCATTTTTAGTTCTTATTAGTATCTATATATGTATTGCAATCAACTAAACTAGCTTCACATTATTGAAACCCACTCTAGGTAAGTGGATGTCATTTTGAGCCGATTTCGGCTTTTCAAGACCAAATTCTTTAATTTATCGCTTTTAGTTTCATGTAATGTAATGTTTAGTTCTTATTAGTATTTATATATGTATTGCAATCAACTAAACTAGTTTCACATGTATTGAAACCCACTTTGGGTAAGTGGATGTCATTTTGGGTCGATTTCGGCTTTTCAAGATCAAATTCTTTAATTTATCACTTTTAGTTTCATGTAATGTCATGTTTAGTTCTTATTAGTATCTATATATGTATTGCAATCAACTAAGCTAGCTTCACATGTATTGAAACCCACTTTGGGTAAGTGAATGTCATTTTGGGCCGATTTCGGCTTTTCAAGCTCAAATTCTTTAATTTATCGCTTTTAGCCGCATGTAATGTCATGGCTAGTTCTTGTTAGTATCTATATCACCATTAGAGTTACGTAAAGTTGTGCCACATGATGGAAGAAAGCATTTTGGGTAGATGAATGTCGTTTATGGCCTAATTAAAGATTTTTGCAGGGGTGGGGGACTGTGCAAAGGGGGGGGGACTATGCAAGGGGGTGGGGGACTGTGCTTCTGGGGGGGGACTGTGCAGGGCAGTGGGGCAGTGGGGGAGGATTATGTAGGGAAGTGGGAGTGAGTGCAGTGGAGTGGCAGGTGGGTGAGTGAGGGTGTGTGAGGGAGGGGACTGTGTCAGTGGGGGGGGACTGTGTAGTGGGAGGGTGTGCAGTGGGTGAGTGTGGCAGGGCAGTGGGTGAGTGAGGGGGAGTGCGGTAGGGTAGTGGGAGGGTGTGCAGTGGTGAGTGTGTGATGGGGGCAGTGAGTGTGTGCAGGGGGAGTAAGTGTGTGCAGTATAGGGGGGAGTGAGTGTGTGCAGTGGCCAGGGTAGGGAGGGAGTGGGGAGTGTAAGAGGGTAGGGAGGGGGTGTGTGTAGTGAGTGTGGGGAGTGCAGGGGGAGTGGTAGTGCTAGGGGGGTAGTAGGCAGTGGCAGGGATGAGGGGGGCAGTAGGCAGTGACAGGGGGGCAGTAGGCAGTGGCAGGGAGAGAGTGGAAGTGCAGGGGGAAGTGACAGTGCAGGGAGGGGGGCAGTGGCAGAGCAGTGGCAGGGAGGGAGGGAGTGGTGGATGTGGCAGGGAGGGGGTAGGGAGTGCAGGGAGGGGGGGAATGGCAGTAAGGAGGTGTGGGCAGTGACAAAAGGGAGGTTTGGGACTGTGCAATATTTTTTTTGAGGAGTTAGTATATATCATCATCTCTAAGTTCATTCATTTTTTTTTGTTTAAGTCTGCACGTTTCTAATTTCTTTCATGTTCTTGTTTTATCTTTCGCGTTTATAATTTCTTTCATGTTTTTATTTGATCTTGCGCGTTTGTAATATCTTTTTGTAAATATTTTAGGATTCTCAAACATGGTCCTAGATGATGTGATTGTGGACATATGTAACTATAAATAAAACATATAGAACCATTAGAGTTAAGAAAACTCACTTCACATGCTTAGAAACCCATTTAGCGTATAAGAAAGCCAAATCGGGCCGCTTTTTGCTTTTCATGTTCCATGCTCTAAGTTTCACGCATTTAGTAACATGTTAGGATATATTCAGCTCTAATAATAACATATACAACCATTATAGGAAACTTAAAGCATTCATATACTTAGAAACCCATTTTGGGTAAGTAAAGGTCATTTCAGGCCGATTTTTGCTTCTCATGTTCCATGTACTTTGTTTTTTGTATTGCTCCACATATTAAGACATATGTAACTATAAATAAAACATATATAACCATTAGAGTCAAGAAAACTCACTTCACATGCTTAGAAACCCGTTTCGCGTATATGAAAGCCAAATCGGGCCGCTTTTTGCTTTTCATGTTCCATTCTCTAAGTTTCACGCATTTAATAACATGTTAGGATATATTTAGCTCTAATAATAACATATACAACCATTATAGGAAACTTAAAGCATTCATATACTTAGAAACCCATTTTGGGTAAGTAAAGGTCATTTCAGGCCGATTTTTGCTTTTCATGTTCCATGTACTTTGTTTTTTGTATTGCTCCACATATTAAGACATATGTAACTATAAATAAAACATATAGAACCATTAGAGTCAAGAAAACTCACTTCACATGCTTAGAAACCCATTTCGCGTATATGAAAGCCAAATCGGGCCGCTTTTTGCTTTTCATGTTCCATGCTCTAAGTTTCACGCATTTAGTAACATGTTAGGATATATTTAGCTCTAATAATAACATATACAACCATTATAGGAAACTTAAAGCATTCATATACTTAGAAACCCATTTTGGGTAAGTAAAGGTCATTTCAGGCCGATTTTTGCTTTTCATGTTCCATGTACTTTGTTTTTTATTGCTCCACATATTAAGACATATGTAACTATAAATAAAACATATATAACCATTAGAGTCAAGAAAACTCACTTCACATGCTTAGAAACCCATTTCGCGTATATGAAAGCCAAATCGAGCCGCTTTTTGCTTTTCATGTTCCATGCTCTAAGTTTCACGCATTTAGTAATATGTTAGGATATATTTAGCTATAATAATAACATATACAACCATTATAGGAAACTTAAAGCATTCATATACTTAGAAACCCATTTTGGGTAAGTAAAGGTCATTTCGGGCCGATTTTTGCTTTTCATGTTCCATGTACTTTGTTTTTTGTATTTAGCCACATGTTAAGACATATGTAACTATAAATACAAGATATATAATAATTAGAGTCAAGAAAACTCAATTCACATGCTTAGAAACCCATTTTGCGTAAATGAAAGCTAAGTCGGACCGCTTTTTGCTTTTCATGTTCCATGTTCTAAGTTTCACGCATTTAGCAACATGTTAGGACATATTTAGCTCTAATAACAACATATACAACCATTATAAGCAACTAAAAGCATTCATATACTTAGAAACCCATTTTGGGAACATGAAACCCATTTTGGGTAAGTAAAGGTCAATTCGGGCTGATTTATTCTGTTCATGTTCCATGTACTTTGCTTTTTGTATTTAGCCACATGTTCAGACATATGTAACTATAAATACAACATATATAACCATTAGAGTCAAGAAAACTCACTTCACATGCTTAGAAACCCATTTTGCGTAAATGAAAGCCAAATCGAGCTGCTTTTTGCTTTTCATGTTCCATGTTCTAAGTTTCACGTATTTAGCAACATGTTAGAACATATTTAGCTCTAATAACAACATATACAACCATTATAGGCAACTAAAAGCATTCATATACCTAGAAACCCATTTTGGGAACATGAAACCCATTTTGGGTAAGTAAAGGTCATTTCGGGCCGATTTTTGCTTTTTATGTTCCATGTACTTTGTTTTTTGTATTTAGCCACATGTTTTCATTGATGTATATGTATAAGGAAATTAAGTCCTAGTTTATTTCTTATTTCTATAGAATTTGTTCCATATTACTCCTAATGAAGCTAAAAGGGCGTTGTTCCTATCCGCGGTGGTCGAAAGATTTAGAGATTTCAAAAGCAAACTAGTTAGTGGATGGATCACGAAACGGAGAAAGAGGAATAAAAGAGGAGGAAAATTGAAAAGGACGGGGGAGATGAAGATTCACGACAATCGGATAGCATGCCTTTTGAGATTTGGACACATATAAAACGAGAAGATTGGGAGGCATTTGTTGCCCAAAATACTACGCTCGAGATTGTGGTAAGTATATTGTGCGTTAAGCTATATTAGAATTTGCATATTTACTTTAAGTATAGTTAGATGTGTTTTAAAACTAACCATGTTATCTTATAGGCTAAGCGTGAGAAACATGCACAGAGTGCAAGACACATGAACCAAAATAATTAAGTATCACCGCTGATATGAATTGATCAAAATAATACTCACATCCCAATTATTCAATTAAAGTTTAGGCGAGATTGACATTCCCTTATGACTCATTAATAAAGCACAGCTGCGAAACAAAACTAAATACTCGGTCATTCCTCAATACCTAGAACTCACTTTCGTGATAGCAAAAGGCCTAACTAACATGCATGTCTCCTATTTTCATGGCTTACACACATAATTAGAAGCATTAAGAACCAAAGCAAATAATTCCCAATTCTAGTTCTCGCCTATTTTCGTGGGAGAATTCAAACCAATAACAAGATTATCTAAATCAAGACCCAACTTTCGTTGATGAACTTAATTAATAAAATATCAATTTAGCATCAAACAAATATTCCTAAATTCAACTCCAACTTTCGTTGATAATATAAAACTAGGACTAAATCAACATGCACAATTAACAATAACAACAATCTTTTCAAACCCTAAACATATAATTCAATAACATGGGAAATAGAGAAGAGTTTACATGATCAATCCATACTAGGGCGGCTCAACTCAATCGCTAGATAAAAAGACTACTCACTAATCATGGCAAAATGAGCAATAAACATAATGAAAAACATAATAAAATAATAATAAAGAGAAGATGAGAGAATAAAACTTGATTGAATTGAAGATGAATATGAAAGCTTGGATTTCCAAAGTAGCAATAGGAAATAAAACTAGAGAGAAAACTAGAGAGGCAAAAATAACGTGATATTAAAAAGTGAGTAATAGATGTCCTCCTCTAATTAGAAAACCTCTAATATATAGTTCTAACTCCTAAAACTAGTAGGGAACCAAATTACAAGATAAGGAAGCCAAAAAAATCATTTGATGGCCCAAAATTATCAAAATCGCGTGCGCGTAAGAAGTTTCTGGCAGACTGGGTCAACTTTCGAAGCCCATATCTCTCAAAATACAACTCTTCTTGCGCCGTGCAACCTATCGTTGAAAAGCTCTTCAAGCCTACTTTCAAATGCCCTTGGAATCATCCCAATATCAGCATCGAGTCAGATGTTAGGGATAGAGAGTGAACATGACTCAATTTCCACAATTCTATCAATGAATTCCAACTCCAATTGAGCTCCAATTTGCACTCAAATACATCCAAAATGATCCTTATCAATGTAGCTTGCTTCGAATTGCTCCTAAGTACTCAAACTTGTCCAATCATACTCCAATTATGTTCTCGATACCTAAAATTCATCAAAGAATACCAAAAACGCACAAGAGGAATAATATTTCGCAGATTAAGTAATAGCATGCAATTATTGATGTGGAACTTGATGTTCCAGATGTATATGGAGGTTTCTTGGCTAAAATAAACGTTTATGGAATGTGTTTGAAGGTGTAGATGGAAAGAATCTTGAAGGCAACGACTTCAAGTTTAGAACAAAGGCAACGACTTGAATCCACAAGTCAAGCTAGTCTCTAAACTTTCTCTCAAGTATTCTTAGCAATACTCTCAAGGATTCTTATTTCATTGATCAACAACATACCATACTCCTTATATCCAATACAATACATGTGCTTATATAGGACAAGCCATGTACTACACAACCGAGTTTAACTAACTTCTATGCCTAATAACAACCGACTTAACTACTTAACAACATAAAGCATAAAAGAACTTCTAGAGTAATTACATAACATAACATACAACTACTCTATACCCACCCAAGTAATACAAGCATTACTTGACCCATGTCCAAGTGACAACCCAAATTGCAATACGTTGCAATCTCCCATATCGCATTCTTCTTTAGCTGTCCAAACAGTAGTTAGCACTGTGTCAGGCACTGTCTTGTTACTAAACGCCTTACCACTTCTAGTAACACTTGGCGCCTCATGATCCATATCATTCTCCCCTTCTTTTAAAGAATTTGTCCCCAAATTCTCATCAAGTACATAAAGGGATAAATCACCTACATAAAGGTAGAAGTTACACCTCCATAAGATTCAGGAAGTTCTAACTTATAAGCATTATCACAAATACGTCCTAATACACGAAATGGACCATCTTCCCTTGGCATGAATTTGTTTTTGCGCCTTCCAGGAAACCTTTCCTTGCATAGGTTTAACCATACCAAATCCCCTACTTGAAACTCTTGCAATTTTCGGTGTTTATTAGCTTGTTGCTTGTAACGTTCATTCATTCTCTCAATTTGTAACTTAACCTCCTTACATCTCTTCATGAAAGATTGTTGTCGAGCTTGAGCATCAAAGTTAACAAGATCTCCTCGTGACAACTCAACAAGATCAATAGGAATATGTAGATTAATCCCATAAACAATAAGAATGAAGATGAACCTGTTATAGAGGAAGGTGCTATATTGTATGCAAACTCCGCATGAGCCAAATGCACATCCCAATCTTTTGTAGACTTACTCACCAATCCTCGAAGCAAAGTATCCAATGTGCTATTTATGACTTCGGTTTGTCCATCCGTTTATGGGTGATGTGAAGTACTAAATAGCAATTTAGTTCCCACAAGCTTCCAAAGAGTCTTCCAAAAGTAGCTAAGAAACTTAGTATCCCTATCCGACATTATACTCTTAGGAATTCCATGAAGTCGTACCACTTCTTTTGTAGTACAAATCTGCTACATTACTTGCATCATCAGTTTTATGGCACGGTATAAAATGAGCCATCTTGCTAAAATGATCAACCACTACCATGATTGAGTCCTTTCCCCTTGCTATCCTTGGTAAGCCAACAATGAAATCCATACTTACACTATCCCAAGGCACACTAGGAACCAGTTATGGAGTGTACAAACCTTTATGGAAGGTACTCTTGGCCTTTTGGCATGTGGCGCATCTTTCAATCACATGATGAACATCTTTAAGCATCTTAGGCCAATAGAAATGCTCACATAACAATTCATATTTCTTATGTACGTACCCCCAAAATGTCCCGCAATACCTCCAGCATGCATTTCTCTTACCAACAACTCACGCACACTACACTTGGGCACACATAGACGATTCTCCTTTAAGAACCCATCTTGAACAACATAGGATCCCTTAGGAGTAGCAATTATCTCCTTGAAATCATCATCATTACTATAGTGTTGCTTGAGAATTTCAAACCCCAACAATCTAGCTTCCATGATTGCCAACAAATACCCTCTTCTTGACAATGCATCCGCTACAACATTATCTTTGCCTTCTTTATACTTAGAAGTAAACGTGAATGATTGTAAAAATTCCACCCACTTAACATGTCTCACATTAAGTTTTTGTTGTCCATGTATGTGTTTTAGACTCTCATGATCCGAGTGTAACACAAATGGTTTAGCTCGAAGATAATGAGACTAATGCTCAAGTGCACGAATTATAACATAGAACTCCTTGTCATATGTAGAATAATTAAGCTTAGCCCCATTCAATTTCTCACTAAAAAAGGCCATTGGACGTTTTTCTTGAAGAAGCACAACTCCTATTCCCAATCCACTAGCATCAGTTTCAACCTCAAATAGCTTAGAGAAATCTGGTAATGCAAGAACCAGTGCATTACATAAACTATTCTTCAATTCTTCAAAAGCCCTCTTTGCATTGTTATTCCAAATAAACTCTCCCTTCTTGGTAAGCTCCATAAGAGGTGCTTCCATAGTACTAAAGTTTCGGATAAAACGCCTATAGAAGCTTGCCAATCCATGAAAACTCCTCACTCTTTGGTTCTGGCCAAGAAGAAATGGCTTCAACTTTAGATGGATCAACATGTACTCCTTCACTTGAGACAATATACCCCAAGAAAACAAGACTAGTAACCAAGAATGTACAATTTTCCATCTTGCCATATAATTGTTGGGTACGCAAAGCCTCAAAAACTTGTCTCCGACCAAAGTCCAACTCTCTTGTAGGACTATAAATCAAGATGTCGTCTAAATAAACAACAACAAATGAGTTAATAAAGGGACGTAATACCTCGTTCATTAACCTCATGAAAGAACTTGGTGCATTGCATAGCCCAAAAGGCATAACCATCCACTCATATAACCCTTGCTTGGTTTTTAAAGCAGTTTTCCACTCATCCCCTTCTCGCACCCTCATTTGATGGTATCCACTCCTTAAATCGATCTTGGAGAAGATTTTAGCAGCATGCAACTCATCCAACATATCATCCAATCTAGGCATAGGGACCCTATACTTGATGGTGATGTTATTTACAGCTCCAGTATCTACACACATACGCCAAGTACCATCTTTCTTTGGCACTAACAAAGCTGGGACAGCACAAGGACTTTTACTTTCTCGCACATACCCTCGGTCAATTAGCTCTTGGACTTGTCTTTGTAGCTCCTTATTTGGTAGGGAAGCTCCCGGAACCAAATCAATGGCATGCTCAATGCCTCTAATAGGTGGAAGTCCCGGTGGAAGATCATCCGAAAATACATCTTCATACTCCTTAAGAAGGGTCGTTAAGGTAGGTTCTTGTGGAGGATCTTTAGGTGTTGAAGCCTCCCTTATGTACAACACATATCCAACGCCACATTCTTCAACCTCCCTCTCAAACTCAGCCTTTGTCAAGAAAAGACTTGACTTGTTTACATCCGTAGTTGGCGCCACCTTAGGGGGAAGTGGTTTCAATCTATAACGCCTCTTGCCAACCATAACTGAGTATATGTTACTTTTTCCAGCATGATCAACATTCCTAGCCCATTGTCACAGTCTTCCCAACAAAATAGAACAAGCATCCATAGGTATAACATCGCACCACAATTCATCTTTGTAATCGCCAATAGAAAACGCTACAAGTGCTTGTTTCTTTACCTTAATTGGTGCATGATCATTAAGCCAATTCAAAGCATAAGGTTTAGCATGATCTCTTGTAGGTAATTTAAGGATATTCACCATTTTAGACGAAGCTACATTTGCACAAGACCCACTGTCAATGATGAGATTACATGCTCTCCCATTTACAAATGCTCTCGTATAAAACAAATTCTCCCTTTGCTCTTCTTCTTCCTTCAAGGGTTGAGACTCTACCCTTAGTAATCTCCTAAATATCAAGGTATCCTTGTCCGGAGCAGCCTCTTGAAGTTCTTGATCATCCCATTTCTCCTCATCCTGAAAGTCAGACTCCCCTTCTTTACTTTCCTCCTCGTCCCCACGGCACAGAGTATGGCACTGAGTAGGGCACAGTGTATGGCACTGTTCCTCCTCTTCCTTTTGTTGCGCAAGAAAGGCAACTAAGGTCCTATGATCTTTAGGGGAAATAGTAACCTTTTGTGGACAATCACGTGAGATGTGACCAAAACTTTGACATTTGTAGCACTGTTTCTTAGCCAAGGCAGCTTGTTCCAGACTCATGTAAACTTTTGTTTGCGGCTTCGGGTCAAATTTGGATAAGGTAGTTGATGATTGTGTAGGTTGGTTATTGGTAGGTTTATTCTTGTAGGAAGTAGAATAGGAACTACTAGCATAAGTTTTCTCCTTACCCTTATTCACCTCCTTTTCTTGTTTTTCAAACCTTTCGGCCAATCTAAGTACATCATTAAAGAACATATAGTTAGAAGTTTCTACCTTATTGGCTATGGAAGGTCTTAATCCAGTGATGAACCGCCCAATCTTCATTTCTTCTTTCTCATCCAATTCGCACAAAATACACAACTTCTCAAACTCCTTGGTGTATTCCGCCACATTTTTTGTGTTTTGTTGAATTTGATTGAGTTTCAAGAATTGCTCTTGAAGATACTCACGTGGAATGAATCTTTTCTTGATTTGTCTTTTCAATTCGGACCAAGTATCAATCCTAGGATCACCATCCCTAATCCTTTTGTTCCTCAAACTTTCGAACCAAATACTAGCATACCTAGTAATCTTCAAGTGTGCTACCTTGAAATCCTTATGTTCATCAAACCTCTTATAACCCATAAGCTTTTCGAATTGGCGAATTCATTCTTGAAGATCTTCAACATCTCCTTCACCAGTAAACTCCTTCAACTCCATGAGTTTGAAGTCCCTATCACTCTCCATAGGATTTCTTAATGGTGTTTCTCTATTTGGACGCCCTCGACCACCTTGTTCCTCCCAATTTCCAGTTAAAGATTCCACCCTTCTATTGGTGTTTTGTATGGATTCATTCATGGAGGTAAAGCTTGCATTGAAATCCCTCATCATATTCGCCATTAACTCTTGCAACTCCTCTCGTGATATAGGAGTTCCCATATTCAAGAAAGCTTCAAGTACTTACCCTAAATCAAGAAACTTCGTAACTTATTCAAAACTTGACCAAACCTTGTGAAATTCGGACAAAATGTATCCCTATATGTCTTAAGATTCCAGTTAAAATTTGGTAGCCAAATTCGTTGCCAAATGCTGGCAGTCTTTGTTTTAATATCGCTTTTCTTGATTCCAGCGATTTTTGCACACCTTCAAAGAACGATCTCAAAACTATATCAAAACTCCTCGAAAATTTGTGAAATTTTAACATAATAAACTAGACAAGACGTAGTCCAGTTTAGGGTCAAAAGTCTTTAAAAATTCAAAGTATGCTGGGAGTTCGAGGCCCTCAAAGTTACTGCAAATTCAGGATGAATTCGGGCAGTAATAACAAGCGTCGCCCTGGGATCTTGGACAAAGCTCTAATACCACTTGATGTGGAACTTGATGTTCCAGATGTATATGGAGGTTTCTCGGTTAAAACAAACGTTTAGATAATGTGTTTGAAGGTGTAGATGGATAGAATCTTGAAGGCAACGACTTCAAGTTTGGAACAAAGGCAACGACTTTGATCCACTAGTCAAGCTAGTCTCTAAACTTTCTCTCAAGTATTCTTAGCAATACTCTCAAGGATTCTTATTTCATTGATCAACAACATACCATACTCCTTATCTCCAATACAATACATGTGCTTATATAGGACAAGTCATGTACTACACAACCGACTTTAACTAACTTCTATGCCTAATAACAACCGACTTAACTACTTAACAACATAAAGCATGAAAGAACTTTTAGAGTAATTACATAACATAACATACAACTACTCTATACTCACCCAAGTAATACATGCATTACTTGGCCCATGTCCAAGTGACAACCCGAATTCCAATACGTTGCAATCTCCCATATCACAATCTTCTTTAGCTGTCCAAACAGTGGTTAGCACTGTGTTAGGCATTGTCTTGTTACTAAACGCCTTACCACTTCTAGTAACACTCGGCGCCTCATGATCCATATCAATTATGAACTGCAATGCACCTAAATGCTCCTAGAATGCAACCTAAATGCAACTAAAACCTATATAAAAATACGACATATCCATTGGGATTCCTTTATTTATACTAAGAGGACAAATTTTTTCTGCTTTTATGAGAAAACAGAAGGCTTAGGAGTTCATAAACCTTAGGATGGGGAGCATTACTATCTCTGAGTATTATAGCAAGTTCATAACATGGTCTAGGTTTGCACATGAGGTAGTCGCCAATGAGGAGTTAAAGGCTCAGAGATTTGGGCAAGGTTTGACTGAGGGAATTCAACTGGGGTTAGGTGGTGAGACCTTTATGTCCTTAGATGTTTTTTATGGGAGAGTTGCCCATATTTATGGTTTTCAGTTGAGGCATGATAAGAAAAATGTTGTAGAATTTGAGAAAAGAAAAGATTTTCATGCTAAAGGAAATTACGGAAACTTTAACAAAAACAGATATGGGAATTAGAATTTCCAAGGAAGGAATGGTTAAAGCTTTAATGGTAAGGACCAAACTGAGAGGAGTTACAATTGTAAGGAGTGTAACAAGAACCACCCTAGTAGAGACTTTAAGGGAGATCTAGTAACCTGTCATTACACTCGGCGTAGTTTCGAGTACTTTTTCTATTAGTTCGTTCTCGTTAAAACGTTGTTTGATTCGGGGGCGGCTTATTCGTTTGTGTCATCGTGTAATCCCCCGTAAATTTATGGATTTTATAAATATATTTTAGTGTATATATATATATATATATATATATATATATATATATATATATATATATATATATATATATATATATATATATATATATATATATATATATATATTTAAATATAATTTAGTTTAAAATAATTTATTTATTTAAAAGGTTGACTATTTTGAAAGTCAAAGGAATTATTTAAAGGATTTAAAGAAGTTAAAATTTTTTGTTAAGGCATGCTTTGAAAAATGTTTAAAATACTATTTGGATTTAGAAAAAAGTTTTAATGGGCTTGAGGAATCTAAATACTAATTGGATTAGGAAAAGGACTTCTAGTGATGTTAGGAGTTTTAAATCATCAATCATATTCATTATTCAATCCTACTTGAAACTCAATTGCCTTTATCTATGTACAAAAGGAAAACATGTTTATAAATACGCTAAACCCAAATATTTTACCCACACAAAATTCTCTCTCCTCCTCCCATACAAGGAAAAACCAGACCACCTATTCTTCCTCCCTCTTCCACGTTTTTTTTCCTTTCTTCTTCTTTTCTTCTCGTCCAAGAAACACTTTCTTCCTCCAAAAAGAATCCCACAATCCACTACCACCACCATCACAACCGACCACACTGGGATGCCGACTAGCTGCTTTCCTTGGTCGGCATCCTCCTCTTGTTCCTCTTTCTTGTGTTGGTTTGATTAGTTTTCTTCTTCCTCAAGTTCTGATTAAAGATTGTGTTTTTATGTTTTTTTAGTACTAATTATGTTTAGAAGCTTTAATTTACTATTTTAATGATGAATCTACGATCATATAAATTTCTACTGAAAGAATAAAATTCAGATTTGATTATTATGTTTAATTGGAATTTTAATTATCAGAGCATGGATTTTTATGGTGTTAAAGATTGAAAAATCATAGAAGCATGTTATAAACTATGGAATTGATTAAACATATGAATTTATGCATGTTTAAGTATGTTTAAAGAGAGTTTTAATAAGTTATAAGTTGCTGGAATTTTACAAAGGTTGTTATTAGTGGAGTTTTATGGATTTAAATGACTAGTATAGTAATACTATGCTACGTAATATAAATAATTGAAATTTTAATGATGAAAACAACTTTTAAATATTTTTAAAGGGGATTTAAAGTATTTTAAAGATTGCTGGAATTTATATGGAGTATTGATTATAAATTATATTGGTTGTTTTAGGTGGAGATTTCTTTGTAGGCAATTTCTAAAGTTGTTAAAAGTGGCCTATCAATTTGTCTACACAAGGTACGTACATACTATGTGTTGTTTGATGTAGTATAACGATTTTAGGAAGGAAAAGTTATGTAGTATCATGTATAGGAACTTTGTGAGTTCATATATGATTGTTATTATGATTGAATTTTACATGTTTTATGCCTGTGTGCGAACATGTTAAGTATGAAATTTATATCATGTTTGTATGGAAGATTGATGCAAGCATGTTGGTTGGGGACTTTATTTATTAATTCACATGGGGAAATTAATATATTTTTTAGTTGGATCATGATTGAATCACTAGTGGAAAAAACCTTATATGTCATTTAGTAACAGATGCGGTTTTTGTAAAATCGCATCCGAAAATCAACCAAAAAAATTGAGGAAAATTTTGCAAACAAAATATGATGCGGTCCTTAAAAAACCACATCAGATTTTAAATCTGATGCGATTTTTCATGAGCCTGATGCGGTTCATGGGACCGCATCCGAAAATCATTCCATAAAATAACCCATGAAACAACACGCGCCGCCCAAATGAAGCATTTACTTAAACCTAAAGCGCGGCCCAAGTTCCACCTCATTTCATTTCGTCACTCTCAAACCCAACTCCCTCCTAAAGGGCGGCCCATTCTCTCTCTCTCTCTCCTCTATTCATTTTGTCACTCTCAAACCCTAACTCCCTCCTCTCTACACGCAGCCCCCATTCTCCTCCCTCTCGCTCTCGTCGTCCCAGCCACCTCCTCACAGACCAAATTCTCACTCACCTCTCTCTCTCCTCTCTACTCTTCCCTCACAAAACGAATGAATCACGAAGAAATTAGAACGAATTAAGAGCGAAGAACGAATGAATCACAATTAAGAAGATCGAAAAAGAAGGGTGAAGATGAAGAACAAGTCAGAGAGCGAATATTGAAGATCGAAAATGAAGAACAAAATGATGAGCGAAACGAAGAATCGAAGATACACAAGAAATTGGTTCGTTTGAGTTTTATGGGATTTAGTTTTTGGATCTGGTTTTAGGTGTTTTTTTCGTTTATTTTGGATTTTGTTTCTAGATCTGGTTTAGGTTTTTATTTCTTTTTTCGTTTTAGAATCCATTTTCGTTTCCTTTTTTTTAGGCTTCATTTTCGTTTGATTTTTTTGTTCGATTCTTAATTTTCGTTTTATCTGGGTAGTGTTTTTTAGTTCTTCATTTTCTATTTTTCGTTATTTTTCGTATCTTCATTTTTTTTTTCTAATTTTCGTTTTTAGTTCCTTCGTTTACTAATTTTAGTTTTTAGATCTAATTTTCAATTTCGTTTAAATTATTTCATATAATTACTGGATAATTGCAATTATTTCGTGAACAAACTGAAATTTTCGTATAATTAGTATATTGCAATTTTCGTTTAAGGAGTTTTTAGATCTAATTTTTGTTTTGTTTTTATATATAAATTCTCATTATTGTCGATTATTTTAGGATTTAGTTCTATATTTTCGTATAGTCTCAATTTTTAGGTTTGTAATATTTTGTATATATGTTAAATTTTTATTTTTGTATGTTTCTGTAATTTTTTTTATTTATATCATAATGTTATTTCTATGAATTTATTTAGTTTATATGTATAAATTCTTATTTATATGTATTTTGTATAATTTTGTTTCTGTATAATTTATTATTGTTGTATATAATGTTTGATTTGGTATATGTTTAGACTAATATAGTGGGAAAGTATTGTGCCAAATATTGAGATGATACCTAGTGCCAAAAATTGAGCATTGTTAAATGTGCAGACCTGCAGCTGCAGGTCTGCAACTTTTTTTTTACCTCAAATACTACATATTGATGCGGTTCTATAGTACAACTGCATCAGAAAAAGGTAATCTGATGCAGTTTTACCTTAAAACCGCATAAGTTAATCAAAAAGGTAAAACCGCATCAGATTAATGTTTTCTGATGCGGTTTTGCAACCGCAAAAGAAAAAATTAGTTAGCTGCTGCGAGCCTATTCGATGCGGATCAAAACCGCATCAGGAAGTCCGATTTTGACCGCATCGGATAGGATTTTTTCCACTAGTGAATCATGTATTCCCTTATATTATTATTTTCACTACTCTATGAGGATTGTGTGTCTTATTTGGTAAGTTGATGATTTATGCCTTTGAAAGGTAAGTTGGTTGTTGGCTAGGTTCAACAGAAAAGAATGATTGGAACAAAGAAGGAATTAATCTTGGGTTGTAAGTTGTATGATCACTTATTTAATCCTAAGATAAAAGACATAAAGTTGTGAATGCTTGATTATATTTTATCCGTGTAGCTTGTGTGTCAACAAGTAATAATTGGTAAATCATGTAAAGTGAAACTTGGATAGTGATAAACTTTAGACTGGTGTACGTTTGAAGTTGGACAATCAGGAGTTGGGGTACATGATGAGCATGTCATGGCTTTTTCTGGGAATCGGATTGATTACTGTTCCTATTTTTATTTAAAATGTTCCTCGATATCTAGGTCATTATGGAATACGGAGTCGCGCCGGTATTTCATCTTCTTAGGTGAAGACTAGGTTTGAGTTAGACAACTTGGTCCAATGACTATTCCATTAAAGTAATAAAAAGGTTGTTAAAGTTTAGTTCGGTAAAAGTTATCTGCAGATTGTTATGTTGTTATTTATCGCTGCTTAAGATTTATTACTATCATGTTAGGAATATTTATTTATTATTATGTAATACTCAGCTTTGCTGACTATGTGCTTTGTGTGTATGTGTTGATGATAGCTTTGCCTTATTGATCCTGTACGTGATGACCCATTCTTGGTGAGCAGATTCTCTAGTGGATTGACATATATAGGTGTGCAGATGATGCATCATGGGGTTTCGAGAATAGAGAGCTTGTGTAGCATATTAATATATTTATTGTTTCTAGTAGATACATTTATATTTAAGTTTGGTTTGAAGTTAAAGTTACCAATATTGTTTGGTTTTAAAGTTACTTTGTTATTTATTATATTTCAATTCTAAAGTTTAGTTATATGTTTTCCGCTGCAAAATTCTGAATAAGCCGATACGTTATCATATGGGCGATAATGCTTTGATGATTCTCAAAGTTTTATATTTGAAAAGTATTTTTGGATAAGAGAGAATTATCGGGGTGTTACACGTCGTCTGTCATTAAGAGTTTGGGGTTGGTAGATTTTGAGGTGATTGATTTGCCTATTAGTATACCTACTGGGGAAATCATAAGGTGTACCAAGTTGTTTAAGGATTTGCCTTTGAAGATAGGAGACTGTGTATTTCCTTCTGATTTGATAGAACTCAATTTGGGAGACCTAGATGTTATTCTTGGAATGAATTGGTTAGGATTTTACAAGGCCAAGATAGACTGTGAAATTCAGAAAGTAGTTTTGAGAAACCCTTTAGGGAAGTTGACCTCATATAGACGATTTGGGAAGCCTAAGAACTTTGGAATTATTTTTGCGATGCAAGTGAGGAAATTGATGAAGAAGAGGTATGAGCTATTGTTTTGTAGTGTGCAGGATGTGAGTAAAGAGGTTGGGATGAATATTGAGGATGTTCCAATTGAGAATGAGTTTATGTATATATTTCCGAGTGAGATTTCAGGTATGCCACCTGCTGGAGCTCTTAAGTTCACCATAGACTTAGTTCCTGGAACTGCACCTATATTAAAGGCACCTTATAGAATGACACCACCTGAGATGAGTGAGTTGAAGATACAATTCCAAGAGTTGCTATATAAGGGTTATATTAGGCCTAGTGCATCACCTCGGGGAGCTCTTGTATTGTTTGTGAAAAACTAAGGATGGGAGTATGTGGTTGTGTATTGACTCTAGGGAACTGAACAATGTAACTATCAAGAACAAGTATCATTTTCCTAGAACAGATTACCTATTCGATCACTTAAATGGAGCGAGCGTGTTCTCGACGGTTGATTTGCATTCGGGGTATCACCAGTTAAGGGTAGCTAATGAGGATGTACCTAATACTGTGTTTAGGACGCGTTATGGTCATTATTGAGTTCACTGTAATCCCGTTTGGGTTAAACAATGCTCCTGTCATATTTATGGATTTGATGAATAGGATTTTTCATGGGTTCTTAGATAAGTTTGTGGTGGTATTCATTGATGATATTCTGATCTATTCGAGAAATGAAGTAGAGCATGAGGAACACTTGAGGATTATATTGGAAACGCGTAGGAAGTACAATTGTCTGCTAGGTTCTCTAAGTGTGAATTCCGCTTGGAGAAAGTAGCATTTTTGGGTCACTATGCTTCTAAAGAAGGAGTCTATGTGGATCCTGCTAAGATTCAAGTTGTGAGTGAGTGGCCAACTCCAAAGAATGTGTCCAATATTAGAAGTTTCCTAGGTCTAGCTGGTTATTATAGGAGATTTGTGACAGATTTATCGAATACAATGAGGCCAATGACCAATTTGATGAAGAAAGAGTCAAAGTTTGAGTGGAGTGAGAAGTGCGAGGAAGCTTTCTAGATTTACAGGATCATTTAACCTGTGCACTTGTTTTAACCCTGTTTGATGGAAATGAGGGATTTGAGGTGTATAGTGATGCTTGAAAGAATGGTTTGGGATGTGTGTAAAAACAGAATGGGAAGGTAATCGTGTATGTGTTGCGTCAATTGAAATCTTATGAGGCTAATTACCCTACCCATGATCTAGAGTTAGCTGCTATCGTGTTTGCCTTGAAAACTTGGAGACATTACCTCTATGGGGCAACTTGCAAGATATTTACCTACCATAACAGTTTGAAGTACATTTTCACCTAGAAAGACCTTAATATGAGGCAGAGAAGATGGTTAGAGTTGATTAAGGACTATGACCTAGACATCCAATATCATGAAGGGAAAGCAAATGTAGTTGTCAATACCTTGAGTAGAAAGTCGAGCCATAGCATGAGTGCCTTGGTAGTTCCTGAGAAATTGTGTCGAGATATGCAAAGGTTTAGCCTAGAAATCCTAAATCCTAGAGAGAGTGAGGCAAGATTGAGCGCTTTTTCAGAAAGTGAAGATAGATCATAGGAGACCGATTTAAAGCGACGAGAAGATGAGTTCGCAGTAGGTGATAAAGTGTTTCTGAAAGTATCACCAACTAAGGGAGTGATGAGATTTGGGAAAAAGGGTTAATTAAGAGCCAAATATGTAGGCCCATATGAGATCTTGCAAAGAATTGGGAAGGGTAGCTTATAGGTTGGCTTTGCCAATGGAGTTTGAGAAGATGCACGATGTGTTTCATATTTTCGAACTCAAGTGTTATATCCTTTATGAGCGCCTGAGAGGATCCAGATTGATAGTAGCCTCAGATACGAGGAAAGGCCTATGAAATCCTTGATAATAAAAAGGTGTGTAGTATACGCAATAAGGATGTAAATATCGTGAAAGTGCTTTGGTCTAACCATGAGTCTAAAGAGGAAATGTGGGAAGCCGAAGATGAAATGGAGAAGAAGTATCCAGATTTGTTCCTTGAGGTGAATTACGAGGGCTTAACTCGTTATCTTTAAGGGGGGTAGAATGCGATAGAATTTTGCGGTTTTACTTGTTTTTATGATATTTTTATGCATATTTTCAATTTGCATATATGGTACAAAATAATAAGATTGTCCGCATGGAAAGTGTGTTTTCAGGAGTAACACAAGTGATTTTTTAAAGTTGGTAAACTGTGCACATGAGCGGCACAAATATTTATCAAATGAAAGTTGAGTTTCAAAATTTTTAAAATGTGTGAGTTTTCGTGTCAAGGTTCGGGACGAAACTTCTTTTAAGAGGGGTATAACCCCCCGTAAATTTATGAATTTTATAAATATATTTTAATGTATATTTATTTATTTTTAAATATGATTTAGCATTGAAATGATTCATTTCTTTAAAGGGTGACTATTTGAAAGTCAGAGGAATTATTTTAATAATTTAAAGAAGTCTAAATATTTTATTTAGGCATGCTTTGAAAAAATATTTGAAATACTTTTTGGATTTGGAAAAGGACTCTAAGTGGGCATGAGGAACCCAAACACTATTTGGATTAGGAAAAGGACTCCTAGTTGGGCATGGGGACCCAAACACTAATTTCACTCATCATTAAACTCTATTTGAGCCCAATCACCTTTTTTTCATCCTACGAGGGAAACATATATAAACCCCATATTTTTCCCACACAAGTATTTTCTCTCTCCTTCTTCACCAAAACTTTCGGCCCTCATTATTTTCTTCTCTCTCGTTTTTTTCCATTTCTTCTCCCACACGTTACTTCTCTCCTCCTCGACAATCGCTTCCGTTCTTCCTCTCAGACGGCTGCCGCCACCACCGTTTGTCAGCCACTGCCACCACCGCCCCTCGCTGGCGTACCTCTTTCCCTCTCTTTCTTGTTCTTCCTCCTCAAGTTTTATTTAAAGTTTATATTTTTAAGCAAGATTTGTTTAGTTTGATTATGTTTAACAGTTTTAGTTTGATGATTTAACTATGACTTTAAGAATATATAATTTATATATGGAAGAAATAAAAATTTAGATGTACATATTATATTTAAATTGGATTATTAATTCTCAAAGCATGGATTTTTAGGGTTCAAAAGATTGGAAAATCATAGTAATATGATATAGTTTATGAAATTGATTATTCTTATAATTTTAAATAGGTTTAAGCATGTTTAAAAAGAGTTAGTTTTAATATATTATTTGTTGCTAGAAATTTAAAAAGAGTATTGTTGTTTGAGTTTTAAGGGTTTTTAATGACTAGTATAGTAATACTATATTAGGAAGTATTAATAATTGAAGTTTTAATGATGGGAAAGATTTTTAAACACTTTTTAGGAGGATTTAAAATATTTTAAAGTTGCTGAAAATTATTTGAATATTGATTATTCTTGTTATGTTGATTATATTTGGCGGAGAAGTCGTTATTGTAGGCGATTTTTTGGTTATGAAAATGGCCACCCGATATTTCTACACAAGGTACGTGTTGATATGCTTAGTATCATTGATCTTAAGGATGGGAATCATGTAGTATCGTGTATATGAACTATTTTTAGCTCATATATAATTTGTATTGTATTGAATTTGCATGTTTTGTGCTGTTGTGTGAAACATGTTGGTTATGAGATTATATTATATTTGTATGGAAGATTGATGCAAGCATATGGTGGGAACTTTTTTTATTAATTCACATGCGGGGATATATATATATATATATATATATATATATATATATATATATATATATATATATATATGAATTTTTTCCTTGGATAATGCAAAAATGGGTTTTAATTCCCAAAATATGCCCAAAAAAATTAAAATTCCCTGCATACCGTCCACGTAGGACGGCACGCGAGAATTTTTTTTTTAGTAAAACCGCTACTTGCAGTAGCGGTTTACAAGTGCCGAGAAATTTTTTTTTTTTTAACTTAGGTAAAACCGCTACTCGGAGTAGCGGTTTACAAAAAAAAAAAAAAAAAAAAAAAATTTTTTTTTTTTTTTTTTTTGGTAAACCGCTACTCCGAGTAGCGGTTTATTATGAAAACTGATATCTGCTCACCATATTTTGCGCAGGTAAACCGCTACTCTGAGTAGCGGTTTATATTTATAAGCCGCTACTCCGAGTAGCGGTTTATATTTATAAGCCGCTACTCCGAGTAGCGGTTTATATTTAGAAATCGCTACTCCGAGTAGCGGTTTATTTTAAAATTAAACCGCTACTTTGAGTAGCGGTTTCCATGGGTTAAAAAAAAAAAAAAAAAAAAAATTCTCGCGTGCCGTCCTACTTGGACGGTACGCAGGGAATTTTAATTTTTTTGGACACATTTTGGGAATTAAAACCCACTTTTGCATTATTCAAGGAAAAAATTCATATATATATATATATATATTATATATATATAATATAATATATATATATATATATATATATATATATATATATATATATAGGTATGGATCATGATTGAAACATGTTATTCCCTTTTTATTATTTTACTACTCTATAAGGACCGAGGGTCTTATTTGGTAATTTGATATTTTTATACCTTTGAAAGGTAGTTTGGTTGTTGGCTAGGTTTAACAAATAAGGAAGATTGGATTAGAGGTTGAATTAATCTTGGGTTGTTAAGTTGTGTGATTACTTATTTAATCCTAAGATAAAAATGGAAGTTGTGATTGTTTGATCATTGTATTATCTGTGTTGCTTATGAGTCATAACAAGTAATAAATGGTAAATCATGTAAAGTGAAACGTGGATAGCAATAGCTTTAGACTTGTGCACGACTGAAGTGTTGGACTATAGAGAGTTGGAGTACATGGGTAACCCATGGCTTTCCTGGGAACGGAGTGATCGCCGTTCCGCTTTTTATTTTAAAGGTTCATCAATATCGTAGGTCATGGGAATGCGGAATCGTGCCCGTATTTGATCTCCCAAAGAGAAGGCTGGTTTTTAGTCAGACAACTCGTTTCATTGTCTATTCCATTTAAAGTAATTGAATTATTGGTTAAGAAGTTTAGTTCAGTAAGACTTATCTGCAAGTTATTATATTATTATTTATTCCTGCTGTTGTGTAGTTGTATCATGTTAGGATTATTTATTTACTTATTATGTAGTACTCAGCTTTGCTGATTACATGCTTTTGTTTATGTATGTTGATCATAGCTATGCTTTATTGATTACGTGATAACTCATTTTGGTGAGCAGTGTAATACCCCGAATTTTCAGAAGTTATTTCATTATTTATTAAGGTTTAATATTATTTCCACTCAAAATTTATTTTATGATAATGCGATAAGTATGTTTATTAAAATAATGATTTCATTTAGTTTTGATTTATTTAACAAAGTTTAAAATAAATCATTTACTTATTTTATTATTCATTTTATTATTTCTAATAAATTAAACTTTTTATATTTTTTATGAGTATCCTTATACTATTTGTCCATTCAAATTGTCCATCCAAATCAGCATTACAAAGCCCAAATGTCAAGTCCTTACCCATATACCTTTTAGCCAAAAAGGAAAAAAAATAATAATAAAATAAAATAAAACAAAGCAAAACAAAAACAAAAAGGAAGCTGATATCTCCATCTCCCTCCTTCTCCTTCGTCTGGTTCAAAGGCTCAAGAACCAAGAATTGCAACACCTCCATCTCCTCCCTTCTTCTTCGTCCAATTCACACACACAGACCAAGATTTTGCAACTCAAAATCTCAACCTTTGTCAGCAAATAATTGAATTTAGGGGCATATTTTTCAAAAGCTAAACTCATCCACCATTGGATTTTCTGTCCAAATCTTCCCTATAAATACTGATTTCACTCTCATCAAATTACTCAAGCAAAACAATTCAAAAGGTTTGCTTCAATTCTCTTCTTCCAAATTTCTGAATTTTTGTTTGAAAGTTCAAAATGAAATTCAACCACCATAGACCACCGCACCACCTCCGACCACCCCCGACTACCTGAACCATGTCGCCAGAACCGCGACCACCGCCAAGCACCCACGCGACTCCCTTGCGGCCCCTACTGCGTCCCCTGCAGCCGCGCCAGCCACCACGAAAATCCCCAGCCTTCCCCTTTTTGCGGCGCCTTATCCACCACCACATCAGCCTCCTCTTTCGCGGCGCCTGCTCTGCTGCGCTCTAGCCACCGAAAAAACCCGAGCCACCTTTCTCCTTCGCCTCTCCCCTGCTTAGCTCCTCTGTTTCCTCTCTCCTCGTTCGTTTTTTTTAGGGGAACTGATTCTTTGAATCAGTAACAGTTTGTTTGGTAGAAGGAATTTGGAAGGAAAGGAAAGGAAGTGGAAGGAAATTTATTACTTTCTAATGTTTGGTTCATTAAAAAAAATTAAGTGAAAGGAAATGGGAGGAATTTGAAGGAAGACTCTTTAATAAAATATCACTTTCCTTTCCTCAAAAGCGGGGGAATTCGGAAGGAAAGAGAAAATTTATACCAAACATGAGAAATTAAGGTTTTTTTTCCTTTCTCTTCCATTCTTTTCCTTTCTCTTCCCTTCCTTTCTCTTCCCTTTACTAAAAATGAACCAAACACACTGTAAAGGAAACCCCCTCCTTCCTCCTTTTAAGAGATTCTATTCAAGTTTTATTATTTTATTTTTTTTTTTACTAAAACTCCTAATTTCCTAAATTAGCCTATTTTAATTAAGTTAGTATATTTAGATTGACTTAAATCCTTTATAACTTGATAAAAGTTTTCTAATTTTACTAAAATAAAATAACGAGTATAATAATGTTAGTTTTCTATATTTAAAATAATTATTCAAGTTGATAAAAATGAAGTTGAAGTAATTTTGTGAGTACTTAAAATGATTTCATAAATGATTTACTTTGATTTATAAACTTCTTAAAAATCATTAAGAATTTCTTTAAGTTATTTGATTTTTAAATTGTTATTTTATATACTATATAAAAGGGGTTATTTAGGAACTAACTTAGATCTCGCTAACATTTATTGTAGACTCCGATTTCGTAGACGAGGAATACCAAGAGCGCTAATACGTTCGTGAATTTAACTTTGGGCACGCTTCACGAGGTAATCTCCGATGTCCATCTAAACATAGATCCCGTTAGTGTAAAACGAATTCATTACGTGATTATTATGTGCTTTAAAAATATTTATAAGTATGGCTATATAATTATGGATTATCGACTTAATGCGGACTATGAATACGAATGACAAAATGGATAACGACTATGGATTTCGATTATGAATCATGACCTTAGACGATATACGATATGAAAAATATGTTTATTATAACGTTACTAAAATCGGTTAATGTTATTTAATAATGTTATGATTATTATTATATTATTATGACCATTATTATCACTATTATTGTTATTATTATTATTATTATTATTATGATTATTATTGTTATTATTATTACTTTATATCATTTTGATTATCATGAATATTATTATTGTTATTAACATCAAGATTTTATGAAAGTTGGAATTGGTAAAAACTTGTGATAATGAAATGATTATGAATCTGAAGTGATAAATGAACTCAGTGATGATTGTGAATATGAAATGATTTATTGAAATCACTATGAATGGATTGAGGTTTATGATTAATGAATATGTTCACACTGGATTGAACAAGATGACGTAAATTAAACAAAGTGACGTAAATGTGTACGTGATTTAAAAGATGTTAATCACGTAAATTGAAATATCGAAGGGAAATGATGAACAGGTTGCCCTGTATGAGTGGTTCATCGGCCCCTACAGGTTCTCTGGTTACTATGCTGATTATTTTGTTACCGTCTTCCTTCTATCTTGTTGTGATCCAAGTAGAAGGGGTGTGCACACTAGGGACTCTGTTATTATGGCCATTATGATTCGTAGGTGGTTACAGGGGTTTCCCCGGCCTACAAGTAGTGGTTACAGGGGTTCCCGGCCTACTATGTTGAAGTAAGTGGTTACAGGGGTTCCCCGGCTTACTGGCGTTCTCTTTCCTCTCCTTGAATAACTGGATTAATTGAATTAATGATATGATTATTCATGTATATATTGTGTATATGTGCTATGACTTCCAAAACTATTAATCTACTATTTTTCAAAGTATTTTCAACTTAAGTGTTTTACGGGATGGAGTTGGAATTACTCAGTTTTTCTGATTTTTGGGAGCTTGTCTCTCTTGTCTCTTTTCAATGTATTTGTGCAGGTGGGTGATCGATCGGGGGAACAAAAGGGAGATCATTTAGAGTTGTCATCCACTTAGCATATGATTAGCTTCCGCTGGTTGTAGTGAACGATTTACTTTGGTTGTAGTGAAGGATTTACTTTGGTTATAGTGATTAATGAATTTGGGTTTACTTTGTTTTCAACTTAGCCTTGCATTTAAATCCAAGTACATAAGTGCGGCGGTAGCACCACCCGTCGAGTCGAACCCTCGTGGATTTTCTTTTCCCCCTAAACTCGAGTTTTACTAAATGAAGAAGGGTTCGGGTCGGCGGGGGTGTTACAGAATGGTATCAGAGCGGAGTTAGATTAATTAAGGAAAGATTAAAATTGTTAAAATGTAGAAATTAAGGAAAAATAATCTAATACGTTAAACTTAAAATTTGTTTAGGAAGTCAAGATAATAAAATATTTACGAGAAATGAAATTAGGATTAAAATATGACATAAGGATCTAGTATAGGTACGAATGGGTTATGTGTGCATGTATGAAAGTACTCGTTAAAGGTACTTATTAATTGTTTATATTTTATTAGATGGTCAGGACACGTATGACCGCCAGGAAATGCACCAGAACCCTTCATCAAGGACCTTACCTTCTAAGGATGAGGGTAGGAGAGTCGATTTCAGCTTACCTCTACAGGTTACAATCAACCATGAAGTGTTATCACCTTAATGAAGGTCACGGGTATTCGGATTACCTCACGCCACCTAAGCAAGCCGATGTCCTAATTCATACTCTCCCTAACAATGGCCCTTATGCCAAAATCAAGAACGAATACTCTGACATTCTGAAAAATGGAAGGCCAAACTATGAGTGCTACACATGGAAAGGGAGGTGGTATCTCACGTTGAGTTACCTGAGAAAAGAATGCTCGATGCAGAGCCAAGTGGCTTAATGACTACGGAACCTCCGACGATGATGAACCCGACTACAGTGACAATGAAGAAATAGAAAGAAGCTCTGCCCCACCAGTTGAAAACCCTGGTGAAAATGAAAACAAAGATGAGGAAGAAGACCCGTCCGAGGATGAAGTGTAAAACCTTCAACCCTAGCTAGCCTTACCACTCGGAATCTAAACCGTAGTAGATTTATTAACGTTAGTGTTAACTTATTTGCTTTGTGATGCTAGTATTTCTTAGTTATGAAAACTAAGATAACTCTTTGTATGAAATGTGCATGAGTAATGAAATGACGAAATTTTGGTATATGACCTGAATATGCGGTATGGAAAAGTGAATGAATCGAATGAGCTTTGATTATGTATTTATGTGAAATAGCCCTTGTTTAAGGATCAATATGAAATGTGGGAACACCAATGTGAATAATGCAGGTAGCTTATGCAATACGTTTATACACGATCTAGAGTAAGGCGACAAGAAAACCAAATGGCCGAAACTCCGAAATAAGTTGCAGCGCGACTTAGGACTCTCGAGCAACTAGCTCAAAGCTTCGGCTTAGTTCATCAAAACCAGCTCAAAACAACCACCATGGAGATGATCCGCAAGCTGCAATGGCGAAAAAGATTTCCCCTTGAAACCACCAACCTTTGTTGGTAGAGAAGACCCATTACTTCTCGAAAATTGGATAAAGACTTCGAAAAGATTTTCACGGTCACGGGTACGCCTGAGGCCCAGAAGGTAGACCAAGCGACCTTTTACTTGCACGAGGACGCTGATACTTGGTGGGAAAGTGTAGGACCAATTGTTAAAGCTCAAGAGAACTTTAACTGGGAAGCGTTTAAGGTAGCAATTAAGGCTCGATTCTTCCCCGAGCACATTCGTAGGCAGAAATACAATGAATTTAGTCGGTTCAACTAGAGCTATAACATGAGTGTGCAAGAGTACGCTCAGAAAATTTATGAGTGTGCTCGCTGTTGCCCAACTGTAGTTCCAGATGAGGGAACTAAGGCTCAGAAGTTTGAAGACGGACTTAAGTTTGATCTTCAGACTCGAATGGGAGGTAGTACCTCAACTACTTTCGCAGAGGCGTATGCTAAGGCCTCAAACTTAGAGAGAATTCTACAGCGTGAGAAAGAAGTGCTAAGTAGACATAAAGAAAGGAACCTGCTAGCCAAGCAACAACCAAGGGTACATAAAAGGCCCAACAACAACATGGTGGAACAAACAATAATGGTGGACGTACAACAACCGCAACAATCAAATATTCTGGACAACAGCCCAACAAGGAAAAGATGATACAAGGAACTTGTTTAAAGAAGTGTACAAGAGCCATCCAGGATTCACTTGTCAGGGTGAAAGGATCAAATGTTTCGATGTGGAGAAGTAGGTACAAATCGTTCAACTGTCCCAAGAAGCAAGCTCAAATGGACAAGTCGAACAATGGTAACAATACACAATGGAGGTGGAAAGAAAATTCAAAACTTCAATAGCAACCGTCCCAGTGGAGGAAATGCTGCACAGAACGGAAACAGAACAACCGCTCTTTTGGAAGTGGAAATGGAAACTATGGAAAGAATGGCAATGGAGGCTACACCAATGGAAGAATCAATGTCATGAGCCGAATGGAAGCTGACACCGATGCTAACGTTGTGACTGGTACTTTTCTCGTTAACTCAAATCCTGCTTATGTACTCTTTGATTCAGGAGCGTCTCATTCTTTTATTTCTAGTACTTTTGTTAACAAGTATCCCCTCGAGTCTACCTAGTCTTGCCGAACCAATATAGCCATGCCCACAGGTGAAACTGTTTCTTGTAAACTCTTTCAAATATCCCTGTAGTCATAGCTGTACTGAATTACCGGCCGACTTATCTTTTTGACCTAAAGACTTTGACGTTATTTGGGAATGGATTGGTTAGCTAAGTATAAAGCCAAAATCGAGTGTCATAACCAGAAAATATCTCTTAGAGGACCAAAAGGAAATATGATATCTTATAAAGGCATAATCTTCCAGCCTGATGTCAAAATAATCTCTGCCCTGAACCTTCAAACCTATCTTAGAAAAGGCTACCCAGTCTACCTATGCCAAGTAAGGGATGTGAGCGTGGTAAACGAGGAGTTGACTCAAATTCCGGTAGTAAAGGAATTTTCCGGATGTATTTCCCGAAGAGTTACCTGGAATGCCACCTGTCAGAGAAGTGAACTTCAAGATCGACTTAGCCCCGGGAACAGGACCTATCTCTAAGGCTTCGTATTGAATGGCACCTGCAGAAATGCAAGAATTGAAGGTGCAGTTGGAGAAATTATTGGAAAAAGGGTACATTCGACCTAGTGTTTCGCCTTGGGGAGCCCCAGTATTGTTTGTCTAGAAGAAAGATGGATCTTTGAGATTGTGTATCGATTATAGGGAGTTGAATAATGCCACGGTGAAGAATAAATACCCGCTCCGAGAATCGAGGATTTGTTCGATCAACTTCAAGGTGCAACAGTGTTTTCAAGGATCGATTTGAGATCGGGTTATCACCAATTGCGAATTGCTGAAGAGGACATTCCGAAAACACCTTTCGTACGAGATATGGCCATTATGAGTTCACAATTATGCCTTTTGGACTCACTAATGCGCCACAGCTTTCATTGACCTCATGAACAGAATTTTCCACCCACTATACTTGGATAAGTTCGTGATAGTATTCATCGATGATATATTGGTGTACTTGAAGGACAAAGAATATCACGAGGATCAATTGAGGAAAGTATTGGAGATTCTTCGAGAAAAGAAATTGTATGCCAAGTTCTCAAAGTGTGAATTTTGGTTGGAAAAAGTATCATTTTTGGGTCATGTGATATCAAAAGAAGGTGTTTCCGTAGACCCATAGAAGATTCAAGCAGTGAACGATTGGCCTCAACCTAAGAACGTCACCGATGTAAGGAGTTTCTTGGGTTTAGCTGGATATTCCCGAAGATTCGTGAAAGATTTCTCGAGAATGGCCCAACCTCTCACTAACCTAATGAAGAAACAACAAAATTTCATTGGGATGATAAGTGTGAGGAAGCATTTCAAGAGTTGAAGAAAAGACTAACAACAAACCCCGGTATTGACATTGCCCTCTGGAGTAGAAGGATTTGAAGTTGATAGTGATGCCTCGAAGAAAGGATTTTGGTGTGTTTTGATGCAACATGGCAAAGTAGTGGCCTATGCGTCGAGACAACTCAAACCGCATGAGAAAAATCACCCAACTCATGAGGAGTTAGGAGCAATCGTGTTTGCACTGAAAATTGGAGACATTACTTTATGGAGTGCAGTGTAAAGTCTATACAGATCACAAGAGTTTGAAGTATCTGTATACGCAAAAGGAGTTGATGAATATAAGACAAAGAAGCTGGCTAGAGCTTGTAAACGATTATGATTTGAAGATAGTGTATCAAGAAGGAAAAGCGAACAAAGTAGCTGACGCGTTGAGTAGAACGAGTCTCATTCGGTAAACGTTTTGATTTTGGCAAATGCTCTGTGTGAGGAGATCAAGAGATTGAATTTGGAAATAGTAGAACCCGATTATGTGAAAGCTCAATTGAATGCTCTTACTGTTAGACCGAACATATTAGAGGAGATTTAGGAGAAACAAGCTGCAAATAAGTGGTTGAGTAAGTTAAGAGAGATGAAAGAAAGTGGTCAAGCACCAGAGTTCGAGATCGATGACAATGGCATTGCAAAGTATAAACGAGATTGTGGTCCACAAGACGAGGAACTCAAGACGAGAATCCTAAGGGAAACTCATAGTTCGCCGTATTCTATACATCTAGGAGGAGATAAGCTTTATAAGGATTTGAAGAAGCACTTTTGGTGGCCTAGAATGAAGTAAGAAGTAGCCGACTTCGTGGCAAAATGTTTAACCTACCAGAAGGTGAAAATACAACATATGAAGCCTGGAGGAAAATTGCAACCGTTGGAAGTGCCAGGATGGAAATGGGAATCTATCTCTATGGATTTCATCATGGGATTAAAGAATACGAGTCTGGAAAGAATGCAATATGGGTATAGTGGATCGTTTGACAAGACAACAAGATTCGTAGCAATGAAGGATACTTGGTCGTTAAAATAATTGGCTGATGCTTATTTTAATGAGGTAGTTAGGCTACATGGTGTTTTGAAGGACATCGTTTCGTATAGGGACTCGAGATTCTTATCTAAGTTCTGGAAACAGCTCAGAGCCGTGGGTACACTATTGAAATTCAGCACAGCTTTCCACCAGCAACAGATGGTCAAACAGAAAGAATCATTCAGACCTTAGAAGATATGTTGAGAGCATGTGTGATGGATTTCGGAGGATATTGGGATGATCATTTGATGTACATTAAGTTTTCATACAACAACAGTTATCACTCGAGCATAAGAATGGCACCTTATAAGGCGTTGTATGGACGGAAATGTAGGAGTCCTATATGTTGGAACGATGTGAACGAATCGTTGAATCTAGGACCGGAAATGATAGAAGAGACTACTAACAAGGTGAAGTTGATTCAAGAGCGTATGAAAGCAGCTCAAGATCGATAAAAATCGTATGCAGATCAAAGGAGACGAGATTTGGAATTTGTGTTGGAGAGAAAGTGTTGCTGAAAGTTTCACCAACCAAGGGAGTAATGAGGTTCGGTAGGAAAGGAAACTAAGTCCTCGTTATATTGGACCTATGAGGTATTGGAAAGATTTGGGCAAGTGGCTTATAGGTTAGCCTTACCTACAGAATTAGCCAAGGTTCATAATGTTTTTCATGTGTCTCAACTTCGTAAATACATCTCTGACCCCTCCCATGTTATTCAACCAGAAACCATTGAACTAGATGAGATCCTTACTTATGAAGAACGTCCTGTTAGAATCCTTGATTCCAAAACGAGGAACACTCGAAACAAGGAAATAAAGTTCGTCAAAGTTCTATGGTCTAATCATCAAACCGAGGAAGCAACGTGGGAAACAGAAGACGACATGAGAAAGCGTAATTTTGAACTCTTTTCTGAGGTACGATTATCGAGTTTCGGGGACGAAACTCCTTAAGGGGGACCAAATATAATACTAACAAAGCACAAAACTAATGTTTCGTTAACATTTAATATCTAACTTTAAAGTTCGATGACGAACTTTGTTTTTAAGGAGGAGTAGAAATTTAAACTAATTATTATTATTATTATTATTATTACTATTATTATTATTATTATTATTATTATTATGATTATTATTGTTATTATTATTACTTAATATCATTATAATTATCATGAATATTATTATCGTTATTAACATTTAGATTTTATGAAAGTTGGAATTGGTAAGAACTTGTGATAATGAAATTAAATGATTATGGATCTGAAGTGATAAATGAACTCAAGTGATGATTGTGAATATAAAATGATTTATTGAAATCACTATGAATGGATTGAGGTTATGATGAATGAATATGTTCACACTGGATTGAACAAGATGACGTAAATTGAACAAAATGACGTAAATGTGTACGTGATTTATGTGTTGACGTGAATTAAAAGATGTTAATCACGTAAAAGTGAAATATCGGAGGGAAATGATGAACAGGTTGCCATGTATGAGTGGTTCAGCGGCCCCTACAGGTTCTCTAGCTACTATGCTGATTATTCTGTTACTGTCTTCCTTCTATCTTTTTGTGATCCAAGTAGAAGGGGTGTGCACACTAGGGACTCTGTTATTATGGCCATTATGATATCTGTAGGTGGTTACAAGGGTTCGCTCCGGCCTATAAGTAGGTGGTTATAGGGGTTCACCCCGGCCTACTATGTTGAAGTAAGTGGTTACAAGGGATTGACCCCGACTTACTCGCGTTCTCTTTCCTCTCCTTCAATAACTGGATTAATTGAATTAATGATATGATTATTCAGTGTATATATATGTTTATATGTATTATGACTTCCAAAACTATTAATCTACTATTTTTCAAAGTATTTTGAACTTAAGTGTTTTACGGGATGGAGTTGGAATTACTCAGTTTTTCTGATTTCTGGGAGCTTGTCTCTCTTATCTCTTTTCAATGTATTTGTGCAGGCGGGTGATCGATCGGGGAAACAAAGGGAGATCATTTAGAGTTGTCATCCACTTAGCATGTGATTAGCTTCCGCTGGAACTCTGAAACACTTAATTAATTAGTGATGTTAATGAACGATTTACTTTGGTTGTAGTGATTAATGAATTTGGGTTTACTTTGTTTTCAACTTAGCCTTGCATTTATTTCCAAGTAGATAAGTGTGGCGGTAGTGCCACCCGTCGAGTCGAACCCTCGTGGATTTTCTTTTCTCTCCAAACCCGAGTTTTACTAAATGAAGAAGGGTTCGGGTCGGCGGGAGTGTTACAAGCAGTCTCTAGGGATCAATAGTGCATTATCATCTACAGGTTTGAAGATGATGCATCATCGGGTTCGAGATTGGAGAGCTTTTGTAGTTTAATTATCGTACTTTGGATTTTATACAATTTATAGTTGGTTTAGGTTTTAAGTGGACTTTGACTTTGTGGTTGATTTTTGGAGTTGACTTTGTAGTTGATTAAATTTTAACTCTAAAGTTATTATTATGTTTTCCGCTGCAAAATTTTGAATAAGTCGATACGTTATCTCATGGGCGATAATGCTTTGATATATCTTTAAGTTTTATATTAAAAAGTATTTTGGAAAAGAGAGAATTATCGGGGTGTTACATGAGCGCTCGGGTCAATAGACCACCCGGGTTACTTTGCATAAAATTGAACTTTCAGTTCTAATGGTCTTACCCATCCGGGTCATCCCCAACCTGAGTGCTCAGGTCACTCCACCCCCACCCAACCCCCAGTCGCTAGGTTTTCCAGAAAACTTTCTTCTTTTTATTCTCTTGTTTACGAGGATTTTCTTGTAATTTTACTTACTTCATTATAGGACTATATAAGAGAAACTCCTCTTATTTTAGTTTGAGCTAATTTACATTATATTTTAATAAAGTAAGATTTCAAATACTTAGAACTCTAGGAGAGAGAAAATCTCATTTTCTAGAGAGAGACGCGGGAGAAACTTGTTGAAAGCTTGAAATTTAATTTGAAGAATCTAAGAGGAAACTTAAAAATTTGGAGGCTCCTTGTAATTTTAATGAGAATTTCTTATTACTTTCTCTCATATTTTATTGCTTTATTTTCTTATTTTCATGTTATTCTCACTCTATTTACTTGTTCATCCTAGATCATTGTTTTAGTTTATGTTAATAGTTGCTAATGTCCTCTAGTTTATAATTTATTATGATTTGTGAATAGTTATTTACTTGAGAATTGTTTGAAGTCCTTTGATGAATTCATGAACCCCTAAATCCAACATTGGGTTTTCACTTGGGATAATTTTTGTTAATTTATTTGGTTTTTTTATGAATGTGTGATTGGTCATCATAGGTGTAATCCCCTGTAAATTTATGAATTTGATAAATATATTTTAGTATATGTAAATATTTAAATATAATTTATTTTTAAAATAAATTATTTTTGTAAAAAAGGTTGACTATTTGAAAGTCAAAGAAATTATTTTAAGGATCAGTTAAAATATTTTGTTCAGAGATGCTTTGAAAAACATTTGAAATAATTTTTGAATTTGAAAAAAGGAGTCTATATGGGCTTGAGGAACCCAACCACTAGTTAGATTAGGAAAAAGACTTCTAGTTGTTTTAGGAGTTTCAATTATCAATTCTACTCATCATTTAACTCTATTTAAATCCGAATGCCTTTTCCTAAACCCACAAGAAAAACACATATATAAATTTATTAATGTAATCCCCCGTAAATTTATGGATTTTATAAATATATTTTAGTATTTATATATTTATATTTAAACATAATTTAGTTTAAAATGATTTATTCATTTAAATAAAGTTGACTATTTTGAAAGTCAAAGAAATTATTTTAAGGATTTAAGGAAGTTAAAATATTTTTGTTAAGGCATGCTTTGAAAAATGTTTGAAATACTAATTGGATTTGGAAAAGAAGTTTAAATGGGTTTGAGGAATACAAATTCTAAGTGGATTAGGAAAAGGATTTCTATCAATGTTAAGAGTTTTAAATCATCAATCCTGTTCATCATTAAACTCTAATGAAACCCAATTGCCTTTTCCTAAGCCCAAAAGGAAAGCCTACATATAAATACCTTGAACTCAATTATTTTACCCACACAAAATTTCTCTCTCCTCACACTTCCCAAAATCGGCGGCCTATTCCTTCCTTCACATTTTTCTTTTTTTCTTTCTTCTTCTTCAAGAAATATTTTCTTCTTCACCAAGAAACTTCACCACACCACCACAATAATCACCACCATCCCGACCTTGAAGCGTCGTTGCTGCTGTCTTGTCGGCGCCCTCTTCTTCCTTGTTCTCTTTGTTTTATTGGTTTAATTATTTTCTTCCTCCTCAAGTTTTGATTAAAAATTATGTTTTTATGTTTTGTTTTAGTACTAATAATGATTAGTAACTTTAATTTACTGTTTTAATGATGAATCTATAATTATATAAATTATGTATTGAAAGAATAAAATTTTAGATTGATTATTACTCCCTCCGTTTCCTAAAGATCTTCCTTGTTACTATTACTACAGATACCAAGGAAAATTCATTTGTGTGGGTGTGGGGTGGATAGAGGAGGGAGAAGAAAGGGCTAAGATAAAACAAATAAAAAAGGTTAAAGTAGGAGAGAGAAAGGGAGTAAAATTGAATTAATAATGTAATGGTGGACCATATGATAGGGACATGAAAGGGTATAAAGGGAAAAAAAATTTCCAAATAAGGAATAAAGTAAAAGAGGGAAAATCTTTTGGAAACGCACCTAAACGGAAAGAGGGAAGATCTTTAGGAAACGGAGGGAGTATATTTTAGATTTTAATTATCAAAGCATGAATTTTTTAGGGTGTTTAAGATTGGAAAATCATTGTAGCATGTTATAAACTATGAAATTGATTTAACTTATGAATTTAAATATGTTTAAGTGTTGACCCTTGAGTTTTGAAGATGACCTAACCACAAAAGACATAGTATATTTTATTTATGTTGTTGCAAGGTAATTCATGCTCGAGCTAAGAGAATACTTGATTGAAGATTAAAGCGGAGAATTAATCAAGATCGAAGTAAAGATGTTCGAGAGAATGAAGAATCAAGCATGGAATGAAGATTAGAATACATTAGGGTATTTATTAATCTTCTTGTTAAGGTTGAGTAAAGCTTTATTAAGTTCGTGGTGAATTCTCAAAGGAACTTGGTTCTGTTCCCATGAAAGGAACAGACCTGGCACTATAGGAACAAGGCTTAGGAACAAGACTTAAAATTAGGGAACAAGACTTAAAACTAATTTAGGAACTTTAAGTACTAATATTGTGCGCCTAAGTATATTGTGCCCAATATAGTTGTTAGAGTTTTTAGGGATATTTGACTAAGATCCATTATTTTAGGAAGTTAGTTTAAGTTTGTTAGGAAAAGATTTTAAAAGATTTTCTGATTTTAATAACTGATTTTCAATATTATCTTTTTAAAATATATTTTTTCTTTATATTTTATTTAAAAGATTTAGTTTTCGAAAATTATTATTTGGTTTTAAATGTTTCGGATTTTTAAATAAAAAACTGTTTTCTCGGTTTATAAAAGATTTTGAAAAAGATATTTTTCCTAAAAACTAGCTAAAGTATTTTATTTATTTATTCCTAAATCTAGATTACACGCCTAAAGTTTACTGCTACAGTTTATGTAGTTAGTGGATTTAGTGGCTTAAGTTAATTATCCTCCAAGTATTTAATTAAATTAAATAATTAATTATTCTCCAAGTTTTGCAAAACCACGTAATTGTTACTGCTTCTATGAATGAAGTAGTGGATTAGTGGATGCTTACATGACATGGAATAATAATTTAATTTAATTAATTAATTAACATCATGGAGAACATGTGATAATGGCTAAGTTAGTGGAGAACATGTCTTGTCTTAATTGTCTATAAATAGGCGCCTAATTCATTGAGAAAAGTGTCTGACTTAGTTAATTTGTCTTAAGTTATCTAAAGTGTCAGTGCCTTTCCTTAAGAGAATTCATACTTACATTAATCGAGTTTATTACTCTTCCATTTTTTAAAAGTGTATTTTTGAGAAAAAGGGTTTGAGTGAACTCTTGTAAGTGTGAGAAAGCTTTGAGTGAAGCAAGAGAAAGAGAAAGAGAAAGAGAAAGAAACTTCGAGTGAAGTTTGAGAGAAAACGTCAGTTGTTGGGAACTGTCGTTGGGAACTTGAGTTGAGTGACTTAAGTTGAGAATCGAGAGAAAAGTAATAGGTTGTAATCAGAGTTGTTTTGGCCTATTATAGTGGAAAGTTGTTTAAAATCCCTTGTGGTCGAGGTTGTTTCTTCCTACTAGGCCTAGGAAGTTTTTCCTCGTAAAATCTCTCGTGTTCCCATTGTTTGTTCCCAAGTTTACTTTTAATTCCGCAAAAAGTAGAGCTTATTCTCTCACTATAATTCACCCCCCTCTTATAGTGCTCATATTATACAACAATTGGTATCAGAGCGGGAACTCTAATATTCAGGAAACCCTGTTGAGTTCAAGATCTTGAAAAATATGAATACTAGAGAGAAACTGGAAGAAGGGTACTCTACGCAGAGGCCACCAATGTTCAATGGTAAGTTTTACACTTACTGGAAGAACAGAATGGAGATCTTTATCAAAGCCGACAATTACCAGGTATGGAGAGTCATAGAGGTAGGTGATTTTGAAGTCACTACCACTAATGACAAAATGAGGTAATTCCTAAATCTATATCTGATTTTGATAAAGCTGATTTCGAAAAGATGGAAATTAATGCTCTTGCTATAAACTGCTTCATTGTGGTCTTGGACCTCATGAACACAATCGTGTCATGGGATGTAAAACCGCAAAACAAATTTGGGATCTTCTTGAAGTCACTCATGAAGGTACGAGTGAAGTTAAGAGATCAAAAATAGATCTTTTGATGAACCAATATGAACTTTTTCAAATGAAATCAAAAGAGTCTATCCAAGACATGTTTACACGCTTTACTAATATATTAATGAGCTAACATCTCTTGGTAAAGTGATTACATCTGAGGAACAGGTACGAAAGGTCCTAAGGAGCCTTCCTAGGGATCGTTGGATGGCTAAGGTTACTGTCTTACAGGAAACTAAGGACAAGTGCAATTTGGAACAACTTGCTGGTTCCCTATGACTCATGAGTTGCAATTGGACAATGAGAATGGAGACATGTCCAAGCAAAATCGATTGCCTTAAAAGCTGATGAAGATGAAGCTCAGAAACTGATGAAGAAGAATCCGCTCTCATGGTCCGAAAATTCAAAAGAATGTTTAGGAACATGAAGAATGGAGATTACAAAGGTAAGAATAAGAAATATTCTAACAAACTTGTTTGTCATAAGTGTGGCAGTTCTGAGCACTTCATCAAGGATTGTCCCCAATGGGAACAAGAAAAAGGCAAAGGAAGGGAACAAGCAGAGATAGGAACAAGAATACAAAAACTCCTATACTCGATCTGACATGAAGAAAGCTATGGTTGCTGCATGGGGAGACTCTGACTCGAAGAAGAAGATGATCCTCAACCAAATGAGGAGACTGCAAACTTCTGTCTTATGGCTCTGACAATTCCGAATCTGATGAAGAGATTGAATCTCTTGAGGCAAGTCTAGACACCATCAAAACTCGTCTTAATTCTTTAAGTAAAGAAAAATTATTTGAGTTTATTGTTGACGCTGTAAATGATTGCAAAGATGAGACCATTAAACTAAAACAATGTCAACATGCTTTAAGTGTAGCAAAGGAACATACCTCTTGGCTTAAAAGTGTTCGATTGATATTGAGAAAAGATTTTTCGAATTGTTTGACAAAAATCTTAAATTAAAAGAGGATTTCGAAAATCTTAAAAATGAGAACTACTTGTTAAGTCTTGAGTTATCACAACTAAAAGAGTTTGTTCCTGAAGTAAGTTCATTTGACATTAAGTCAGTTCCCTTGCAAAGTTTCAAATCTGAAATAAACGAATTGAAAAATCATGTTTCATTTTTGGAAATTGAAAATAAGAACTTGTAGGGGAACTGCACCAAATGAGAAATGAAAAGAAAATGCTACCTATTCCAAACTGGATTAAGAACCCTCAAACAAAACGAACTGAAGGTCTTGGTTTTAATCACAAAAAGAAATTTGAAAAACCTAAAAAAGAGTTGATTTACCAAGTGATAAAGTTTGTATGTTTTGTGGGAACACTGGTCATTTTAGGAACTCTTGTCCTAAAAGACTTGGTCGCATAATGAGAACTTGGAAACAAGTAAGTAATTTGGAAAAAGAAATCTATTGTTCCTGAAGGAAAGGAACCCAAGAAAGATTGGGTTCCTAACTCTAACAATTAGTTTTCTTGCAGGTTGGAGTGAGGGGGAACAACACATGGTACCTAGACAGTGGTTGTTCTAAGCATATGACTGGAGATAAATCAAGATTTCTCTCACTCTCAGCCTATAATGGTGGAAGTGTGACTTTTGGTGACAACAAGAAAGGTAACATAGTTGCCATGGGCAAAGTTGGTAAGTCATCGTCACATTCCATAGATAAGTGTTTCTAGTTGATGGATTAAAGCATAACTTGTTAAGTATTTCCCAATTCTGTGATAGAGGGAACTGTGTGAAGTTTAATAGTGAAAAATGTTTAATTGTCAACAATAGCACAAAGGATATCATTTTGGAAGGAACAAGGAAAGGGAACACATATGTTGTGGATCTCAACCTTGTTCCCAAAAAAAATTCACATGCCTTAGTGTTATTGATGATGATTCATTTTATGGCACAAGCGTCTAGGTCATGCTAGCTTTTCCTTGCTTGACAAACTGCGTTCTAAAGAACTAGTTTTAGGTTTACCCTCTACTAAGTTTCATTTAGATCATGTGTGTGATGCATGCGCAAAAGTAAGCATGTTAGGTCCTCTTTCAAGTCCAAGAATGTGGTAGTACCACAAGACCTTTAGAGTTAATACATATGGATTTATGTGGACCTATGAGGATACAAAGTAGGATGGAAAGAAATATGTGTTAGTAATTGTAGATGACTTCTCTAGATTTACTTGGGTTATTTTTCTTTCTAGCAAGGACGAGACTTATGATGAGTTCCTTGTCTTTGCAAAGAAAGTACAAAATTTGAGTGGTCATAAGTTACTTCACCTTAGATCCGACCATGGAAAGAGTTTGAAAATTTAAGTTCGATGACTTTAGCAGAGACAATGGATTAGATCACAATTTCTCAGCCCCTAGAACACCTCAACAAAATGGTGTTGTTGAAAGGAAGAATAGAACACTAGAAGAGATGGCTAGGACTATGTTGATAGCTAGTGGACTTCCTAAAAACTTTTGGGCAGAAGCTGTGAATACTGCTTGTCACATATAAATCGAGCCATGGTAAGACCTTTATTAAATAAAACGCCCTATGAGCTGTATTTTGGTAAAAAGCCCAATATTACATATTTCAGAACATTTGGATGTAAATGTTTTGTTCATAATAATGGGAAACAAAATATTGGAAAATTTGATGCTAGAAGTGAAGAAGCTGTATTCTTAGGATATTCTTCTAGTAGCAAGGCTTATAGAGTGTATAATAAAAGGTCTATGTGTGTAGAAGAAAGTGTGCATGTTATTTTTGATGAAACAGATAAATTTGATGCAAGCACACAGGTTGAAGATGACTTCGAAATAGGATTGCAAAAGATCTAAGTCTTATTGATGAGACTTTGGAAGACGAAGTCATGGGAACAAAGCCAAGGGAACAACATCCTGTTCCTGTTCCCAATGAGGAAGAAGAGGAACTAAGTGATGATGCACTAGTGAATGAATCCACTATTGTTGAACCTGGTTCCCAAGTACAGGAAATGAAGATGATCAAGTAAACCAAGTTTCCATCCAGGATTTCCAACCAAAGCCTTGGAAAACTCATCGTTCCCATCCGTGGAACTAATAATCAGTGACATAAATAAGGGAACTCAAACGAGATCTCAATTGAAAAACTTTTGTCTTTTCATGCTTTTCTTTCTATGTTGGAACCTAGGAATCATGAAGAAGCTCTCACTGATGCTGATTGGATCGTAGCAATGCATGAACTTCATCAATTTGAAAGAAACAAAGTTTGGCACCTTGAACCTAAGCCTAAACATAACAAGGTTATTGGTTTAAAGTGGGTGTTTCGAAACAAATTAGATGAGTTCGGAACTATCATAAGAAACAAGGCCAGGTTAGTTGTGAAAGGATACAATCAACAGGAAGGCATTGATTATGAAGAAACTTTTGCTCCAGTTGCAAGATTGGAAGCAATTAGAATTTCATAGCTTTTGCTGCCTTCATGGGTTTAAATTGTATCAAATGGATGTAAAATGTGCTTTTCTAAATGGTTATCTTAATGAGGAGGTATTTGTAGAACAACCTCCAGGTTTTGAAATAAAGAATTTCCTAATCATGTCTTTAAGCTTGACAAAGCTCTTTATGGGTTAAAGCAAGCTCCAAGAGCATGGTATGAAAGACTTTCTAAGTTCCTTCTTGAAAATGAGTTTAAAAGAGGAAAATTGGATCGAACCTTGTTTTTAAAATCAAAAGGAAAACATTTATTAGTTGTTCAAATATATGTTGATGATATTATATTTGGTGCCACTAATGAATCTTTGTGCAAGGACTTTGCTAATCTCATGAGTAAAGAATTTGAAATGAGTATGATGGGTGAGCTCAACTTCTTCTTGGGGTTGCAAATCAAGCAAAAGAAGAAGGAATCTACATCCATCAACAAAATACATAAAGGAACTATTGAAAAAGTATGGTTTGGAAGCATCCAAAGTAAATCATACACCTATGGGAATTCAACCAGATTGGATGAAGATTCTATAGGAAAAGTGTGGATCAAACCAAGTATCGAGGTATGATTGGCTCATTACTATATCTAACTGCAAGTCGTCCTGATATTGCTTTCAGTGTAGGTTATGTGCAAGGTTTCAAGCCAATCCAAAGGAATCTCATCTCACAGCTGTGAAGAGAATCCTAAGATACCTCAAGGGAACAGATGAGTTACCTATTCTATTCGAGAAGTGATACCTTTGAATTGAAAGGATTTGCGGATGCTGACTATGCAGGAGATCTGGTCAATAAGAAGAGTACATCAGGTATGGTTCAGTTCCTTAGTCATAGTTTAGTTTCTTGGAGCACCAAGAAGCAAAACACAGTTGCTTTATCTACAGCAGAGGCTGAATATGTTGCAGCAGCAGCATGTTGTTCCCAAATGCTATGGATAAAACAACAACTACGTGACTATGGAATCACTTTGAATGTGTTCCCATCTATTGTGATAATACTAGTGCTATTAGTATTTCTAAAGATCCCGTGCATCATTCAAGAGTCAAACACATCCATATTAGGCATCACTTTCTGAAAGATAATGTTGAAAAGGGTCTTATTAAAATGGAATTCTGTGAGACTGAACGTCAAATTGCAGACATCTTACAAAGCCCTTAAATAGAGATAGGTTTGAGAAATTGAGACTTGAACTTGGCTTAATCAAGTTGAAATGATTGCTACAATATTCCCCTTTGTGTTAATTCTTTGGCATTATGTCTGATGTGCATATTCGATGTTTTATTTGCTTAAATACATCACAATTCTTATATGATTATTTCATGTGTATAAGTAAAAATGTCTGAAAACTGCTCACCAATGTCCAATAATATTCCCCTTATTGTTCATAAGACAATTCTATGCCTTAAGTGATGACAAAGGATTAAAGAATTAATGGAGTTCCAAAGTAGCAAAATTTCATTGTTTCCATTCATTGTTCCCAAACGCTGTTCCCAGGTATTCGCTTTAGATTATTTTTTCTTTTCAAAATTCGAAAAACCAAAAATATTCTGTTCAGATTTTATTTCCTAAAAATCTGATTTTTTCCTTATATCTCTCAAGTTAGTTGAAGATATTTTTTTAATTAGATAGAAGTATTTTTTTCAAAAAACGTGTACTACACGGTTTTATTATCTTTTCTTAAACAAAACAAATTTTTTCTTCCTTCTCATAAAACCGAAAATCTCCACAAACATGAACCAAAAACACTTCTCACTCTCTCTCCTCCCACAAAGCCGAAAAACCCTCTCCTTCCTCCACTAAAATTGAATCACCAACACCCATGGATATTTCTCCCAATTCTTCATCTAGAATTCTAAGAAAAGGAAGAAACTGAAGAACGGTTGAAATGGAGGTTGAAGAAGCTATGCAACTAGTGAGGGGGAATCAGATGTTCCCGAGAGAGGAACAACTCGTGTTCTCGAAAAAATTCCCGGCAACTAGGTATGTGCATGGACTTTTTATTGATGTTTCATGGTGCAAACGAGTAAATTTTCGTCAATTGCTCAATATGATTAAGTTTCAAGGTGGGAAAATCTTTTTGTGAAATGTTATGGAAATAGTTTGATTCCTAAATTGATGGATAATTTTGTGAAAACTTTTCCATGGATGAAGAAGGAAATTGTTCCACTTGGTGAAAGGAACTCAAAATGATTTTAATGCTAAAATTTTGGGTAAATTGCTTGGTGTTCCCGTGAGAGGACTGATGTTTATTTCAAGAAACAACGTGGTTCATATCCATTTTCGAATATCTGTTTTGATCAATTGATTGTTAAGTATGGTGGTCAAAAGGGAAAACATTTCTTGATCATAATCTCTTTCCCCTTACACAAAATTTTGTTTCACATCCTCAAGAAAGCTTTATTGCCTCGTCTTTCCAAACGTGCTCAAGTTAGCATGTTGGATCTCATTTATATCCATTGTTTAGCCTCTCACAAACACATAAACTTTCCCCTTTAATGATTCAACATTGAGTCATTGCATTGAAAATGGATTTGTTGTTGGATGGAGCTTTAGTAACCGAAATTCTACTTAAGTTTAATGTGAAAATTTCGGGAACTCAGTCCATTGGAGTATTACGGGAAATATGTAATGTGCGTGCCTTGAATAACTTGAATGTTTGTGTTGTGAATGGAGAAGTTATAAGGGACGTGCTAACTTGATGATGATGAGGATGATGATAGGATGATGAAGTGGAAGAAGAAGAAGAAGAAAAAGAAGTTGAAGAGAAGAAAAATAAAGGGAAAAGAAAAGAAAGAAAAATCAAAAGAAAAGAAAATTGAAAAAGAAAAAGAAGAACTAAGAAGAAAGGGAAGAAGGTGGTTGATGAGGTGGTGAAACCGGTTATGAAAAGCACTAGAGCTAGTCAAAGGGTTCAAAACTGAAAGTGCTTAATTTTCCTTGCTTGATGCCGAGAAAGTTTGAGGAAGATGAAGTTAAGGTGATTGATAGGGAAGATTATGAATCTAACCTACCTCCTTCTAGGGAACCGACTCCTGTTCCCATGGAAACCAATCCTCCTTTTCCTCCATCTCCACAAAAATCCTCCTCAAGCTCCCTCGTCTTCTCAAAATCCTACCATTGGTTCTACATATACTCTAGCTCATGCTAGAAGGTTGGATTCTTTGTTTTCCTTGGTTATGGGTCATTCGGAAGCAATGATGGAGTTTGCTACGGAAGCTAAGGATTTAAATGGGTTGGTAAAAGGGGTAATGCACAAAGTTGACAAAGTCTTGGACGGACAACAAGAAATTATGGCTCGGCTTGGTGAACTTTCTTCCTCCATTCAAGCAATGAACTCTAGATTGTTGAAGTTGGAAGACATTGTGCTCAAGGGAAATGATACATTGGCCGAAAATCATCAAGAAGTGATGGCAAAGCTTCATGATGTGGTGGAAGAAGTAGAACAACCTCCCTCTCCTAAATCATAAACTTTTCTCGTTTAGTTTGTTTTTATTTTGGGAACATGAACTATGTTTAATATTTGTCTTTTCTATCCTTCTCCTTTAATCATGCTACAATGGAACTTATTAATTTGCTAATTCTAAGTTTGATCTTTTTGCATGTGTGCGTCTAAATGAATGGCTAATATTTTTGGATTGCGGTTTTTGAGAGTTGAATGCTTTTTTGCTTATACTAACCAACTTATTTCTTACAAGTTTGGTGGTGTGATGTGTTTAGTGAATAATATTCATCTTTTTGAAATCGTGGACTATATTTTTGAAGATGCCAAAGGGGGAAAGATAAAAGGCAAATCAGAGTAAATTTTTTTTGTCATGGATTATGTTCTCATATTTCGACTTTACAAAATAAAATAACGAGTCTATAATACTTAATTTAACTTGGTTCCATACTTTGTTAAAATTGTTTTATATATGATTATTATATTATTTAGTATATGCCTTTTGTTGCCATCTTCAAAAAGGAGGAAATTGTTGACCCTTAGTTTTGAAGATGACCTAACCACAAAAGACATAGTATATTTATTTATGTTGTTGCAAGGTAATTCATGCTCGAGCTAAGAGAATACTTGATTGAAGATTAAAGCGGAGAATTAATCAAGATCAAAGTAAAGATGTTCGAGAGATGAAGAATCAAGCATGGAATGAAGATTAGAATACATTAGGGATTTATTAATCTTCTTGTTAAGGTTGAGTAAAAGCTTTATTAAGTTCGTGGTGAATTCTCAAAGGAACTTGGTTCTGTTCCCATGAAAGGAACAGACCTGGCTCTATAGGAACAAGGCTAAGGAACAAGACTTAAAGATTAGGGAACAAGACTTAAAACTAATTTAAGAACTTCTAAGTAACTAATAATGTGCGCCTAAGTTAATTGAGTGCCCAATATAGTTGTTAGAGTTTTTAGGGATATTTTGACTAAGATCCATTATTTTAGGAAGTTAGTTTAAGTTTGTTAGGAAAAGATTTTAAAAAGATTTTCTGATTTTAAATTAACTGATTTTCAAATATTATCTTTTTAAAATATATATTTTCTTTTATATTTTATTTAAAAGATTTAGTTTTCGATAAATTTATTATTTCCGGTTTTCAAAATGTTTCGGATTTTTAAATTATAAAAACTGTTTTTCCGTTTTATAAAAATTTTGAAAAAATATTTTCCTAAAAACTAGCTAAAGTATTTTATTTATTTATTTCCTAAAATCTAGATTACACGCCTAAGGTTTACTGCTATACACGTTTTATGTAGTTACTGGATTTAGTGGCTTAAGTTAATTATCCTCCAAGTATTTAAATTAAATAAATAAGTTTAATTATTCTCCAAGTTTTGCAAAAACCACGTAATGTGTTACTGCTTCTATGAATTGAAGTAGTGGATTAGTGGATGCTTTACATGACATGGAATAATTAATTTAATTTAATTAATTAATTAAACATCATGGAGAACATGTGATAATGGTCTAAGTTAGTGGAGAACATGTTTTGTCTTAATTGTCTATAAATAGGCGCCTAATTCATTTGAGCAAAATGGTGTCTGACTTAGTTAATTTGTCCTAAGTTATCTAAAGTGTCAGTGCCTTTGCTTTAAGAGAATTCATACTTACATTAATCGAGTTTATTACTCTTCCATTATTTTATAAAGTGTATTTTTGACAAAAAGGGTTTGAGTGAACTCTTGTAAGTGTGAGAAAGCTTTGAGTGAAGCAAGAGAAAGAGAAAGAGAAAGAGAAAGGAACTTCGAGTGAAGTTTGAGAGAAAACTTCAGTTGTTGGGAATTGTCGTTGGGAACTTGAGTTGAGTGACTTAAGTTGAGAATCGAGAGAAAAGTAATAGGTTGTAATCAGAGTTGTTTTGGCCTATTATAGTGGAAAGTTGTTTAAAATCCCTTGTGGTCGAGGTTGTTTCTTCCTACTAGGCCTAGTAAGTTTTTCCTCGTAAAATCTCTCGTGCTCCCATTGTTTGTTCCTAAGTTTACTTTTAATTCCGCAAAAAGTAGAGCTTATTCTCTCACTATAATTCACCCCCCCTCTTATAGTGCTCATATTATACAACATTAAGTATGTTTAAAGGGAGTTTTCATAATTTATAAGTTGCTGGAATTTTGAAAAGGTGGTTATTAATGGAGTTTCATGGATTTTAATGACTAGTATTGTAGTACTATGCTAGGTAAAATACGTAATTGAGGTTTTAATGATAAAAACAACTTTGAAATATTTTTAAAGGGGATTTAAAATATTTGAAAGTTTCTGGAATTTATTTGGAGTGTTGATTTTAAATTCTATTGGTTGTTTTAGGCGGATATTATCTGTGGGCGATTTTTAAGGTGATTAAAGGTGGCCTACCAATTTGTCTACACGAGGTACGTACATACCTATGTGTTATATGATGTAGTATCATGATTTTAGGAAGGAAAAGTTGTATCATGTATAGGAACTTTGAAAGTTCATATGTGATTTCTATTATGATTGGATTTTACATGTTTTATGCCTATATGCGAACATGTTGATTATAAGATTTAATTATGAGTTGGATATCATGTTTGTATTGAATATTGATGCAAGCATGTTGGTTGGGAACTTTATTTATTAATTCCCACGGGGGAATTAATATATTTATTAAGTTGGATCATGTTTGAATCATGTGTTCCCTTATATTATTATTTTCACTACTTTATAAGGATTGTGGGCCTTATTTGTTAAGTTGATAATTTATGCCTTTGAAAGGTAAGTTGGTCGTTGGCTAGGTTCAACAAATAAGAAGGATTAGAATAAAGAAAGAATTAATCTTGGGTTGTAAGTTGTATGATCACTTATTTAATCCTAAGATAAAAAGGAATTAAGTTGTGAATTGATTATATGTATTTGTATTGCTTGTGTGTCATAACAAGTAATAATTGATCATGTAAAGTGTAACGTGGATAGTAATCAACTTTAGACTGGTGCACGTATGAAGTTGATTTTTAATAAGTTTTCCGCTGCAAAATTCTGAGTAAGCCGAAACATTATCACACGGGCGATAATGCCTGGGTAATTCTCTAAGGTTTATTATAAATGTATTTTATAGAAAGAGAGAATTATCGGGGTGTTACAATACGATTTATTTCTACTAACAAATACAAACAATATTCATTGTAGTACAATGGGTTCAGACATTGTTAAAATTTGTGACCTTTCTAAGGCATCAAAGCTGTGTTCAATAAAAGTAAGGGTGATTCGTGTTTGGGAGAAGCCCACATTCAATAAAAATGATGTCGTAGAAAAGATAGATGTTATTTTGAATGATAAGGAGGTAATCATGAATCGCATAACATTATTTTTATATTTATAAATCCTATAAATTTCATAATTTAGATATACTAATATGAGCTTCTCAAATGTGTAGGGACACAAAATTCAACTTACATGTAAGAAATCTCTTTTGTCTACCTTTTCTTCGAGGCTGAAGGAAGGAAAATACTTGGAGGTCTCTAATTTTTCTGTTAGAGACAATGATGGTGTAGATCGAGGAACTAGACATACTTATAGAATTGATCTAAATTATTCGTCCCATATTGCTGAGTGTGAGGATTTAAAAATTGATTCATATGGACTGGAGTTTGTCACATTTGATGACATACTATCAGAGAAATATTCCAATGTTTTTTAATAGGTATTTTAAATCTACAAGAATTATATTTTGTCCTTAATATGTTTCTGTGCTATTTACTTTCTACAGATTATGTACTCACTATTGTTCTTCTATTTAGATTTTATTGGAGAAGTTAGTGGCTATAGTTCTATCCAAGAGAAACCTTCTTCAAAATTGATGACCATCGATCTTTTTGATTTAGAGTAAGTCCAAAAAATATGTATTGTTGTTTTACGAAAATTAACTTATTAAGTTAATAGACTAATCTTTTTAATTTTTTTATATTATTTACTTTGACGGTCATATTCACAGGAATAAGTCTCTTACATGTGTGTTATGGGGTAAATATGCTGACGAATTCACTACATATCTCAAGACTAGGAAGGATGACGAAAGTATTGTTGTCGTCGGACAATAAGGAAACAATATTACGTATCAAGGTAATTTTAAAAACATCATTTTATATTTTAACGTTATACTTTCGTAATTTTATTAAATTTACTGCATTTGATCAAAATTTAAATACTCCTAAATTACTTTGCATAATAAGGAGAGATTCGGATCGCAACTTCTCGCCATGCAACTCGATTATTCATCAACTCCGAAATCCCGACAATTATGGATGTGCTAACTCTAGCACCAATTTTCTCCAAAGGCCTTTGGTGAGAGGATCAACAATATTCCTCTTCAAATTTATATATACTCGAGTCACATTTTTCTAATTAGATTTCTCACAATAGCATTCCTTAAGCGAAAATGCCTTCTCTTTCATTATAGGCTAGATTATTCGCTACCGTAATTGTTGCTTATGAATCACAACGCATAGAAACTGATGGAGTTGGCTTACACCATAGTGGAATATAAACAACCAAACCTTTTATCCACTCAGCTTCCTGTCCTGCCAATTTTCAGGCATTTAAATATTTGTTAAGCAACAATGAATTAACCATAGGCAAATGAACACTATCAAAGTCGATCACATACAATACACACATGCATGAGGTTAACATAGCCAAAGAGAATAATAGTTCAATAAAACTTCTCAAACCATTACTTAGGTCACTATATTGAACCCATAAAGACCTTTTCAAATATACTCATCTTGCGTTCCTTATAAGGAGACACACAAAAGAGTTCATCTACTTCTCACTTTCACATCTGAATTGCCACACCAGAATGCCAATCCACTATCAAATACCAAAGGATAAGAGGCAATCAACTAGAAGATAATACAAATATAATTACTAGAGAGACAAAACAGATGGTCAACACCAACACGATAGTGAACCCTCTTGCACTTAGCCACTCTACTTGGCTTTGACCTTTCAACACACTTATAAAAGTGAACCTTACTGCCTATGACCCTACTAAGATTAGGCATTGCTTTTGAAATTAGTTAAAATTTAGGTCATATTTCCAAGTGCAACTTGTACTACTTGCATTCTAGGTAAAGAGAGGGAAGACAATAAAAAGGGTCTTTTAATTTAGGTACAAATTACATTCTATATAAAGATAGGGAGGACATTAAAAAGGGTACTTTTAGTGAAGTATATATTATTTATTCTTAAACTATTCCAATTACAAATTAGAGAAGGAATGGTGATAATTAAGTGTACTTATATTTTTCATTCTTTAGTTCTGAATCTAAAAAACAAACAGCCTGTAAGTTGTAAAGGTTAATGTAGTCAAATTTTATGGTTTGCCAGCAGTATCTTTAATCTAGTAGAATAAATGCTATTTGCTGCGGTTAAAAAGTGCCATATTGCTGCGGTTTTGGGCGCGCAGCAATTAAGGGCGCAGCAATAGGCATTAATTATATTGCTGCGGTTTTGAACCGCAGCAATATCTACCAATATTGCTGCGGTTTTGAACCGCAGCAATATCTACCAATATTGCTGCGGTTTTAAGTCCAAACCGCAGCAATATAAGTTTTTTTTATATTAGAAAAAATCAATATATTGCTGCGGTTTTTAAGCAAAATCGCAACAATATACTCTAGAGTCAAGTTTGGTCAAAATTTTTTTTTTTTTTTTTTTTTTTTTGCATTTGTCATTAATCCGAGTGAAATTTTCAGGCAATAGATTTGATGCCCGCGAGATATACACGGTGAAACTTATTTCAGACAATAAAAATAATAAGCAAGAAGTTTAGATCTAAAGAAAAAATACAAAAGTTAATATCTATGTGTTCAAACAAACAATAGTCTGAAATATAAAATACAGAAGTTGATATCTGTAAATATAAACTCGAGAAATCTATGTGTTCAAACAAACAATAGTCGTGAGTATAAAATAAACAAAATACAGAAGTTAATATCTCTAAAGTGAAAATAATAATAAAAATCAAGAAAATAAAATATATAGAAGTTTAGATCTAAAGAAAAAAAAACAGAAAAAAAACTAAAAACAGAAAAAAAAACTAAAAACAGAAAAAAGAAAAACTAAAGAGCATGTGTTCGTCTTTGTCTTGAGAAGATCGGTTCGTCTTCGTCTTGAGAAGTCTAACCGCCTGGTTCGAAGGACAACTAAAGGCGACGAACGGAATCAGCGAAGAACTCTCGGTCTCGAGGAAATCAGTGACGAACGGGAATCAGCGAGCTCTCGACGAGATCAGCGACGGACCGCTACAGCCGGCGGTTTGATGAGAGAAAACGCTACAGCCCCGTTTGAGAGGAGTGAGAGGAAAGAGAAGGTGTGAGAGGCGTGAGAGGAAAGAGAAGGTCGTGAGATCTAAAGGGTGAGAGGAAAGAGAAGGTAGGGTGAGAGGAGAGAGAAGGCAGGGTGAGAGGCGTGATATCTGAAGGATGAGAGGAAAGAGAAGGTAGGGTGAGAGGAGAGAGAAGGCAGGGTGAGAGAGAGGCGCCTAAGAGGAGATGAAAGGAGGAAATAAAAAACCCTAGCTCACTCCCCATTTATACTTTTAATTAATGATATTGCTGCGGTTTTTTTAAAAAACCGCAGCAATATATTAAAATTTATTTGTTAATCAATATATATATATAAAAGAGGAACTTTTCGGGAGCATAGAGCGCGCCACCTAGGATTGCCACGTCATCTTATTAATTTAGAGATAATAAAATTTAGAGTTTGAGAGATAATAAAATTTAGAGTTTGAGAGATAAGAGTTTATTCACTCTACGGCTATGACAAAACCAAAAAAATTTATCTTTTAGGGATCTATTAGGATTGCCACGTCATCTTATTAATTTAGAGATAATAAAATTTAGAGTTTGAGAGATAATAAAATTTAGAGTTTGAGAGATAAGAGTTTATTCACTCTACGGCTATGACAAAACCAAAAAAATTTATCTTTTAGGGATCTATTATAACTAGGAATCTATTATAAGTACTACTATACTATGTATTCACTCTACGGCTATGATTCACATATAAAATCACAATAAATAAAAAAAACCTGATTCTTGAGATTTGCCTAAACCATACGATAACATCTAATGAACTGCTGCAAATCTACTAAAGTAGCCAACATTTTCAATGACAGCTTCTTTGCATTTGTGGCAACTCAATATCTACTTTATTTTATTTTTAAACTTTTATTATAGTGATATACTGATATGTTAGTTGACAATACCGGTCAATATGCGTTCACTTATTAGAGATTGAAACAACCATTGCAATACTAACTTTATATCAACTTTTTATAAATTTTATTAATAGATAATTAAAGATATTAAAGATAATCTAAAAATAAGGGTATAATGATAAATATTTTATCAATTCTTTTTCTACTATAATAATGGGTTTGGGCATGAAATTAAGAAAATGAAAAAAATGTGTAATTTAGCATAGAGGTACTCCTTTAATTAACAAGTGTAGGGATAAGTAAATCCTTAATAAAATAAGCGTAATTTTATGAGGCAATTTGATGAATAATTAATGATGATTTTATTAACATAAAGTAAACGTAATACAAAATCAATAATGTTAACAAAAAATTACAAATAAAAAAATATAAAAAACAACCCGTGCAACGCACGGGCTTCAAAACTAGTCTCTATTATATAAGGGAAGGGGGGAGCAATGGTGTCCTTTTTTGAAATGCCTATTTTGCCCCCCCTTTCCTTTCTAAATTACAAAAGAAATGTCAAAATCCAAATCGGCACTCAAAGAAAATTACCGAAAATTAATTTACAACACTCACTCACAAATCATTCACAAATCACCTAAAAGAAAAACTTTATAAATCACTCATACAATTGAGAAAATCACGTTATAAAAATCACGTAAATCATTCAAATAATCAAGAAACTTTATTAAAACTTAAAATTACATGCAAACTAAAACTAATAACCTAGAACGTCAATACATACAAAAACATTTACAAAAATTTACTTACAAATCACTATTCTCAAGAATCATTCACAATTAATGGTGGGTCATGATAAAAAAAAATAGAGGTGTATTTGTAGTGAAATCAGAATTTAGAAGTTAGACAAGGAAAAACATTATTTACTTTTTTATAGTGTTTCCTATATATAATGAAACTTTTACATATATTTGGACCTATCTTTTTCTATTATATAATACCAATTAATTATCAAGGTAAAAAGTTTTATGTAAAATATCATTCAAGAATTAAAGTACAACATATCTCTATTATATAAGGGAAGGGGGAGCTATGGTGTCCCCAAATGAAGAGACTATGTTACCCCCTTCCCATTCTAAATTACAAATTCACTTACAAATCAAAAGGGGCTTCAAACAAAAATACCAAAAATATAATTATAACAATCACTCACAAGTCAACTAAAATCATAAAATTGTACAATTTGTGTTATGCAAATCACTAAAATGATGAAGCTTTACAAAAACTTAAAAATTCACTTACAAACTACAATCTATAAAAAAAATTGACTCGAAATCAAAGTGTTCACTTTCTTTACAATTTATGAATTATTGTACTTAATTCAGAAATCAACTAAAAAATTATAATATTAGAAATCATAAATAAATTCAATAAAAATTCTATTTTGTTCATAGAATTTAACTTTGAAAAGTAAAAAAACAAAAAGAATGGTGAGAGAATTAAGTGACAGAAACTAAACCAATCAAATTTTGCAACTAAAAACAATTATACTTCGTATGTCTAATGTTCAAATTTTGACTCTTATGCTGAAGAAAATCGACTTTTTGTTTGGAAAAAAATTCAAGCACGCATCGCGTGCAAAAAATTCTAGTATTATTTTAATATATTGCTGCGGTTTTTGTCAAGAACCGCAGCAATATTTCGGGTCAAATAGTCAACTTTTTTCAAAAAAATTTCTGTTCACACCATATTGCTGCGGTTTTAGGCCAAAACCGCAGCAATATCTTTATTTTATATTTTACCTTTTCTTTTTACATGATAAATTGCTGCGTATGGGTAAAACCGCAGCAAATAGCATTTATTCTACTAGTAACAATCTGATAAGCTATTACGTCTCCGTAGTCCTTAGTATCAAATTTGAGCATTATGTCCTTTACTTTCTCTCTTCCTGTCCTTTTGTGTTTGTTTTTTTAGTCCTTAGTCTTTTTTTTTAATTTCTCTCTCCCATAATCCATGTAGTTCTCAGAAGTGAGAAGCATGAGATAGTCACGACTAACTACAAATTTCACAGTTCCTAATGCAGATCACCTATGCACCAATGTGTTGGGTGGTCCAGCATAATGTGGCCTTCTATAAAAGTTTGCTTAAAATATTATATGGTTTTTTAGCTAAATCCTTATATTATCCTAAAGATATATGATTTGATTAAAACATTAGATGCATAAATGTGAATTCTTATTAACTTACAGTTTTAGTTATAATCAATTAAGATCGATTATTCAGCCTTCTCCATATTTTGACCAAATATAATAAACTTATTCATTTTTTACCTAGAACATCTAATGTATTATTATTATACTCTAAATTTTTTTAACCCTTTTCAATAATTAAACCGTGCTAACTGATAATAGTGTACTACTTATAAATTACTTTGTGATCAAAAGATCACAATAACTTCAAATGTCGTATATTATTATTTAAGCATTCCTTTTAATTTAATGACACATATAATTTAATTATAAGTTATTTCCTTATGCCTACATAACAACTACTATCCAGTAAATTATCATCAAAGATCACTGAATTATTATGTTATCGATACAACACTGCTCAGTAACATTGCAAACAGTTAGTATGTTCATATATATTGTCATTTGTTATCAAATATATATGTAATTTTTTTAAACTAATACCATTTCTTTCTTAAGGCTCGAGTTACAGTTATACTCCAATAATTGTTCATCAACCATCATCCAACCAGCGTAATATCGACATAACACCGTTTAGCAACATCACAAACGGTCGGTATATTTAAATATTTGCTCTGGGTCATTCCATATTCAAAATATACATATATTTAATGGACTATATATATTTCAGATACGAGCATTAATGAACATGATTGCCATTCTACTAAGGTCAATCGACAAAAGCGAATGACAATAATAGCCGAGAAGCGTATAGCAAAAGGTTGAACAATAAATTATGTAGCATAATGAAGTATGATGAACATTATTTTATCAATTACCATTAAGTGGGATACTTCATTAAAAAGATTTCTTACTATTTGTGTATATGTTCCAAATTATGTACAACTATCAGCTACATCTGGGATCATGGTAAATGGTCATTGTACTGTTAATGACATCGAAGGAGAACGTGAGTGCTTTCTTTTTGTTATAAAATATTCATCAAATAAAGTAATTTATTTATTAATATTTCTAACAACAAATTGTTATATAAACATCTTTAGAAAATGAGGTCACTCCTACCTACGAAAGTGGTTATTCATCACCATCTGTTGTTGACAACGAAAATATATGTACATGTTAGGATTGTTTATTTATTTATTATGTATTACTCAGCTTTGCTGATTACGTGCTTTTGTTTGTGTGTGTTGATCGTGTCTTTGCCTTATTGATCCTTTTGATGATCCATTCTTGGTGAGCAGGCTCTCTAGTGCATTGTCATCTACAGGTGTGAAGATGATGCATCATTGGGTTCGGGAATGGAGAGCTTGTGTAGCTTATTGATTATTTATCGTACTTTAGTTGATTCACTTTATATTTAGTTTGGTTTGAAGTTAACGTTAAAGTTGGTTGGTTTAAAAGTTGACTTTGTTGTTTATTAAATTTCAATTCTAAAGCTAGTTATTATATTTTTCGCTGCAAATTTTTGAATAAGTCGATACGTTATCAAACGGGCGATAATGCTTTGATGATTCTCTAAGTTTTATAACTGAAAAGTATTTTGGAAAAGAGATAATCATTGGGGTGTCACTAGGGGAAAAAAAGGAAGGGCTGCGCTTTCTTCATTACGCAGCCCTTCTATACAGTAGGGTTGCGCTTTTAAATAAAACGCAGCCCTTCTTTCTTGTAGGGCTGCGTTTTTATAGAAAAGCGCAGACCTTTACAAAAAGGGATGCGCTTGACTAAAAAACGCAGCCCTACTGTAAAGAGAAGGGATGCGTTTTTTAGTCAAACGCAGCCCTTTTAAATGAAGGGTTGCATTTTTTGGGACAAGCGCAGCCCTTCATGGGCTTTTTTTGATTTTATTTTGAAAAGAAGATTGGGCTTAAAATAAAGAAGCGCGCTAGCTAGGGTAGTTTATTTCTCCAACCCTCCCTCCCTCATTCTCTCAATCTCTCTCGTCTCTCACAATCCCATTCTCTCTCTCCTCTCTCACAATGGCGTTCGACTATTCTTCTTCATCAAAAACCAGTCGTGAATGGAAGTGCTGCCAAGAAAGTCGTGAATGGAAGTGCAAAAACCAGTCGTCGCCTCGTCGGGAGCCAAGGATGCCCGTAACTGAATATTCGACTTTCACGAATGGAAGTGCTGCCGTGAATATTCGACTTTCACGAAGGTCGCCGTCATTATTTTGGCCTTTGTTGGTCGCCTCTGATGAGTTTGGCGGTGGCCTTTGTTAGTGTTTTGATTTCAACTTCAGATCTATAATTTTAGGGTTTTTTTTTTCATTTTCGTTTATTTTTTTCATTTTTTGTTCATTTTCAGATTAATTTATTTTTTTAGGGTTTATAATGTTCAGATTTGTTCACATTAGTTCATTTTCAGATCTATGATTTTAGGATTATTTTTTTCATTTTTTGTTCATTTTTGTTAACTTCTGTTTTTATTTTCGTTCCTTTTTTTTTCTATTGTTCGTTTTTTTTTTCATTTCAGCACTAAGATTTCTGGAATAATCATTGTTTTGTTATATCTGTTATTTAATATCAGTTGTATATTACATTATTTTGGTTGTATGATATTCATCACCTTTGATTGTTGTTGCTGCTTTGTCAAACTATATTATTTCAATTTTTTATTTTTTTTGGTCTAAAAGGGCTGCGTTTTTTTACCTAAAAACGCAGCCCTTCACTTGTAGAAGGGCTGCGTTTTTAGGTAAAAAGCGCAGCCCTTCGTTGTGAAGGGCTGCGTTTGAAAAGCGCAGCCCTACTTTAAAAGTGAAGGGCTGCTATGGAAAGGGCTGCTGTCAAAATACGCAGCCCTAGGGGCCTTTTTTAGCGCAGCCCTTCCTTATTTTTCCACTAGTGTGTTACAATAGGAGCATAATTCAGGTACCTATTAGTGAAGGATCAAGAGATGAAGTTAAGGGGTTGACTCAAATCAATTATTAGGCTTGAAGGACCATGAGAATAAAGACTACCTAGCCTAAGGGAGTTTCTTGTTTTATATTCATCATGTTTATTTATATGCTTGGTTGAATGCCTTAGCCATGAAAATAGATTTTCGGTAAGATACTAGGATACCGTATAATCTTTTTAATCCATTAAATCATAAATATTAAAAAATAATTATTTTCTAAAAAGCTAAATGAGCAAGTTCACTATTGAAAGTACGCATGGTTAGAGTTTCTTATAATAATTATGGCCTGATTTAGCGACATTTTACTTTCTTTTATCGAAATTTTAGATTTATCAATATTTTTTTCAAGAATTCTCTATACGTATAAACTAATGATAGTTTGTCGTACACCTGTCAAAAATAATTCTTAACAAACCTTATAACAATGTAGTAAGGGTAAGTAGGATTGAGTACACAGAGAGATGGTCATTTTAATCTATCTACTAAAGTATGGGAAAACTAAAAAAATCACAAATATTAGAATTAAGGTTCTAAACTAATAAAATATATATGAAAATAAAACTAAAAGGATCTAGGGCAATGGTTCACCATGTTTATAATCAAAATCTATCACAAAAATCATCAATGGTTCACAAAAATCCTACGATCGGGACTTAACGCTGTCAAATCAACATATGCAGTTCGGTCGTTAATATAATTAGATTTGCTAATTATAGATAAGCCGCTAAAAGTCGATCATTCAATTCAAACTCATATTAGCAAGAATTAATCAAACAATAGATCAGGCTGAAAGATTTACAATAAAAACACTAGTCAATTAGATATATCAATGACAAATCAAACCATCAATAACATCCATCAAGATCATAGCATATAAACATGGATTACTAAACTCTAGAAACAAAAACTACTCAATCATGAAATAAATGATAAAATCTAAATTTACAAAGAAAAACGTAATTAAATAAATCAATAAAAGAAACTAATTAAACTCATGCATTAATGGAGAAAAATAAAAACTAAAGTTTGCAACTAAAAAGCTAGAGAGAAAAATAATAAGAAAGCTAAACTACGAAAAATAACATGAGAGAGTGAAAAAGAGAGAACAGGAGTACACATCTAATTAATACTAGGTAGCCTAATATAACTAGGAAAGTAAGTTATAAGATAAGGAAAGTCAAATAAATTATTAAATGAGCGGATTTAGTGATCTGCGCGTACGGTAGCATTTTCCAGCGAAAACAACCCGAACTCCCGAAAGACATAAGTCATTGACTAGAAGTCTCCTCAGGGTGTGCCACCTATAGTTGGAAAGCTCTTCAAGTCTAGTTTCCAAATCTGCTGTATTTATTCAACTATCCTAAGCACATCAAAAGTTATGATCAGGAGAGTAGACGTGACTTGCTTTTCACATTTATTCTAATGATGTTCTACTTTGTTTTTAATCAAATTTGTACTCTATCATATCTAAACGATCCTTATGCAAGCACCTTCCTTCCAAGTGCTCCTAATCCTCAAGCTTAGATATTTATACTCAATATACGTTCTTAATTCTTAAAATTCATCAAAAAAAAACATATTGAATAGGAGTAGAATATCATATCTTAAGAATACGATTCAATAATGAATCTAAATGCTCTAAAATGCAACCTAGATGCACTAAATATGACATATTAGCTAATAAGGTCAAAACAGGTGATTTACGATTCAAAATGTTAACATGAACCTACCCCGTTTAATTAAATAGGTTGATCGTATTAACTCATTTACTTAAATGGGATACAAACCAACCCAAACCCGCTTATTTTGGTTTCGAGTCGGTTGTCAAGATGGATCAACTTTGGCTAACCCTGATATGAACCTTTGAATCCAATTATATTTTCGACCACACTAATTCACTGAGATTCAAGTGGATTAGATTTCTTCAAATGATTTATCATTCAAGTTGTTTATTATGATTAAAGAAATTTGTTTATTTGAATTAATGATTGGAAGTACTTATAATGATATAAGATCTTAAATAATTACGAATTTTAAGAATTTTAATTTGAGTTTCGAAATATATGAGTTATAAATTGAGCATTGTCATGTATTTTGTATATTTTGTATTATCTGGGGATAAAGTCTCAAAGTTTTGCATGTAATACATTAAGGAGGGTTGTCCCTCAAGAAGAAAAGGTGGAGTTAGTGAATATTTAAGTTGATATCTTGTAATCCCTCATAATTTTAAAGGATTTTATAAATATATTTTAGTATTTATATATTTATATTTATATTTAGTATTTATATATTTATATTTAAACATAAGTTAGTTTTAAATGATTTGATTATTATAGAAGATTGACTATTTTAAAAGTCAAATGAAATTATTTTAAGGATTTAAGAAAGTTAAAAATATTTTATTTAAGCATGCTTTGAAAAAGGTTTGAAATACGAATTTGATTTGAAAAAGGAGTCTAAGTGGACTTGAGGAACTTAAATTCAATGCAAGTAGATTAGGAGAGAGGAGTTATATTATTGTTAGGAGTTCTAATTTCTTTATCCTATTCATCATCAAATTTAATTGAGCCCAATCTCCTTTTCCTAAGCCCAAAATGAAACCTCCTAATAAATATCTTAATACCCAATTATTTTACCCCACACAAAGATTATTTTCTCTCTCTTCTCTCTCAAACCACACGGCCAACCCTATTTTCTCTCTCCTCACCGTTTTCTTTTTCTCTCTCTCTTAAGTTCTTTCTTCTTCTTAAAGTAATGTTTCTTCTTTGACAAGAAACGTCACAAAACTTTCAAAATCTCCAATTTCGGTGCGCCATTGCGGCTGTTTGCTCCCTTGTTTTCGGCGCCTTGCATCCTTCTTCTTGGATTTTTTGATTGTTGGTTAATATCTTTTCTTCTTCCTCAAGTTTCCATTAAAGACTATGTTTTTATGCTATATTTTAATGCTAATCATGATTATTGATTTTAATTTGCTGTTTTAATAAATAATCTTGATTCATATATATTATAAGAATAAAAATTCAGATTTGTTTATTATTGTTAGTTCGAAGTTTTAATCATGAAAGCATGAACTTTTAGGGTGTTAATTATTAGAAAACCATAGTATTATGTTCTACACTATGAGATTGTTTTAGATTATGAATTTAAGCATGTTTACATATGTTTAAAAAGGATTTTATGATTTATAAGTTGCTGGAATTTCATAAAAGACTTTATTAATGGAGTTTTAAGAATTTTAATTACTAGTATGGTAGTACTATGCTAGGAATTAAAACTAATTGATGTTTTGATAGTAAAATCAACTTTTGAATATGTTTAAAGGGGATTTTAAATATTTTAAAGTTGTTGTATTTTTATTTAAGAGTATTGATTTTAGTTTATATTGATTATTTTAGGCGGAGAATACTCAGTATGGGACTTTTAAGGAGTTAAAAGTGCTCTGCCAACTAGTTCACACAAGATACGTACATACGTGTGCGCTATGTGACTAGTATCATGATTTAAGGAGAAAAGTTGTAGTATCGTGTATAGGAACTTTATAAGTTCATATGTGATTTCTAGTATGATTAATTTCTACATGTTTTATGCCTGTGTACAAGCATGTTAATTATGAGATTTCTTATGAGTTAAAGATTGTCATGTTTTTATGGATTTATTGATGCAAGCATGTGGATGATAACTTTATCTATTAATTCACATGGGGGAATTAATATATTATTGAGATTGAATCATGTTTATTCATATGTTTCCTTATTTTATTATTTTCACTACTTTATGAGGACTGTAACCCTTATTTGATAAGTTGATAAGTTATGTCTTTCAAATGTAAGTTTGATTGTTGGCTAGGTTCAACAAATAAGAAGGATTGAGATTAAAAGAAAGTAATCTTGGGTTGTAAGTTGTCATCACTTATTAAATGATAAGATAAAAGAAGTTCACTTGTGAATGTTTGATTTGTACTCTTGTGTTGCTTGTATGTATGTCATAACAAGTAATAACATGTAAATAACGTAATGTGTAACAAGGATAGTTATAGATTTTAGATTGGTGCACGTCTAGAGTTGGACATTAGGAGTTGGGGTACATGGTGGTAGCCCATGGCTTTTTCAGGGAGATGGATTGATCATCATCCCTATTATCATTATTGTCAAAGGTTCCTCGATATCGCAGGTTATTCTGGAATACGTGGTAGCTCCCGTGTTTCTTCTTCTTAGTGAAGGCATTGGTCGATAAGACAACTCAAGTCCAATAACTAGTCCATTAAAGTAATAAAAGGATGTTTAGAGTTTAGTTCAGTAAAAGTTATCTGCAGAATGTTATATGATTATATTATTATTTGTCCCTGCAATGTTATTTATTAGTTATCATGTTAGGAATTTTTATGTATTAGTATGTAGTACTCAACTTTGCTGATTACGTGTTTTGTTTGTGATTGTTGATCATGGCTTTGTCTTATTGATCCTGTGATGACCCATTTTGGTGAGCAGATTCTTTATAGCATTGACATTTACAGGTTCGCAGATGTGCATCATTGGGAATCTGGGAATGGACAGAGTGTGCAATCTAGTATATCTTATTTTCTACATTAGTAGGAACGTACTTTAATAAGTTGGTTGGATAGACATATTTAGAATGTTTGATTTTAAAGTACTTATTTATTTATTTATGATAATAAAGTTTAAAGTTTAGTTATATGTTTTCCGCTGCAAAATTCTGAATAAGCCGATACGTTATCACATGGGCGATAATACTTGGATAATTCTCTAAGTTTTATATTATAAAGGTGTTTCTGAAAAGAGAGAATTATCGGAGTGTTACAACCCTAGACTTAATTAAGTAATATTTTTGGAAAGTTTACATGATGGCCTCCCACTTTGAATTTTTCTATTTTGGCTAATTATAATTAGTGGCATGCCACCAATAGAAAAACCTAAAATAGGAGAATATCATATAAAATTTTCCTTTTTTTATAGTATTAATTCAAATTTATGAAGTATGTTTAGGTGGCACCTTAAAAGGATGGTTGTTACTAAGAATCATGTGTAAGTTCAATGGTTAGAGCTCCGACCTCCCAACCTCATGATCAAGAGTTCGACTCTCCTCAACCCCATATTTGGGACGTTTGTATGAATATTTGTTTCTTGGTATAATTTCCAGTGTGTGAAAGTTTTTTTATGTATTGCAATTCCCTTTTTACCCCTAACTCGTGAGAACTTAGTTTTACATTTAAGTGCGTTTTAAAGTTTTCTACCATTATGTCTCGCAGCTAATAATTGACATTTTACACGGTAACAATCCTATAAAGTCCATATGAACATAACATAGATTTATCTCCATAGATCACGTCCAAAAAAAAAAAAAACTATTTCAAAGGCAACTACATGACCTCAAAAATTATTTCAAAAGAAAGAAGCCTTTACATAGATAATTAAATACATAAATATCCTTGACCCTAGCTACGGAGCAACCGGACTGATACCCACCACAAGAATAAATCCTGCAGGAATCAAGTTAGCTTGCAAAAGAAAATCAGTACAATTAGTAAAATTTTCCTCAGTGAGACAGTGACCTTTTAAGTCGTTGATCCATCTACAAACTACAGCCCGTTCTTCTCCACTCCCAGGGTCTGTCCCACAAATTCTGGAGTGCTGGACTGAGTCAGCCCATAAGGGTTACATCTAACTCGATCGTTCATCTTACCTACTTAAGAGGATCTAGGGAATCAGAATTATATACAGAGCACCAAAATGAGCCAAAACTGCAGACCTCTACCTCATAAAAATACCGTAAACACTTGACACTAATCCACTCAATTTTGTTCAAGATCATAATAAGTTCAGCAGCCAAAATCCAGCTAGATATAATACACTATGATATAATGTTGTCTTTTCCTTACAAAACACCATAGGACATCAAGGCTTGCTGACATTTAAAAGAATCAAAATCAGTCAGTCTAAAATTGAAATTCCAGCAAAAGATACAACACTAGTTGCGTTTTACGCCATATGTTTGCCTTGTGAGAGAGGCAGCAAAACTTCGAAAACAAGGGTTAAAATGAAGGGGGTAAAGAATGCCTATAACATAACACACAGAGATCTAGCTACACACCTGGGTCAAAAAAAAGAATGAGAAAAAAAAATTCTAGCTAGACATGGCAGCCTGATCCGTTAATTTCAGTGCTTGTGTAGCGAAAAACCTGACATCAACATCTGGGTCTTCACTTAGCTCTATCAAACAAGGCCTAATAGTCTTCTCAACCACCTGCGATAACATGGGAAGATAATGTAAAGATTCCACATCCTTCAAAGCAGTTTTACAACGAATAAGACCACTATAATCATGGAACAGCACTTCTTAGTGTGGTTATTTAGGGGTAATGAATGATGAGTAAAGGAAACATGCACAAAATCTTTTGAAGTAAAATAAAATTGGGCCTTTTTTTTATTTTCCCTCTGCATCAGAGTGAACAGAGGTCTGTCAGCAAGTTGACACCTAATCATCCAGAATTCCACATGTGGCAAATTATTCGAAATCCAGGTAGTAGCATTCATCCGACGGCAGAGGTTTCTGGTATATAGCGCCCCCCCCCCACCCCCCACCCCCCCCCCCCCCCCCCGGATGTCCAGATAAACAGATGGTGCAGACCAATGATACAAGGAACGAAATTCGATACGAAACGCGGGACGGAAACGGAAACGGGAAACGCTACCTTGAGTGAATCGGGAACGTTTGGTGTTACGAGTTATGACAGTTTTTTTTTAAAGGCCCAACTATACCTAGCCCACTTTAATGCTTTCTTTAAAACCCTAGTGGTAAAACTTTAAGAAAAAGTCAAAAATAAAGAGAAGGGGGAGGGGCACACCCACGACCCACGTAATTAGAAAAAACTGACTGGAGGCCCATTAAATGAAAAAAAAAAAGAGAGGAAGACAGAGAAAGGAAATGTCGGAGGCTAGGGAAAGAATGAGAGAAAGCCAACTGCCGACCGCCGCTGCCGGAGATTCGGGGATCTGACAACACCATCTGGCTCGGAATTCTTGCTAGAACCAAAGCCCCATGGTAATTTATCCTAGTATAAGCATTTTCCTCTTCAATTTCCAGATCTAGGTTTTCGAATCAACCCTAGATCTGTGATTTTTCATCTTCTTTTCTTTCCTCCTCTCTCTCTGGTCCTCTAGTGTCGACCCTTGAAGAAGAAAAAGGAAACGCCATGACCACCGTACTGAGACGCGAACCGCAGCGATTTGGGTCGCGTTCGTTCCGCGATTCGGTACGAACGACTCAGGACGCGATTCGGCCGTACGTCCCGCGTTCCTGGTTTCACTGGTGCAGACAAGAGGAATGAGGAAAGGGAGAGAGCAACACATAGGGAAGTGTCTACCAACTAAAAAACTTGAGCTGTGATAAAGTAGCACATAGGTAAGTGTTTCAGATCATGGAACATATTTTCCAAAATTCCACCTTTCAGACATGACAAGGGCAAAAACCAAGAGACACCTCAAGGTATGCCCCCATGTCATTTCCAGGGGAGAGCCATGCACATTGCTGCCATATTATCCACAAATAAATTTACATTTACTGCGCTTCTGCTCATCATTTTGCTAATTTAGGTCACAGGAAGAGTTCCAAGCAGCTTTCAGCTATGCCTTTGTTTTATACTCGCTCTGTTTTTCAAATTGTTACACTTCACTTTGGGTGAGAACTAAGGAAAGTTTGCAAAAAGCAAGAAAGAAATACAACTAAAGAATGTTTGGTTTTGGGAAATGTAAAAGAAGCATTAAAATATTGTAGCAGAGAGAACAATAGCGCAAATGGGAAGTTTTGGGTGGATATTAAAATGGGTGGTGGGTTATATGAGGTAGAAAAGTGTAAAAAATTGATGTGATAGGTTACCATAGAAGGAAAAAGTGAATGTGTAACAGTTAAACAAAAACGGCCAAAAAAAGAAAGCGTAACAATGAAAATAAAATGGAGGTAGTAGCTAACTTTAATTGAGATAATACTAGATCTACAAAGCTTAGCAATATTTCACAAAGATGCCTCATACCACTGAGCAACAGATCACAACCATCAATCAACCAAATTGCTAACAGGGCTTCTGCTCAAACAACAGGAGGATCAAATGTAAAAAACATGTTAATTGGGTTACTGCTACATTTACGCCAAAACTTGATTTCCCTTGTCCATAAAGAAAATAAATAACATAGTCTAAAAAATCAAATTGCAGCATCCACATCATTATGGCACAGCATCACCCTTACAATCTCATCGTGAAAGATGATTGCTGAAATCTGTTTTAGCTCATTTCTGCATCAGGCGACAGGACAAGGTATGTTAAGGTTTCATAATAACTTACAGTGCACCTACTTTTTTTATTTCGAATGAAAAGGTAGGAGAATGATGAAAGCCCAATGGGGTACATATTGGACATCCAATACTTTTTTTTTTTAGTTTTTTGGTTCACTTAGATTATGAATTCATAATCCATTACTATAGGGGAGGTATAGGGATCTCAATCCATAGGGGGGGGTACTGGGTATGATACTCCATGGATTTAAGGGGGGCTGAGAATCCTTTTGATGTTAGTTTCCATACCCAAGTCCCAACCAAACAACTTTTTCATCCATTTCATTACAAAACCTTCAACCAAATTCCCTTTAATCAAGTGAAAATTTCCAATTTGCCAGCCCATGAAGTATTAGCCCCGAGCCCATAAGAATTCTAGACGTATGACCCATCAGATGCTGCTACATGACACTACCTGCCTTTTATTGTAGATCTAAGCATCTAACAATAGGAACGGGAAAATCTCCAGATGTTAGCAGTTGCTTTAAATAGTGGTAAGCATTATCTTAAATGGACATGGAGATAGATAGGGCATGCAAGGAGTGCACAAACTTAATTTGGAAACATTGATATGTTTCACAAGATGAAAGTATGGGATGGTAATATGTGGCCCCACAAAAAAAATCAACTTTTAGAAGAACGGTCTTTTTTTTTAGGATGGGGAGGGGAGATTGCTAAAATGTGAGATTTACTTCTCTGGACTTTCTATCCTAGATTATTAGGAAATTATACCTACGCACCTTCAATGTCACATCTGTTACTTGACAAATTAACTGGAAACCAAAAATGTATTCCAACAGGAAAGTCCTATATATTCCCTTTCTCCTTTAAAGATAAAAAAAGTGAGAATCCCTAAAAGATACTATGTAGGCATGAAGCAGAACCTAAGCAAAAACACTAAAATGCCTTTCACACAACATGATTTGCCAGGGAACAAGTTACTTACTGACTGATCAACGATAGGAATAAGCGACTGCAACACTTTTGCGACATTGAACTTTATGTTTGCTACCCTGAGGCATTTGAAAACACATATTAGGAATCTACCTGTGAAATGCTTTTTAGTAATCAAGAGAGATCCAACAAGAGAGAAATTGACAAGTGTAAGTGTGTGTGTGTGTGTGTGAGACAGTGAGAGAGAGAGAGAGAGACTGTTCTTGGGATTATAGTATCATTCATGAAAAGAATAAACCACCAGACAAAAATCAATGGAACCATCATAACAATGGAAGAATAATACCTGTCCTTTGATGCGTCAACAACCACGGGTAACAATTTTGAACATGTGATTTCTGCTCCCATAACAGGGCCGAGCAAGGAAATTGCTTGTAGGATAGTCATCCGATACAGATAATGTGGGTTAGTCGCCATCTCTAGAACCTGTTGAAATGGTTGACATCAAAATACTTGAAAAAAAGTTACAACACAAGGGAATATAATAGATAAGAAAAACTCCTAAATTCAAGAGTATCAAATTTTCTTATTTAAAAAGCAACTTGCTTGCAAGGTATTACCATATAATAGATAAGAAAAAAAAGTTAAAATATAATAGGAAGAGAAACGCCGAAAGAGAGACCAGTCAACTTTTACCCTCTAAAAATTTATAAACTTTAGCACCTAATCATCAAATTAAACGCTTCCTGCTCCAACTTCTATACTTGCACACTATCTCTATGTTGAGGAAAAACCAACCACCGAACTAGGGGTGTGCACCGTTGCAGGACCGAACCAGAACCGATTAGAACTGTGGGCCAGAATCTAGGATTTTTCGGGCCGGGACCGGACGGAAAAACTCCGGTCTAGAACTGTGGACCGGATTCTAGGATTTTTCGAGCTGGGACCGGAAGGAAACACTCCGGTCCGGTCTAGACCGGAATTTTTCCGATCCAGTCCGGTTTTTGACCTGTTGAATGGAATCTATTTTTTTGAAGAAAAAAACTTTTTATTTCATTTAAAGATTTTTATAAATATAGATACAATAAAATTTAATAATAATAATAATAATCTTAAAGGTGAAAAATAGTTGGTTTTTAACTTTCTAACTTTCTGCCTTTTTAACTTTTTCTTAACATATAAACTTTTTGTTACTAAAAATAACATAAATTGCGGTCCACCGCTCCGGACAGGAATTTTTCGGGTTAGGAGAGGACCGAAAACACGGTATCGGGATTTTTTGTGGACCGAGAACCAGACCGGAATCTCTTGTCCGTTCCGGTCCAATCTTGGTTTTTGCACAACCCTACCTACCGATCAGTGAACAACCCTCAAATAGCAACTAGCCCGCGGCCAACAATGACGAAACCATGGAGAAGATTCACCTCCATCCAAGGAGTAACAGCCCTATGATTCCTTTACACTTCCTCAGAAGTCGATAGTTCAATTTACAGATTTAACGTTTCCTAATGAAAACCTTAGATCTAGAAGAAGCTTATGAGTTTTTTTAAAATAAAGTGGGAAACAGCTTTTTGGTTGGAAACCAAAATTTGAGGAGCAGAGTCTAACTTCTCTCTCTCAGCTCATATTCGATGTCCATCACAAGTGATAATGGCGCAGCTAGGTCAACTGACAAGTCCACACATCACATGGTTCTGATGTCTTTAGGGTCAGAAATGCAACAAAAATTTCCGGAAAGCCCTAGCATAATTTGGCATTTCTATCAGACAAAAAGTTTCAGATGCTACATCGGCATTTTGGCTCGTTTTGTATGTGTTTCTGAGTTTTACAGGACAATGTCCAGCCCAAGTTCCCATGCTTCATAGATGGTAACTAGGATTTTCGTGCAGCCATACATCAAAAGTTTAATGTTATAACAATTGTTACAAATATTTAAAAGTACCTGTGGGATTATGTGTTGCATAGCCCAGTCCGGGCCAAATTCTTCAGCAAGGCGCTTCACATTATTGGCAGCTGCATCACGAATAGAATAAACCTGAAAATAAAGTACATGACGTTTAGCAAAATGACAAAACAAAAGCAGAAAGCTAACCATTAAAAGTGTCCCGCCATGGTAAAGTAAGATAGCAAACGTTTCATTGCATCCACAATGCCCAGTCTCATGAAAGCTGGATAAACCAGTGATTTTGCAGCTAATAAGGAAGTTTAGGCATTTGACGGCCCTCCATGATTTTAGACTAGGTGATTGGTTAACATTTGTGCCATTCCACCATTTAATAAAGAAAGAGAAGGGGAAACGAACACAAATTCATCAACAGACTTTTTGCTTCAAGGTTCCACAGTTTCTATGACCGTGCTGTGTCTTAAATCGTAGAGCTTGTCTGGACCATTTTGTTTTGGCATTTCCGTCAATTTTCGTTTGGTAGGGAGGGTTGTGCAGAAAAATTGCTAACTTTACAAACCTTGTCATTCAACCACTGCATGCAGAGAGCACCAAGTTTGTCATCGAAAAACCCAACACCCAATTGACTGGCCAATAAGGGAATGTATTCAATAATGGCCAATCGAACTCTCCAATGCCTATCTTCAGCAAGCTCAACAATAGCGGGAAGTAATGACTGTGATAACAAATCTATTCCAATGACCTGCATTATGAAGCTTTGTGAGCTAAGCCAATAGGAAATTACTGCATATGAAAGAAGAAAAAAGAAAGGGGCGAAAAAGTGCAAGTAATACAAAAGAAATTGAGTAAAACAGCAGTAGAAGAAAGCTATTTCCCATGCCATCTCTTCACCAAAATCAGATCATTAAACAGAACTGACGATTCTCCAGCATTAAACAAAATAATCACTATGAGAAGGATGATGCTAATAAAACACAATACTTAGCAGATTGCAATAAAACATTTCATATTCTATAGACCCATAAAATATGAGAGAATTGAGCTTTACTCTTGCTTCCCAGTTTCCATTTCTCCAAAACTTACTCTTTTTGAGTTTAAAATTTACTTTCAAATTGTACAATTCTTATTTTTCTTCCAGATTTTTAATTAATGGATCTCTGTAAATTGAATTAGATCTAAGAATTGTCTGAGTTATGATTCTATTATTGATAAATGTTATTGCTTGAATTGGATGAAATGGATTTGGTGGCAACGATTATTATGAAGAAAAGCAACACACAATGCGTGTTTTAGCATGGAAGACTCCTCACAAGGTGGATAGTATATGAGCTGCAACAGTCTTTTTTTTGAAACTTTCTTGAGTTTTATTAAAGGCAAAACCATTAAATTTATCTCATGTTTGTGTGTTCATCACTGAAAATGGCTAAAATTTAAATTTTGTGTGATTTCGATGGAGAGGGTCATATTTGCTATGTTTCCTCTTGATTATGTGGATGTTTACATGGGTTTGGCACTCTTATAATTGATGTGGCGTTTAAACTTAAAAGCCCTACACCTATGAAAACTAGGGTTACGCACACCTCTATATGAATTATTCCAATCTGCTAATTATTGTTTTCTATTAGATATCATCTATTTTATGTTGCTGATTATTGCAATCTGCTAATTATTGTGTTTTATTAGACATCATCCTTTTCATATCACACATGCACACACACAAAAGAAAAGGGAAAGCAGAATTCACTTCTATTCTCATGAAAACCTTGAAGGAGAAGGTAATTTCAATAGGCACCAAGAGTAAGCGCCTTAGCACCCTGCAGCTGCAACTCTATAAACATCACCTCACCCAGAGCTATAACCCAATCAACCCATTGAGCTATATGCCTCTACAGTCTACAGGCAACTTCAGTTTGCTAAGAAGGTAACAAAGTCCAGGCATGTATAAAAAAACAGGAAAAAACAAATTACATAAATGCTTTGTACAAACCTGGTTCACTTCATCAAGCTTGCTTATTATGTTCAGGCGGACATCAGGAAATTCATCTTTCAGAAGAGAAAGAAAGATGGGAAGAAGCTGCTCAATTGTAGCATCCTACGACCAAGATGAAGAAGGTTGAATTATATTCACAACATGTTATACACAAATGGAACATATGTAGAGCGGCATAGAGCATCAGTGAACTAAGCTCTAACCTTCCCCAGAATCGGTGCCATCCCCATTATGACGGAAGCCAGAGCCGAACGAACATGCTGAGAAGAATCTGATGACAATTCCTGAAAAGACGAAAAAACTTGTACATCAAGAACTAACAAAAAAATCCCACATGACGCACAAAAGGCACATGCTTCTTTAGATAGATAAGAATCAGATAAAAGACCCTCAGATAACATTCATTCAAAGATACCTTGACACAAGGAAGGATATGTTGTATTGCAAGTTCAGGGTTCAAAATGCAACAAAATTTGGTCACTTTTCCTGCAGCTGCTATACGTACTTCAGCTTCATTGTCACGAAGCAGCCGAACATATGCCGGCACCAAATCCGTCCTACACAGCATTATAGTTACTATCAGATATGAATATACGATATAACATGTTAACAAGTAGCCTTTAACGTTATAGTCAAAAAAATACTTCGTAGGTTCCGGACCAACTGCTTCACACAGCTCATACAGTTGATTTGCAACCATATAACGTACACGCCATGACTTATCCTGATAAAAATAACAAAAAGTAAGGTTCGCTAGACATAGGAAAGGAAGAGACATTTTATTGTATTTAGTACTCGAAAAAACATAACCCCCCCCCCCGGGTTGAAAATAATAAGGAATTTTCTAATTCAAATAAAATTTTGTCTTACATCTACATAAATTTATCTTACATCGATCACGACCAGTAAGAAATGTATAACAGAAAGATCAAACAGCAATGCAGCAATGAAGCCAGCAAAATTATGTATTATATACAGAAATGACCACCAATCTGACACACAGAAATTGTTCATAAAGGAAGAGGTGAAATCAGTCATGATGCTTATGGCTTAGGACAGAATATGTAGATGAGGAAAGGCAACATAACAATATAACAGATCGAAAAGCTTCAATCATTTAGTAAAACAAGTACAGCAACCAACAGGTGTTCTCAGCCACAATGCTTATAGCTTAAGAGGAAGCTTTTTCTATATGAACTGCAAAAACCATTAATTTAATAAAACATGTACCAAAAAGGAGGACAGAAGTCTTCTAGAGGAAGCCAAAGATAAAATAGTGTGGTAGGCATGCTATACTGTCTAAAGAGCACAGAAAAGAACCTCCATAGAGTAACATGAAAGGGAGAAAAGGCAAATTACTTTACCTAGCATAACCTTACAACAAATCGTCCTATAATCCTATTGCTGGGAATCCTTCTATTCTATTCTATTCTATTCTAGCAACAAGATGAAAATTAGACACGTAAAATATCTCCAAAATCCTCCCCTAGACTCCTACCACTGCCCAAGTCTGACATAAGTGACACGCATATACTGCAAAAAAAGACTCGAGTGGACTTATATAGATTGGAATATCCATAAACTCAGACAGTCTGTTCCAAATATAGCAACCATATATCAAAGACATCAAGGGAATAACAGTTGCTAAGTCCTCAGATGTGCAAAATGCGCTTAGCGTTGAGCATTTCTTGGAAGCACTTTCCACGCAGACACCTTTATCTTCTCGGCTTCTTTAGAACCTCAAATTTCCAACTAAAGGTGGCTAAGGGAAATGTAGAAGCATATCAAGATTCTTATCATGTAGTTACTGAAGAATTTACAAGTGAAAAAACCCTGATATACATCCTTCTATCTGTAGATCAGCCAACAAAAATTATACAATACCCTCGACCAACTGATCAAATCCCATGGCAACCAAATATGTACATGTCACAAAGTGAAACCTTAAAAACAAAAATTACCGTTCTCTGACAAGGAACTCCATAATTGAGACATCATGCAAAGTGGAAAGGCGGTACATGCAAGAAAACAGATAGAGAGATGTTCTCCACAGCCCAAGTTCCCTCCTAAACCCCAAAAACTAATCCAATTATCCAGCAGAACACTCTGCCTGACCATGGGAAAGAAGACATGCCAGATGATTTTTGATGGAGTGGGAAGACTGAATCCCTAAATTATTATGCTGGAAGCCATATTGCTTTCAATACTTGATGTTACCAAATTCACTTCCGACCCCCACCCCAAGAACCAGATTGCTTATTTGCATTTGCTTGTTCCAAACTCTAATTTGCGTGCCATATTGATATGGTTCACAGGCTAAATCTGGGCTTTTATTGAGGCTTTTTTGGAGGAGGGTGAGACGAGTCTGCTGGTATGACGGATAAAACCTGGCCTCCCGGCAAAGGCAGGCTGTAGCTGGCCGTGCCTTTCTTTTCCGTGGTCATGCTGTTTGACTGAGAGTCACGTGGGTAAAAGGTTTATTATTAAATGAAGTACAACTATTCAACATATTTTTTCTATTTTCTATTTCCGCCTAATTGACTTTTGTCCCCTGTTTACTTTTTCCAATATGTTTTTTACCAACTTATTTCCATAGAGTGGAATAGCAACCACTAGGCAAAAGCCTAAAGATATCTGGGCCTCATTTACTTTTAAGTTTTATGCGAAAAAAGTAGCACAAACCTTCTTATTAATCTTCATTTCTCTATAAATTATATGATGAAATCAGGCAGCAAATTGAGTATACTACTAGCATATTGCAATCCTATTTCCGCTCCACGTTATGAAGTGCTCGAGAAGTTGGTAACACTGAACGCAACCTTCCCCACTAAGAATACGGTTTTTGACACCAAGGCAGTTCTCTCACAAAGACATTAATCCCACCAAGAATACACAAGTAAGATATCTAGGAAGAATACTTAAATATGCTATATCTGTTCTTTCGCCATACCTGAGAGAAATTAACAATTACAGGAAGAATGTGTGCAATGCAATCTTGAGGCTCCAAAAGCTTTCCAAGGGCTGCACAACCTTCAACGGCCAATAGACGAACAGAATCCTGATCTGAAACAAAGATGTCTAGTTTAATAGCAATAAAGGTAACCAATTTTACTATAACCGGTTTTATGTAAGTTAAAGAGAGCAAAGCTTTAGTCATACTCGATCCATATACGACTAAAAGTTTAGAACAAGCACCTCACAGAAAAAGAATCTATCATTTACAGACTTATCGATTGTATTGTACAATTGTTAAAGGCTCTGCAAGTGAGAATCAGTTTCATATATCAAAATCTAGAAATATTGAGCAATAAAGTGAAAATACCATCTTGTGTGAGATCCTGAAACATAGACATGATGTCAGCCTTCAAATAGGCAGGTTCAACAGTGGCTGCAAATTTGCCAAGATTGCTGGCTGCTGATCTTCTCACCATAGGCATGTCATCTTGACACAATTGGCTGTACATTGTTCTTAACTCAGCTTTAATGTTTTCTGGAGCGCTTGGGTAAGCAATATAGAATAAGCCACATGAAGAAACACGAGCAGTAAACCACTCACCAGAAGCCAACCTCTGATATTGAATATTAGATATAAGCGAAAGAGAAAAATGAAGAGGTAGAACAATAGAGAGTAGATAAGAAGGGAAATGTAACCTTAAGCATAGGAAAAAATGATTGAACAAGATCAGATTCCTTCATCTGTGAAGCAATAGCGCAAAGCGAGTGAACGGCTTTGTCCCTTACACAAGTCTCTTCAACAGTGCATAAGGTCTCCAAGGGAGGAAGCAAAACAGTAGCATGGTCGATGCCGCCAACATAGGGAATAAATAGTCCCATCTCTTGGGCCATAGCAAGAAGAACCTCATCATCATCATCATTATTCTCACTGAGAAAAGGAATCAACTCCTTGCGAGTCCGGTCTTCTCCCAGGGCTCGAGCAATGGTTGAAAGACGACGAATCGAATTCAAGCGAAGCTGAATATCCTCATTTTTCAGCTCATCAATTAAAACAGCAATTGGGTATAGCGGTTCATCTACCATGGCCATTATGAATATGATTTATGCCTCACGAAGACTCACTTGTCAATGTGATACACTGTTCAAATTCCACAAATTTAATGTTTTCTTACCATCCAATCAACAACAAAAACCATTTAATTAAACGAATTAACAGGCATTTTGAGCATAGATCTAGGGTTCATCAAAATGTACATAACAATGAAAAAAGTTTAATGTAAGATAAATGATTGCAGAATTCCTACATAAATATGTGTAAGCTACAGATTTGAAATCTTAGAACTTGTGATAAAATTAACAAACCTGGGAAGATCCAGATATCCGGTATCGTCGAAAAAGGTGAAATCCTTTTCTTCTCTGCTCGTCGAATTCGAAGAACGTAAATTGATGGTGGAAGGAAAAACAAATATCTTGGGCTGCCGTGGGTTTTGGAGTTGTAGGAGAAGAGGGAGAGGTCTTTGGGCTTTTGGCCGAAGGTTGAGGAGGAGATGCTTGGTGGTTCTTGGGCTGGATTAGTAATAGCTCATGGAATGTATAAATCATCAAAATCAATTCTATATATATATATATATATATGTATATAATTTATAAAATTAAGTTTCTATGAAATTTATCCAAATCATGGTTAAATTATTTACAAACTGTTAACGAAATACCTATACAATTATACAAATATATTAATATACGTTCTTAAGTATATTTACCATCTTGTGGCACTTTTCCTTTAATTGTTTCATTACATGACATCAACATACATTTAAAAAATTTGAAACATGATCGTATAAGATTTGACAATATGATCTCAAGTTAATACAGTAAAGATTTAACGAATGAACTATGTAATATTACATACTACACTTTTGACATGAAAATATTAATAACTTGGAATATCGCTCGGATCTAATAACTAATCAAAGACATAAGTGACATAATAATCTATCCTATGTATACAATGTATATGAAAAGTTGAAGAGGAAATGTGTTATCCACTTGGGTTTAAAAATTTGTGTGACTCGACTTATTAATAAACAATATATTCAATGACATCTTATATTCAACTGCTCCTAGTAAAATTGAGATCAACATCCCGGGCACCAAATCATACTTTCCCATTTGAATAAATTGTAGTTTCCTTAAAGGGAAAAAACATAAACGTATCCTCATAATTTATATTAAAAAATTTAAGTAGAAAAATAAGAGTAACATAAATTTCAATCAAATGTAGTTATAAGTTTTAACTATTACTCCCTTCGTTTCCTAAAGATCTTCCCTCTTTCCGTTTAAGTGCGTTTCCAAAAGATCTTCCTTCTTTTAATTTATTCCTTATTTGGAATTTGTTTTCCCTTTTTATCCTCTCATGTCCCTATCATATGGTCCACCATTACATTATTAATTTAATTTTATTCCCTTTCTCTCTCCTACTTTAACCCCTTTTATTTGTTTATTTATCTTAACTTCTTTCTCTCTCCTACTTTACCCACTCCACACCCCACACAAATGGATCCTCCTTGGTATCTATAGGAACGAGTAACAAGAAAGATATTTAGAAAACGGAGGGAGCATGTTGTAATTAAGTTATTAAACAAAATTTCAAAGTTTTACTGTTAAACTATTTTGGGTTTTAATATATTAATTATTGTGTTAAATTATTGGAACCGCAAATTATTTTGGTAAGTATATGGAAGTTTTATTGCATGCTATCATGAAAGCCATGTGTGTGATTCCTATTCTGTTACAAATTAAGATGTTTTACAGAAAATCACTTGAGTTATGACTGCACTCATTTTACTATTGGTTTTGATGATGCCATATAAGCTAAAGAATAAGTATAAAAGATAATTCCATATAAGTTTGGGAAGGAAAATCTTATGTTGCTATTTATCTATAACTCCCATGCATGTACAACTTTTCCAAAGTATAAGTGGTTGTCTAGAGGAAAGCAATGATTAACTTATTTAAAATTTTATGATATCGTAATGGAAATAATTTAAAATTGGCTTAAAATTCATATGTTGCACGATTATAACTTATGGCTTATCTACAATAGTAGTATTATCATTGATTATTTCCCTAGGATTGACATTAATCTAAAAACATTTATAAGTAGGACAACATAAATTCGTATTATAACCTATCACTCCTTTATTTAGCTAACTAAGATTTTATAAGATCGTAAAATATATTGGTTGATGAAAATATTGCGTTTATAGGGTAAGTTATCAACATCTTTCTAACTGATTTTTTTTTTCAATAAGACATCCAAAACAATCTATCGAAATATATAAATCAGATTTTATTTTCTCTTAATTATATCTTAAAAGTATTTACATAATAAAAGTATGTTTTTCTTTCTCTAATTCTTTGTTAATTTTTATATACTAGTTGTTGGTCGACGCACGATGCGCGCCTTGCCACAAGATTGCAAAAACTAATTAGTGAAACAATTACTTAATTATCTTAACAGTTTTTTGGGGTAAACTCGCTATAATTTGATGCAGTACAAGTTACTGGGCAACCTTCCAAGTTAGAGAAAATGATTCTGAATAACTAAATACAAGCATTAGCTTAATCGATAACATTTAGGATTTTTCGCCAATTGCAGCCTTTTACAATAGCGAGTTTGTTAATTGCAGCCTATTCATTTCAAACTCTCCAATTGCAGCCTTATAAAATCAAGGTACCTTTAAGTTGCAGCCCAATTTTATTTTCAGCAATTAGCCTGATTATGACGTCATACTTAACCAAAACCCTCGAATTCTCTCTCTCTCCTTTGACCTCCATTCTCTCTTTCCTCTATCTCCTCTAACCTCCATTTTCTCTCTCCTCTAAGTCTAAGTGTCATCTCCCAAATGTCCTCCTCCACTAGTACCCTCATTCGACACCCTATGATTTCGAGTATATTCATCCTCACAAAATTGCATCAAGTTTTTTGTGCTTCTTTCGTTTTCTTACACCCAATCGGATTCCATTCCCGCCCTTATTAGGTGAAATGGACGCCGATTAAGATTTTCGCATGATAAAATACTTATAAAATAGAGCAAAGACACCTATTTTCGGAAATGTCAGCACATAGAGGAGAGAGGAGATAAGAGAGAAGATAGAGAAAATGGTGGTCATGAAGAGAGAGGAGAGAGAAACTGGAGGTCAGAGGAGAGAGAGGAGAGAGAGCAAATAGAGGTTAGAGGAGAGAGAGAACTAGAGGGTTTTGGCCTGAAAATGACCGTTGGACCTTAACTATGGTTAACATGACGTCATTTTTGGTCTGAAAATGAAATTGGGCTGCAACTTAAAGGTACCTTGATTTTATAAGGCTGCAATTGGAGAGTTATTTGAAATGAATAGGATGCAATTAACAAACTCGCTATTATAAAAGGCTGCAAATGGCGAAAATCCTAACATTTATGTACATAATCCTTGTTAGGGCAAAATGATGGATTTATAAAACCAACACTTTATAAAGAATATCATATTTTTGGAGCCAAAAGATTCAAACATTAAAATTCATAATTCTAAGTTTCCAAAACCATTGCCCAAAAAAAAAAAAAAGCGGATCCTGCGTTTCAGTTAGCATGGAGGATGGGAATTTGATGCATCTTGATTTTTCTCCAATGAGCAGCAATTATGGGAAGTCTTCTAGCTACAAGAAGACACAAAAATGAGATTAAAACTGATGTCTGATCATGCAATCCCTCTTCATTGTCCATTTATTATAGTCTGCAAATTACCAATATGAACTCTATACAGCATTCTTTAGGACTGTAATTCATTTGCAGCTATTTACATTATTTACATATGTATAACACAAGTTCCTTAAGATTGAATCAAATGGTCGCAGATTCAAACCAATTTGTTATATCGAAGAGTGGTGTGACAATGGCTATTTTAAGCCTACGTATTCCAATCACTAAGAGATGCACTTACATAGTTATAGAATTTCTTGTTATGCTAATCCTAAACACATGACCTTTATCAAAGTTAAACAGTGTACTAAGGCCTATCTTTGATGAACTTTACCTACCATTACCCAAAACAAATAGCAGGCAAGAAAATATGTAGAACACTTGATTTTTGAAGTAATAACAGCTTAAACAACTATTTTAGTGACATAATTTCTCCTAAGTTACACAGGTAAACAGAAAACTCAAGGAGTCTTCAAGCTACACCTTGGCAGCCATCCCAGTACAACACAACACTAGAGTTCAGGTATTCCAGAGGTCATATCTCCTCCTAATTTTTTAGCACACGGGAAATACAGGACAACATGCTTAATAATTTGATGGAAATGGAACCGAATCAAATTACATGTTTCCAATTACCAAAACCAACATATGACAATCAATCCCAGTGAGATATAGAGGCATATACTTACACTCCACAACATTCAGGTTTTATAATTCAACAAATATACAAAAACTATAAAAGTAACACCCAACCTATAAAGCGTAATCACAATTAAGAGTCTCGTCCAATAAACTAAATACCATTAGCACATTAGACAAACTCAACCAACTGCTGAAAATTAGTTTTTCATTTCCAAGATTGCTTGTACACAATCTAAAAGGTGTATTAAGGCCTATATTAATAGATTATTGCTCTCTCCTTGTGACAATGCCATCTTTGTTAAAGCTTTGGAGTTTTTTTTTTGCATTGTTTTCTAATTCAGTATACATTAATATATTATCTATAACAACAATAACTGATAACAACAAATCATCATAGAACACCAACACATTATCATCACAAAGTAAAGATGTTATTTCCCTAGGAACACTACAAGAGGGGGGGTGAATTGTAGGTGTAGAAATAAACGTAACTTTTTGCGGAAATTTAAACTTAAACGAATAAACAAGCTAGAGAACACAAGGGATTTTTACGAGGAAAAACTTCTTGGGCCCAACAAGAAGAAACAACCTCGACCACTAGGGATTTTAAACTCAACTCTTTCACTAATTAGGCCAAACAACTTTGTTACAACCTAATTCTAACTCGAGCCACACTTGAGTTCCTAAACTCAAGTTCCTGAGCCACGTTCCCTTAACAGCAGTTCCTCTCAACTTCACTCGAAGTTTTCTCACTCATACAAGCTTACTCAAAGCCTCTTCTTACAGAACTTCACTCAAAGTTCCCTTACCCCAAAAACCAAAATACAATTGATCGAAATAAGCTTAGTGGAATTAGAGTAAGAAAGCAAAGAACAAATGGCTATTATGAGAGAATGAAGGCACTGACACTTAATTAGTTAAACTCACTTAATTACTTAGTCAGACACATTTGGAACTTATTAGACTTCATATTTATAGTGAATCACAAAGAACGTGGGAGTTAAAATCGAGTCATGTTAAGTCCATTAACCCATGATGTTCCTTCCCCTAAGGAACACGTTTCTCATCATGTCCCATGATCCCATGACTCATTTGAACGTGGATAATTTTAGCCACACTCCTAAATATAGGAGTTCTTGAGCTTTATCCGAAAATCAGTTTAATATAAACATTTTATTATTAAAACTGAATTTTAATCTTTAAGAAAATATATCTTTTAAATAACTTTTCATAAAACCGGATAATTATTTTCTATTATTTCCGAAAAACAAATCTTTCTTTTAAAACAGATTTTTTTTAAAACTGATTTATTCATTAAGTTAAAACTAATTTCCTATAATTTAGGCATGACTTACTCAATTCATTATTGTACTTTATTTACAGCACGCCTAAGTCTAGTTCCTTTATAACAAGTTCCTTTAACATTCGTTAGTGCCACTTAGTTTGTTCCTTAAAAGGAACAAACTCTCATTCTCAAATAAAACTGCCAATGTTCCTTACCATCTTTCTTTGTTCCTTTACACTGGAACTAGAAAATAAAACGCCTAGCTTTTATTCTTCTTGATCCAATGCTTGCTCCAGTATCAACATAGAAACTTCTTTACTTAGCCTTTGAAATCCTCTCTTGACTTCTTTATTGACTTCGTATTCTCCAGTTCCTTCATTGATACCTTAAGACACATACACTTAAATAATCATTAGTTCACTACTTAGTTTGTCTTTGTTTCTTTGTCATCATCAAAACTAGGGTTCAACAATTTCCCCCTTTTTGATGATGACAACAAAGGTACAAACTAAGGAAATAACAAATAATATAAGTGAATGAAAATAAAACATAAAGAAGAAAATGAAAAATAAAACACAATTAGTAAGTACTAAGTTGATTTTGATTTTTCATTTACCTTAACCTATTTTTGATTTTTCATTTACCTTATCATTTTTTTAATTTTTCAGATTTTTCAGTATGTAGAGTTTGTTCCTTAAATCCTTTCCCCCTTTGTCATCCTCAAAAAGAATAGACTCTGCGTGTATTGATGTATTGGTTAACACCTTAAGACCAATATGCAAGCACCATTGTGGTTAAGTTAGAAATCAAAGAGTAAACTTGCTCAAACATCAATCACATAATACTAGCCATTCCAAGGAAGAAATTATGCAAACATTTAAAACAGACATAATAGCAAAAGTCATTGTTATATATAGCACTTGTTCCATAACAAAAACAAAGAAAGAAAAGAAAAAGGATAAACAAAAGTTGTGTTCCTTAAAGAAAAGGAAAACAAACTAACAAACTAAGAAAGGGAAGGGGAATGGTGTTCCTCTACAACTCTTCTTCAACCACATCCTCAACTTCTTCATTACCCCCCATGATTGTCCAACTGTTCCTTCACTCCTCCAAAGCTAGCCATAGTTCCATCTTCTTTTGTTGCGCAACACGTATCACTAATCTTCATAAGACTTACATGTTGATCAGTTTTGCATCCAAAGTCCAATGAAGTGATTATAAATTTTATCATATGTTGTGCAGGAAGACAACATTCATTAACCCAGTACAGTCATCCGGAGCACTTGTTCCTTACCCTTGGAACTAGAGGCAGATGGGGATTTTGTGAAGGAACTGGAGGAGGTTGAGTGGAAGGCTCATCTTTCCGGATGGAAAGAGAGGAGAAGGGTGTAAAATGGGAGGAAGAAATGGTGGTTGGTGGAAGAGTTGTGGAGGTGGAAGCAAAAGGTTGGTCCTTTTATTTCATCCTTCAACTGCTCAAAACTGGAAGGAACAGAGAAGGATGAGGTGAGAAATGGAGGTGTTTTGTGAAAGGAACAGAGAGTTTGGAGATGTGGTGGAGTGGTTCCTTGAGAGTGTGAGGGTCCTGTTCCTCTATCCGAAAGGACTAAAGGGAGTCCTTGTTGAAGGAACAGAACATAGGAGCAATTTTCAACGAGTGCTCTTCCTCACTCTGAGGAACAGAGGGTTTAGGCTTTGGCAATGTGTTTGCGCCTCTTGGTTTCGGTTCCTCCGGTTAGGAACAGGTTCTCCAAGATAACTCATCATCTTGTTCCTCTATGTCACCTTAGGCATTTTCTTTTCTGAGGAACTGGAAGCTATTCTCCTTGAATGAGTACCCTTCTTGGACAGAAAGACCAAGTCCTTAGAGTCTTCTCATTCAAGATGTTCCCTTGTTTGACTCCTATGTGGTCCAACCAGTGAAGTCTTACTTCAAAGTGATGAAGAGAGAGTTATAAGCCCTACCAATAACACAATTATTTTCAATACATGGGTTAAGATGTTGAATAAAGAGAAGGGAAGTTGATTTGTAGTGTGGTCAACAAAACATGTAACACATTAAGAGACCCACTTCATTCCTCTTTTCAGTTCGAGGAATGAGTGCTCTCCAACCAAGTTAACAATATTTGTGAAGGAGAGAGAGTAGGTTATGGTTATTTGTTTTGGCCAGCAGTTCCTCCAAAATATTCACTTTTGTCTTGAGGAAAATTCGGAAAGAAACAGTTCCTTTCCGTTTAAAATAAAATCAGTTCCTTTGCAAGGAACTTCCCAATCTTTTCCAAAGTGGCTTGATTAAACTTAATTTTCTTTCCTCTAACCTCAGTTGTGCAAGTCCATAACATTGTAAATTGCACAAAATTCATCCATAGCTAAGGAACAAGAGCAGTTTTAAAGGCGAATTCAAACAAGAATTCCATGCCTGTTCCTTTAGAATGGTAGTTAATTCTGAAATTCTACTTTATTTGCCCATTCTAAATCACACAAAAACCCAAACATACCTAGATTCTTCTTTCACCCGTTTCTTGGAAGAGAAGAAACAGTTCCTTTGGAAGGAACAGCGTATTCTTCTTCTTCCCCCTGTGTTGTTCCGGGGTTTCTTCTTCATCATCTTCCCCAATAATTTTCTTCTTCGCAAGCTCCTTCTTGGAGATTCTAATTGTTGTTCTCATGGGGTTTTCATTTTGTCGTTTCAAGGGTTTTTGGTAGGAAGAGAATTTTCCATTTTTGAAGTGTTGGTGTTTTGGATGTTGGAAAAGGAGAGTTCTTGAAGTTTTTGCCATGTTTAGAAGGTTTGAGGTTTTTATGGTGTTAAGAGTGTGATGATTTCGGCTATGGTGAAGATGAAGGTTGGAGGAACACGGTTTCTATAATGTGTGAATTAAGAGGAGTTTTGCATGTAATAGTGTTTTGACACGCGGGAAAAAATAAACAAAAAAAATAAAAATAAAAGAAAAAGAAAAGAATAAAAAAAATAAAAAGAATCAAGATTTAATTAAACTGTTCCCTTTATTTTGGGATTTTTCGGATTTTTCGGATTTTTATGATTTTAATTTTTGAAAGAAAATAAATGCTAAGGAACTTGTGCTATAGGAACAACTAATGCTACATATCAATGTTCCTTCATATCATGCATGTTTCTTACCTTAGGAACAGTAAGGGGAGTATTATGTGACATTTGTGAGTTGTTTAATTCTTTGAATTCATGTTTATGTTTTGTAACATTCCAATTTGCAATGGTCTTAGGCAATTAAACACAATTATTTTTAGCACACAAAGTCACTCAAATTGATTCAAACATGGGGGAATGACATAGGAACAATCACTTAATTTTTATTAACCTAACTCAAGCCTTAATTTTTCATATCTATCTCTTTGCAAAGGCTTAGTTGATATCAGCAATCTGATTCAGTTTGACAAAACTCAAGTTTAATCAAACCTTTTTCAACATTTTCTCTTAAAAAGTGATGTCTGATGTATATGCTTTACTCTAGAATGATGCACTGGATCTTTAGAATACTATAGCACTTGTATTGTCACAATAAATAGGAACACATTCAAAGTTTATTCCATAGTCACTAAGTTGTTGTTTTATCCAAAGCATTTGAGAGCAACATGCAGCAGCAGCTACATATTCTGCTTCAGCAGTGGATAAAGCAACTGTGTTTTGTTTCTTGGTACTCCAAGAAACTAAACTATGACAAAGGAATTGTGCCATACCTGAGGTGCTTTTCCTATTTACAAGATCTCCAGCATAATCTGCATCTGCATATCCTTTTAGTTCGAATGTATCACTTCTTGGATAGTAGAGTCCAAGATCATCTGTTCCTTTAAATATCTAAGAATTCTCTTCACAGCAGTAGGTGAGACTCCTTTGGATTTGCTTGAAATCTAGCACACAAACCAACACTGAAAGCTATGTCTGGACGACTAGCAGTTAGATACAAAAGTGAACCAATCATTCCTCTATATTTTGTTTGATCAACACTTGTTCCTATGGAGTCTTCATCTAATCTAGTTGAAGTTCCCATAGGAGTGTGATTTATCTTTGAATTTTCGAGGCCATATTTCTTTAATAGTTCCTTTATGTATTTTTGTTGGTGAACAATTATCCTTTTCAGTTTGTTTGATTTGTAGTCCAAGAAAGAAATTTAACTCACCCATCATACTCATTTCAAATTCATTGCTCATGAGACTTGAGAATTCTTTGCACAATGTTTCATTAGTAGCTCCGAATATGATGTCATCAACATATATTTGAACAAGCAAAATTCAGTTCCTTTAGATTTTAGGAACAAGGTTTTATCAACCTTTCCTCTTTTAAATTGTTTTCTAAAAGGAACTTAGATAATCTCTCATACCATGATCTAGGTGCTTGTTTTAACCCATAAAGAGCTTTATCAAGCTTGTAGACATGATTTGGGAGATTATTATTTTCAAACCGGGGGTTGTTCAACATATACATCTTCTTTAGATAGCCATTTAAAATGCACACTTAACATCCATTTGATATATTTAAATCCCATGTAAGCAGCAAATGCAATTAAAATTCTAATGGCTTCTAATCTAGCTACAGGAGCAAAGGTTTCTTCATAATCCATTCCTTCTTGTTGATTATAACCTTTTACTACAAGTCTAGCTTTGTTTCTTACAATGGTTCCATATTCATCTAGTTTGTTTCTAAACACCCATTTTAAGCCAATTACTTTTTGTTGTTTAGATGAGGAACTAGATGCCATACCTTGTTTCTTTCAAACTCATTTAATTCAGCTTGCATTGCAGTAATCCAATCAGAGTCAGTTAAGGCTTCTTCATGATTTCTTGGTTCCATCATTGATAGGAACGCATGAAATGCACAAAAGTTCCTTAACTGAGATCTAGTTTGCGTACCTTTGGATATGTCGCTGATTATGAGTTCCAAAGGATGTGACTTTTGTTATCTCCAAGGTTTTGGTTGAAACTCTCTTATGGAACATGTTGTTCCTCATGAGTTCCTTGAGTAGATGAGGAACTCTGTCAGTTGTTCCTCTGTTAGCCTCGGTGGACTCAGTTCCTTCATTTGAGGAACAGGAACATCTTCTCCTCCTTGAGGAACAGGAACTCATTGATGTTCATTATTTTCAATTCCTCGTTCCTTTCCTCTTTCACTTCTTCTTCTTCTTGTGAATCTGTTCTTTACTTGGTTGTCAACCCTATCTCATAGTCATCAACCTGTATGCTTGGATTTATTTGTCAGATTCATCAAAGATTACATGAATGCTTTCTTCAACACACATAGTTCTCTTGTTATATACTCTATAAGCTTTACTATGTGAGGAGTATCCTAAAAATTGCTTCATCACTCCTTGCATCAAATTTTCCAAGATTATCTTTTCCATTATTATGCACATAACATTTGCACCAAATGTTCTAAAATAGTGATATTGGTTTCTTTCCAAAATAAAGTTCATAAGGAGTTTTATTAATGATAGGTCTCATCATGGCACGATTAATTATGTGACAAGCAGTATTAACAGCTTCAGCCCAAAAGTTCCTTGGAAGTTCACTAGCAATTAACATGGTTCTAGACATTTCCTCCAAAGTTCTATTTTTCCTTTCTACAACACCATTTTGTTGTGGTGTTCTAGGGGAAAAAATTATGATCCAGGCCATTATCTCTGCTTAAGTCATCAAATTTATAATTTTCGAATTCTTTGCCATGATCTGATCTAATGTGCATTATTTTATGTCCATTTAGATTTTGAACTCTTTTAGCAAAGACAAGGAACTCATCATAAGTTTCATCTTTACTAGTGAGAAAAATAACCCAAGTTACCTAGAGTAGTCATCTACAATACAAGTACATACCTCTTTCCACTTCTGCTTTGAATTCTCATGGGTCCACATAAGTCCATATGAATTAATCTAATGGTTTAGTGGTACTTACAATCGTTTTAGATTTGAAAGAGGATCTTACTTGCTTACCTCGTGCACATGCATCACAAACTTGATCAATATGAAATTTTATGGATGGTAATCCTAAAACAAGTTATTTTGATCTAAGTTTCTCAAGTAATGAAAAGCTAGCATGTCCTAGACGCTTGTGCCAAGAAGTGAATCATCTTCAATAACACTAAGACAAGTTAAATTGATTTGAGGAACAAGGTCTAGATCCACAATGTATGTGTTCCCTTTCCTTGTTCCTTCCAAGATAACCTTCTTAGTTTTAATGTTGATGACAGCATTTTTTTTATCAAATTTTACAGTATTTCCTTTGTCACAGAATTGAGAAATGCTTAATAGTTATGTTTTAGACCTTCAACTAAAAATACATTTTCAATGGAGTGTATGGTGACTTACCACCTTACCCATAGCAACTATGTTACCTTTCTTATTATCACCAAATGTTACACTTCCACCTTCATAGGTTGTGAGTGAGAGAAACTTGTTTTGTCTCCTGTCATGTGCTTGGAACAACCACTATCGAGATACCATGTGTTGTTCCCCCTCACTCCAACCTGCAAAAATCAACTAGTTGTTAGTTGTAGGAACCCCATCTTTCGTGGGTTCCTGTTCTTGACTAGGATTTGTTTTGACAACCCTTTTTTCTTACTTATTGTCACATTTTTCCCAATCATCTCAGATTTTAGTTGACATTGATTTATGTAATGACCTACCTTCCACAATACATACAGAATTATCACTAGGTAGATCAACATATTTCTTTGTCTTGTTCCTTTTTTTGTAGTTTTCAAAACCAAGACCTTCCTTCCTTTTGGTCTGTGGTTTCTCAATCCACTTAGGAACTTTCATGATTTTGCCTCTGTTCCTTGCGACAACCAGTTCCTTTTTAAGATTACAGATCTGTTCCTTTAAAATAATTTTTTCTTTATTCATTTTTCAATCTCAGATCTGTATCCTTTCAAAGGGGTTGATCTTATATCAAAGGAACTCAGAACAGGGACAAATTCCTTCAAGTGTGAAATCTCTAAATTAATTAGATAATTTTCATTTTTCAAACTTCATAATATTCTTTGATTTTTAAGTTTTTATCAAATAAATCAAAGAATCTTGTTTCAACATCTGTTCTCATTTTCTTAAGCCATTCTATGTGTTCCTTGCAACCTTTAAGGCTTGTTCCGTTTGTTTACGTTTTTCACGTTCATCTCTACATTCAAGAATTGCATCATAAAGAAGATCATATATTTCAGCCTAGTTTTACCATCTAGTTCTGACTCAAGCCATGTTGACTTACCTCAATTTTTCTTCATCTTCTTTTTCGTCAGTGTTTGCCATGAGGCAAAGGTTTGCTGTTTCTTCAGTTGGTTGTTCCTCTTCTTCTTCCGTCTCTGAATCTCCCCAAGCAGCTATCATAGCTTTGCGCACATTTGCCTTAGAGAAAGGTGCTTTTGATTCTTTGTTCCTTTCAGCAAAGCGTTCCTTGTTCCTTTCTTTGGTTTTGTCATTTTCCCAAAGAGGACATTCCTTGATGAAGTGATCTGTACTTCCACATTTATGACAAGCAGCTTTGTTAGAAAATTTCTTAGTTTTACCTTTGAAGTTTCCATTCTTCATGTTCCTTACATCTTTCGAAATTTTCGAACCATGAGGGCTGCTTCTTCTTCTTCTGAATCCGAATCATCTTCATCATCTGCTTTGAGAGCAATTGATTTTGATTTGGAGCTTTCACCATATTCAGTATCAAGGTGAAGCTCATGAGTCATAAGTGACCCTGCCAGCTGTTCTAAGTTGAACTTAGTGAAGTCTTTTGTTTCTTGAAGAGCAGTGACTTTAGCCATCCATCTGTCCTTAGGAAGACTCCTAAGAACCTTTCGAACCTGTTCCTCAGATGAAATAAACTTTCCAGAGAAGCCAACTCATTAATAATGTTAGTAAAACGAGTAAACATGTCTCGAATGCTTTCCTTAGATTTCATGCTGAACAGTTCATATTGATTCATAAGTAAATCAATTTTGGATCTTTTGACTTCATTAGTTCCTTCATGGGTTACTTCTAGTAATCCCATATTTGCTTTGCGGATTTGCATCCCATGATCCTATTATGTTCATGGGGTCCAAGTCCACAAGCAACAGTTTAATAGCCATGGCATTTACTTCCACTTTTTCAAAATCAGATTTGTCATAATCAGAGAGGGATTTTAGAGTTACCTCATTTTTGTCATTTGTATTGTGACTTCGAAATCACCAACTTCAATGACTCTCCATACCTGATAGTTTCAGCTTTGATGAATATCTCCATGCGGTTCTTCCAGTAGTTGTAGTACTTCCCATTGAACATATGAGGCCTTTGAGTGGAATAACCTTCTTCAAGTTTCTCGGTGGTATTCATTGTTCCTTGGAAGTTTTCTCACTCATACAAGCTTTACTCAAAGCCTCTCTCTTACAGAACTTCACTCAAAGTTCCCTTACCCCAAAAACCAAAATACAATTGATCAAAATAAGCTTAGTGGAATTAGAGTAAGAAAGCAAAGAACAAATGGCTATTATGAGAGAATGAAGGCACTGACACTTAATTAGTTAAACTCACTTAATTACTTAGTCAGAACACTTTGGAACTTATTTAGACTTCAATATTTATAGTGACAATCACAAAGAACGTGGGAGTTAAAATCGAGTTCATGTTAAGTCCATTAACCCATGATGTTCCTTCCCCTAAGGAACACGTTTCTCATCATGTCCCATGATCCCATGATCTCATTTTGAACGTGGATATATTTTAGCCACAACTCCTAAAGATTAGGAGTTTCTTGAGCTTTATCCGAAAATCAGTTTAAATATCAAAACAATTTTATTATTAAAAATGAATTTTAATCTTTAAGAAAATATTATCTTTTAATAAATTTTCATAAAAACCGGATAAATTTTCTATCTATTTTCGAAAACAAAATCTTTTCTTTAAAAAGATTTTCTATTTAAAAACTGATTTTCACTTAATTAAAACTGATTTCCTATTATTTAGGCATGACTTACTCAATTCATTATTGTACCGTTATTTTACAACACGCCTAAGTCTAGTTCCTTTATAAACCAAGTTCCTTCAACAGATTCGTTTAGTGCCACTTAGTTTGTTCCTTAGAAAGGAACAAACTCTCATTCTCAAATAAAACTGCCAATGTTCCTTACCATCCTTACTTTGTTCCTTTACAATGGAACTAGAAAATAAAAGCCTAGCTTTTATTCTTCTTGATCCAATGCTTGCTCCAGTATCAACTTATAGAAACTCTTTACTTAGCCTTTGAAATCCTCTCTTGACTTCTTCCTTGACTTCGTATTCTCCTAGTTCCTTTCATTGATACCTTAAGAATCATACACTTAAATAACTCATTAGTTCACTACTTAGTTTGCATCTTTGTTTCTTTGTCATCATCAAAACTAGGGTTCAACAATAGAAAAAGACAAGAGTAAGATCACAAACCCTCGGGAACTTTTTTGAGTTCCTTTGCGCGATAATAAGAAAGCATGATAATTGGGATCTAGTTCCTCCCCTTCACGACAGGGACACAGAGGGATTTCAGGGCCATCATCATCAAAATCCTCCTCATAATCTTCTTAAACTTTAAAAAAGGTGAAGCTTGCCATCATCATCCTCGCAAAACATATCACGGTAATTCCCCTCCTCTGTAAAATCAGCTTCCCTAATAGACATGCCCTCCCAAGGCAACCCCTGTTTTTCATCCGATTCACTATTAACCTCCATTTTCATCTCAACAACCTTTTCTTTTCCCTTCCTTTTGGGTGCAGAAGTTTCAGTGGAAGCCAACACATTGAATCCATAGACAACTAGTGGTCTGGTTATGGGGGTTACCATAATTTTTCTTTCTCATGCTCAGTGTTAAGTTCACCTATTTTTACCCTTTTTTCCTTTGATCTTTCAACATAAACTTTAGTTTTAGGTTTAGGTTGAGGGGTAAGAGGAGGTGTTAAACACTTCCTTAGTAATTTTCACCACTTTCTCCAAGGCTTTGAAGGATTTGATGTTCAATAAACTGGATGCTTCGCATGAGTAAAACATCTTCAGAGCGTAAGGGCTTCCATCCAAAATAAAATTCGCAAGATTTCTGCATATAATCCTCTCCTCTTTCGTTTTCGCAGCAAAGGCTGCGTCTTTTAGTGGTTGATGTATATTATCTTTCACTTTTAGTGAGAAAATGAAGAGAGGAAAGAAATTTAAGAGAGGAAAGAAGATGAACAGAGGGAGAAAAAATATGAAGAGAGTGGAGATTAAGAATGAGCTTCGATGAAAGAGAGAGAGGTTTTTTTTGGGAGTTGGGGTTTTGCGTTGGGGGTGGGGGGGGGGGTTGATGAACAGTTATGATCAATTCAAATTGAACTAATGAATTTGTTGTTACTTGGGATGTTGAGGGGTTAGATCTCAAAATTGGTGGGAATCATTAACTAAGGTAGTAAGTATTTTTTTTTTTTGTTTTAGTTTTTTCAGTCCGCATCAGTACAACAAAATAAGGGTCAATTAGTTAACATAAGGGCAAGTGTGTAATTTTACTTTCAAAATTCGACAAAAAATAGAAAAAAGGTAAGTGTTGCAAATAATTTGAAAAATTCGGTTTCAGAATTTGTTATAGTTAATAGAAAGGGAATTTTTGTTCTTGCAGTTATTGCAAACATATATTACTTTTAAAAGATTAATGGTTGTGCCTTCCAAGCATACCCGTTGATATTAGCAATATCAACCATTGTAGGAAATATCATTTAAATGAGGCCAACATATGCGAGCTTTGGATATATCCTAGCAAATTAGCAGATTTATCGCCTTTAGCAAGTTTTTTCTGTTACAAAATACGGTAACCGTTTTTCGTATGTTTTTAAATGTCATTGTTCCATTTACTCATTGTTATATATTTTACAAAAAGTAAATGATGCCTATTAGTAATAGAGATTAGTACATACAAGACGATGATTAGCTATAAGAGCCACACCGTAAACATGTAGCATTTTTTTCGAAAAACAAGAAGAAAAAGAGTATTGTGGGTGGGTGATGTATTAGTTTTAGAGTTTTATATTTTTTTGTTGACTTCACCATTTCCTAAAACAAAGGTTTTTTTGTAGTCCAAAAAGGTAACTTTTTTGTAAAGAGAAATTGTGAAATGTTCATCGAGACTTTTTTAAAAGAACTTTTTGCATCAGATTTCCAGTACGAAATTGTGTGTTTACTACCTGTAATGGCTTTTAAATAGCCTACTATAACTAGTATAATGAGGCCTATCTATTTATTACTTGTGGCCCTATTCAAGGTAATAAACTTTCAAAGCCCAAAAAGTCATGTTTTTTTTTCCAAGAAAGGCAAAACGCATCACTTTGTTCAACGCACTGGTTTCCATAAAGTAACCCCGAAAATGTAACTTAAGTTCATACTCTATAAACTGAAACATCACCCCCAACTCTTCATCTTCAAAATGTGTCAGAAGAACCCCTCTGTCAGTGGTGAAGAAGCGATCTAGGGGAGAATCTTTTGTTGCAAAAGACAGTCACATCTTCAAGGTAATTTAATCTTCTACTGCATTCTCTAAAACTCTGTGTTTACTTTAAGTCATCAGTTAGGGTTTTCTCTGGTTTTTGCAGTTCAAAAAGCATGGATCACTGTGATTTTTTCTGAAGCCTTTTGAATCATGGGGTTTTATGTGTTTGTATTATTCCCCCTTTTTTCAACGAAAATTTATTTGGAGAAATGTAACTTATATGTGTTTATACTTATGTGAAGGTAGTTACAATAGGGGTGGGGGTTTAGTTCTAGCTTTTTTATAGATTGTTTGTCATCTATTTATTTTCTTTTATGATGCAATATGTTTTTAAGAATCGAAGCTATATGTGTTCATACTCTTATAATTGTAGTTATAACCGTGGGGGGGGGGGTGTAGTTTAATTTTCTTTTACATGTTAGTGCTATGTTGTTTGAATTATAATTTACTCTGTGTTTGTAATCTTGTTGAATGTTTTTATTAGAACTTTGTAAGGCATAGATTTAAGCTGATGATAGAAAAAAAATTATTTTGCAGTGTACTTTTGTAGAACTGTGCTTGCTTAACCATTGAGTTTCATTAGTAGTAAATTGGGTTTTAATGGCTAACATTAGCTTCACTTAATTAGTGCAAGTTCTGTGTAATTCAAGTTCCAAATATACTTGTATGTGTTCATGTCTTTTAAAAGTTTAAAACTAATTATGGTGGCTGAAAATAAGGAGTAGTCACACTCCAAAGTTTCTTATGCAAATCAGTATTTTGGAAAAGCGCCACTATCATAAGGTTACACACTTCAAATGTTCACATGTTCATTGTAAACATCTAAATACGAACACAAGTTTAAACTGTTTATATTGGTGCGCAGGAAGAAAAGATCACACATTGAGGTGCACCAAGGTGCAGACCTCCACACAATTTGGAGTTTAGACTCCTACTATTTACTCGCTTGCAAGCTTTTATGGGAAATGTCCTCACACATAATACACATACTCCTCTTCACTACGCCAAAAACAGATTCAAATTCTCTAATAACCAACACACTTTACTAATAAAATATTTTGTAAAGGTTCTGTTTCCAATCTTAAGTTGTAAAACTTTTCTAAAATTTTGGTAAGGATGGATTGATGGACTTAGGACAGTAGCTACATGATCTTTGAGATGCAAGACAAGTTTATGAATCCCACAAACAATTTAACTCAAACAATCAGAGAAAAATATGGATTTACGTGTGTAAAAAGGAGGTTTCGGACTTTATAAAGAAGAATTCTTTTTGAACAGATATTTATTTTCAAATGAAATTTGAATAATGTGAGTAAGTTCATCTCTAACCTACTGTAAATCTCCAAATGTTGTAAAAGATTCTCCCCTTGAAAATATTCTAGGAAATCGAGTGTAATTCATTCTTAAAAACGCATTTTAAATAGTTTCAGCATCTAGAGTAATATGAAGTGAGGTAACAATTCTTATCAATATACATTATTGAAATACAGTATTTCCTTATCAAGATTTAGTTGCAATAATTTCAATACAATCTTTCTAGAATTCAAAAAGCATTCTTTATGGAAATCACATAGTAAAAAGGCTTTTAACATCACCTTTAGTGTAAGAATTCCACCACTATCATGAGAGATTCGCTTAACCATTAACATTCATACATGTAACATCTTAACCATCATCTAACCTACTGGCCAAACACAACAATACCATCCAAAATGCAAGTAACCACAATTCTTTACGAAAAACCGAATACACACAACTTAACCATTTCCTAGTGTAAGAGAGGAACCCAAATTCATTTGTTTTTCAACATGCAGAGGTTTATGTTTAATTAACATCAAAATAAAGTAGCTAATAATCATCCAAACCAAGAATTCATCCTCAAATTCGTTCTCAAAAATACTTCTAATAGTTCTTACAATACTTGTTCTAAAAAAAAGGATTGAATTGCATACCTTAATTTGCAATTGCTGCAATTCGACTTCTCCTTCTCCTTAGGATGAGTTTTTGACTTATTTGGAATCCTTAAACACCTATTTACATCCACAAGGAAAATCATAAGAAAATACCCAAAGGAAGTATCTCAATTTACTCAAACTATTCAGCATACTTACTGTTTTCCTAGTTGAAGAAGATGACTCTATTTCTTGAACTTCTTGGCCTCGAAATGGTGATTTCTTTGCTGCCCAGTATGCTCCTATATGTATAGAGTGATAATAAGGTCTTGCATGCAGGAGTCATGAAGGAAAAAATAAAAAAACACAAGCAGAGGTGAGCCCCTGCTGTACCGCCAGATATGGCGAGTTGAAGAGGGAAAAGGAGAGAAGTCTTGGGCAGTCCACTTTTGTCTGAATTTGGTGATGAAAATTATGTGGAATGGGAAGTTATATATGAGGAAGGTATGGGTGTATCCCTTCAGCCTTGGTCGTCCATCTTAGGGTCATTAAAGAGGTCTTTCCTCCACTTGGTGCATTCCAGAAATTTCAGCTTTTCTTTTCCTCTTGATATGACTCCCAATTTAGTAATATATCTTAGGTTAGTGGTCTAAAGCCTCATAAGATGATTATTCTAACCCAAATACCCTTAACATAGATCCCTTAATTTACCTATATAAATTAAGCCCATTCATTAAAAGAACTTCAAAGTCCATTCTATTAAGTGTACCCATTAATGTGCTTAATAGTTGAATCTTAATTTTCTATCTTGCAACAATTCTCAACTCCCACAATTTCAAATCATTAAAATAATATGTCTATCCTAGTACCCATATAACATTATTCATATTCTCATTTAACTAATGATACAATTATTATTATTATATTTTTTTTCTTCTAGGCAACAATTACACGTAAGCACAATTTATCCACAATTTATTTTCACATACAACTTATCATACGTATTATCTACGTACGATCACATTTAAATTCCGTGACTTAGGTTACTTAATCACAGATTAAACCCTCGTTATTTACTGGCTGTTACATCCAACATCCACCATCCAAATTCAAAATACCATCAAACAACCACCATCTCCAACATCCATCATCCAAATTTCAAGTTCAAAAAATACGATTAATCCAACACAAACATCTTGCGAATCCAACATATATATATATATATATTTATATATATATATATATATGTATATATAATATATATATATGTATATTTATATATATATATGTATATATATATATATATTATGTATATATATATATATATATATGTATATATATATATATATATGTATATTATTATATATATATTATATATATATATATATATTATATATATATATATATATATCATATATATATATATATATACATATATATATATATATATATACATATCATGAAATCCAAATCACTACAATGTTGGTTGGTACAAGTTGCAATAATTTATATATATTCGTGTAAAGTTAGAAAAACAAAGAAAATTAACATTAACTAACTAACCTACGCAATGCACTCATCAACAAAGTATCTTGCCCACTTATTCTTCACCTCATTGATTTGATCTTCCGTATAAGCATCACGGGTAAAGGTACGAACAACCTGAAAATAATTTACGAAAGGTAGCCTCAAATAGTCAAATATATGAAATATGAAATGAATAATTATATGAACTTACTTCGTCGATCCTCCGAACCAAAATATGAAGCGAGTACGTCAAAAATGTATCGCATCATAAATTAACCGCACTCCGTGCCTCCTTGTTGTTGCGGGCACTTTATCAAAAGTTTTAATAAAATGAGAAAATTTACCGTATAATGAGAAAAAAAGAAAGCGTATAATGAGAATAACGTAAGCTTTTAATTGAATTAAACAATTCTATTATACCTCAACATGTTTCCACAAAAGATTCTCCCGACGAACTTTGTGGCCGTTCAACCAAAACCTCCTAAAAGCACTATAACACATCAAATGATTTAGTCTTTAATTGTTGTATGTCATAATCTCAATTAATTTACAGTATATCAAACCGATCAACTTACGCTATCATAGGCGTTCTAATCTTTAACTTCCGCTCCTTGTGAAAGCTCGCGGAATCGAAGGTGTAAACTATCCCGAGCAAGGGACATATGACAAGGAGCATCCAATGACAGCTATTGCAAGATTGAATAACAATAATTACTTAAAAAATCACATATCATGCAACAATCAATATTTGTAGATTGGCGCGAAGATGATACTAGCACCAAGACTGACAGATCCCGTCATAGCATGCACAATGTACCTCGTTACCACCTCAGATGCATGCACATCCGCAGTACTCTCCGGACACATCCACCAAACATGTCCAATAGCATCCCCAACTCCATCAAAGTCAGACTGCGTAGCCTGAAAAAATTGGCAAAAGTAAATTATATGTGAAAAATACAACTACCATATAATGAAATGTAAAAAAAAAAATCATAACTTTGATTATTGTTACCTCATGTACACTTGGATAATAGAAATATTAATCATCTCTCCTTTTAGAAACTGACCAATATCCTCCTTAGTTAGATAAGTGGTGCCATCATCTCCTGAATAATGGAACAAGGAGCTCGGCAAGGTAACACCAACATCATCATTGTCTGCGACGGCAAGGGCAAGCTTATCCGCTAACTCCCTACAGTCTTCAGTGAGGGAGTCCAAGAACGATCGATCATCGATAACTGGACTAATGCGAGAAGCCGAACCAGTTGAAAGCAGCTGGCTAGAAGATCTAACAGCCTCCCCCGAAATCCCTTTTTGTTTTTTAAATGTTGATGTAACCTAATAATTATTTTTGAGAACGCGCATAAGGTTATGAAATTTTTAAATTGAAAGCTATGATTTTTACAAAAATGGAGGCTTATATGAACAATTACCTCATCACTTAACATTTGCACTAAATTTTTTGGCCATTGCACCCAAGTACCCAAAGCAGTAGTTGTAGTGTCGATCTCATATGTAGGGACGGGAACAGGTAGTGGCAAATGACTATATTTCTCTACAATTCGATGAATATTCACTTTAAGGTGATCATTCATCATTCTAGACCCATGAACTGTAGTGGTCTCATTAAAAGCATAAGAATATGCATCTGCCACCAGACAAGTCTCTCCACTAGTTGGATCTATCAAATACTATCGACATGGAACCTCGTCCTAACAACAACGTAAAGTTCTAGTTAATTATGTAAGATATTATTTGAATAAAACACATGTATATATGATAATTATTTGTATAAACCACATGTATATAAGATAATTATTTTTATAAAGTACATGTATATATAATAATTATATGTACCTTCAGTTGAGGAGAATGAGTGTCGAAAAATCTAGATAGTGGAGTACGTGGCTGAGTGGGCTGTGAAGCAACTATCCCATGAGATGGCCCAACAGATGGTGAAGTAGATGGTGGAACAAATGATGGGATAGGTGGCTGAGTGGGCTGTGTAGGAGATGGCACAGCAAATGGTGAAGGGAAAAAATGATATAGCCCAACAGGTGGCTGAGTAGGTGGTTGTACATGTGAAGGAGATGGAACAACATATGGTGAAGGAAAAGAAGGATATGTCCCAGTAGGTGGCTGAGTAGGTGGTTGTACATGTGAAGGAGATGGAACAACATATGATGAAGGAAAAGAAGGATATGGCCCGGTAGGTGGCTGTGTAGATGGCTAGTGGGCTGTGAAATCATCACATTCTACATATATGCGGCGATGTCCTCCCTCCACCTTTCACTCATTTTCCGCATGAGTGCTTCCTCTTGTTCCTGACTCGATCTCCAATAGTTCCTACGAGGTACATACCCAAAAGTATTCGTATAGCCAACATTCACGCCTCCAAAACCATAACAACGACCCGAATGATCTGACTTCTCTCTAACAGCCATAAAAAGGGCGTCTCTGTTACGTACCGGAATGAACTCACCCTTCGCTTGCTTCTCCTTGTACTCCAACTGCCCAAAAAGGAAGTTACAAGTAATAATGTAGTTAATAAATGAAAAAAATATTCATGTTAAACTAAAAGTTAATTATAGGGATATACATACGTATTTGTCAGCTGCAATCTTTGTTTCCTCAACTGGAATAAATCGCTGTTTAACAACAGGATCTTTCTTATGCATCGCGCACCACAAGTCATCACCGCGGTTAATAGTGAAGGACGCCGATGAGGATGGTGTACTAGGTGACGATCCAGAATCAAAACTAGGTGGACCTGCTTCCATAACTCTCTAGCATCCCCATAGCTCCTTTGACCTAAGTGGTGATGATGTGTGTTCTTTTTTGCACTCTCGAGCGCCTTTTCTCACTTTTTCTGCAAAAAAAAAAAATATACACATTAAGTTAGTAGAATATAATTTCAATTAATAAAACAAAATTAATAATTAGATTATAAACTTACTATAGCCACATCTGACGTCATATCCTCTTTGAAGGTGGCTCAATCCTCCTTCTTGATGTGCTTGTATACATCTGGCGGACTATCACCTAACTTCTCTTTCTTTGACCTAACTCTCGTCATTGTGATCCAATCAGATACCAATTTGCTCTTAGAATCCCTCCATATAGCGTTCATAGCAGAGAAGTACTGCTTCTTATATGGAAGCTCGTCGGGAATGTGAAACATATTCTGTTTTCCAAAATGGGCTAAAATGGCTTATTTTGGTTCCAACATGTCTATATTTTGTATTACCAATCAAAACTACTATTAAACACATGAAACTAAGTATATGTGATATGTTTGAGGTGTTTACAACTTAAACTAGCATGAAACTATTCATATTCATTCATTTTCAAGGAAAACGGCCCAAAATGGACTAAAATGGCTTATTTTGGTTCCAACATGTCTATATTTTGTATAACCAATCAAAACTACTACTAAACACATGAAACTAAGTATATATGATATGTTTTAGGTGTTAACAACTTAAACTAGCATGAAACTATTCATATTCATTCATTTTCAAGGAAAATGGCCCAAAATAGGCTAAAATGGTTTATTTTGGTTCCAACATGTCTATACTTCGTATTACCAATCAAAACTACTACTAAACACATGAAACTAAGTATATGATTTTTTTGAGGTGTTTACAACTTAAACTAGCATAAAACTATTTATATTCATTCATTTTCAAGAAAAATGGCTAAAATGGCTTATTTTGGTTCCAACATGTCTATATTTTGTATTACCAATCAAAACTACTATTAAATACATGAAACTAAGTACCTATATGGTGTTTGAGGTGTTTATAACTTAAACTAGCATGAAATCCAAAACTACTATTAAATACATGTCTTACCATAATGTGTCCACATCAAATCCAACAAGGTAGGAGAAATGTGTCTCCATGACCAATTGATGTTAAGCTTCCGTATAGTAAGACCAATCCAAATACTATACTTGGCTCGCCATTCACCTAATAAAGCAAACAATTAGAAATCCAAACATAAAATTGTAATAAGCATGATAAATTATAACTATTTACCTGTTGGTCTTCCCAAATCATCAAACTCTAAGACCATATCTCATGTGGTGTGGAGATTCATCGTGGGACCTCTTTTACTCTTTCTAGATGCCTTTGGATTCCCATTTGACTTCTTCCCGCTCCCTTGTGCACTATAATATGTAATGGTCCGATGTCGATCTAAGAATCAAAATAAGGAAATTAAATTAGAGAACGCACAAATAAATTACATATTCAATATTTACAATAATCAAACAAACACGAACTTGAGGGGGGTGGCTGCTGATCAGATGTCACCTTAATGTCAAGTAAAGCATTCCTATCAGTATCTAGTTCCATCCTCTCCATCCAAGCATCAAACACATCTGCAACACCATCACTGTCCTCTCCCTAGTCAGCCTCCTTTTCTGGGTGAAAAGGTGCATCGAAGTCCGATGAATGATTGCTCGAACCATAACTAGCCATATCTGTATCATATACATAGAAACAACAAAAAGTGTTAATGAAATTTAAGACAATATATATGTAATCCCCCATAATTTTAAAGAATTTTATAAATATATTTTAGTATTTATATATTTATATTTAAACATAATTTAGTTTTAAATGATTTGACTATTTAAAAAGGTTGACTATTTTAAAAGTCAAATGAAATTATTTTAAGGATTTAAGGAAGCAAAAATATTTTAATTAAGCATGCTTTGATAAATGTTTTAAATACTAATTTGATTTGGAAAAGAAGTCTAAGTGGACTTGAGGAACCTAAATTCTAAGTATATTAGGAAAGAGGAGTCATATTGATGATAAAAGTTCTAATTTGTTTATCCTATTTATCATCAATTTTAATTGAGCCCAATCTCCTTTTCCTAAGCCCAAAAGGAAGCCTCCTTATAAATATCATGATACCCAATTATTTTACCCCACACAAGAATTATTTTCTCTCTCCTCTCACCCCAATCTCACGACACTCTTTCTCTCTCTCCCTTCCGCGATTTTCTTTTCTTCTCTCTCTTTCAAGGTATATCTTTCTTCTTCTTCAAGTAACATTTATTCTTCAACAAGAAACGTCACAAAGTCTTCAAAATCATCAAGGTGCTGGTGCTGCTGCTGCCGTGGCCTGCGGATTTCCGGCCCTCCTCTCTTTCCTTGGTTCTTTGTTTCTTTGGTTGATTTCTTTTCTTCTTCCTCAAGATTCCATTAAAGACTATGTTTTTATGCTTTTTTCTAATGTTAATCATGATTATTGGTTTTAATTTACTGTTTTAATAAATAATCTTGATTCACATATTATATATTATAAGAATAAAAATTCAGATTTGTTTGTTATTGTTAGATTAAAGTTTTAAGCATTAAAGCATGGATTTTTAGGGTGTTAATTACTAGAAAACCATAATAGCATGCTGTATACTATGAGATTTGTTTAGATAATGAATTTAATCATGTCTACATATCTTTGAAGAGGGTTCTATGATTTTTAAAGTTGCTGGAATTTCAGAAAGGATTTCATTTATGGAGTTTTAAGAATTTTAATTACTAGTATGGTGGTACTATGCTAGGAATTAAAAGTAATTGAAGTTTTGATATTAAAATCAACTTTTGAATATATTTAAAGGGGATTTTAAATATTTTAGAGTTGCAGCATTTTTATTTTAGAATATTGATTTTAGTTTATATTGATTTCTAGGCGGAGAATACTCTGTAGGAGACTTTTAAAGAAGTAAAAGTGGCCTGCCGACTAGTTTACACAAGGTACGTACATACCTGTGTGCTATGTGATTAGTATCATGAATTAAGGAGAAGGAATTTAGTATCATATATAAGGACTTATTAACTTCATATATGATTTCTAGTATGATTGATTTTACATGTTTTTATGCCTGTGTGCAAGCATGTGATTTTGAGATTTATTATAAGTAAAGATTGTTATGTTTGTATGGAATATTTGATGCAAGCATGTAAAAGGGAATTTTAATTATTAATTCACACGAGGAATTAATCACTAATGGAAAAATAAGGAAGGGTTGCGGTCAAAACAGCCCTAATGGTTGCGTTTTTGGCCAGCAGCCTTTTCCGTAGCAGCCCTTCAATAGAAAAGAAGGGTTGCGGTTAAAACCCGCAACCCTTCATAATGAAGGGCTGCGATTTAGGCTCAAAACCGCAGCCCTTCCAATATGGAAGGGCTGCTATTTTGGGCCTAAACCGCAACCCTTTTAACATGGAAGGGCTGCGATTTTTGCCCAAAACCGCAGCCCTTTTGGACCCAAAAAAAAAAGAATTTCCACTCTAGCAAATAAACCTGGCCTCTAGTAGAGCTTCATGGTTCGCTCATGTCGGAGCACAAATAAAGCAATGCATGCTAAACAGAAAACCACCATTTCCACTCAGCCAGTATACTATTAAATGTCCTCTAACCCTAACGAAAAACCACCATTTCCACTCGAAAAACTCAGAAAATTCATAAATCAACCCTAAAACTATATAAGGAACACAAAATTACAAAATAGAAACTTACAGCAGCGCTGATCCTTTGGTTTCATATAATAACAAATGCAATTATTCAAATCAAACAGCGAAAATTAACAATAATTTCAGATCTAACAAAAACAAATAAATCATTCACAAAATGCACAAACAATCTTATCTTAAACAAAAATCACAGGAAAATCAAAACTACAAGATTACGAAACAGTAAAAATCAAACGAGAAAACGCACCATTTTGGTGCCATATTCGATGGCTTGTTTAGTGTGGAAGGTGCCATTTTTCCCGGTGATACCTTGGCAAACGACGCGAGTGTGATTATCGACGAAACACAGCCGGTGGAGGGTAACGAGCGACGGTACCGAAATCCCTGGTTTTAGGCGAAGATGATGAAATCGACGACGAAATTGAAGATTTAGGGGAGAGAGAGGCAGGGCGTGCGACGTGCGTCGGCTTTGGTGCAGCCTATTGTTGGTTGTTGGCAACAAAGGCTGGAAGCAACGACGAGGATTGAGAGTGGGTGTTCCAAAGGAGAGTGGTGGTGGCGGTGGTTTGAGAAGCGAAGTGGAAAGAGACGATCGAAGAGTGAAGAAAGAGGCTGTTTTTGAGAAGTAGCGAAGAGTGAAGAAAGAGGAGTTAGGGTTAGGTGTGAAGTTAGGGATGGCAACGGGTAGGATCCGGGTAGGATCCTCTAGGATCCAGATCCAGATCCGTTTTAAAACTAAGGATCCAGATCCTACCCGGATCCGATGGGTAATAAATTTGAGGATCCAGATCCAGATCCGACGGATCCTACGGATCCAAAATGGATCCTATCTTATTTTTCTTAAAACTAACCTAATTTTCATCCATAATTACAATTTACAAACAACACTACTCTGAAAAACAAAAAAAAAAATTCAGCATGCAAACTTGAACAAAATTCAGCATACAAACTACATTTTCAAAAAAGAAACACAAGAATATGACTACACACAATGATACAAAGTAGAACAACAACAAACTTCATCAAAACTAAACAATTAAAAGAGTAATTTCAACAAACTCAATCAATACACCAAAAAATCAACAAGATTTGCAATAACAATAACAATAATGCTGAAATATAAAAACTCAACGATGCTTAATTATAAACACTCAATTATGCTCAAATATAAAACCGCAATGATCCTGAAATTCACGAGCAAAATGATATACATTGATAAACTGACGGAAATTAACAACAAAAACCAACGAAAATAATTCTAATCACTTTCGAAAACGAAAAAAAAAAAAACTAGGGTTCCGGCGAGAATCACCCAAAAACGAGGGTTAACATGGCGAAATTCGCTGCTCTGGCGCGGTGCTCCGGCTGCTCGACGGTCCGACTGACTCTGGCGTGGTGGTCCGGTGCCGGAGTGAGGCGTCAACGTGGTGAGCGGCTGAGGGATGCGTCAGCGTGGTGAGGGACTGAGGGGTTGCAGTTCAGCCGTGAAGAGGAGTGAGAGAGTGAATCAGTGAAAGTAACGCTTAAGTGAATTTAGGGTTTAGTTTTATATTTTATATTTCTATTTTATATTTTTATTTTAACTTTAAAAAAACGGGTAAACGGATCCGGATCCGGGTAATTTTTTATTACCCGATCTAGATCCGTTTTCAAACACGAGGATCCAGATCCTACCCGGATCCGTCGGATCCAAATTTTGAGGATCCAGATCCGCTAAAAACGGATCTGGATCCACGGATCCGGGTAGGGTCCATTACCCACTGCCATCCCTATGTGAAGTAGAGTGAGGGGAATGAGGGTTTGTTCGTTGGGTTATTCCCTTCATACACAAAGGGTTGCGGTTTTTGGGATAATCGCAGTCCTTCACTAATAGGGCTACGGTTAGTATAAAAACCACAGCCCTTCTTACAGTACGAAGGGCTGCGTTTTCTTGTTAACCGCAGCCCTTCACTAAAAGGGCTGCAATTTTCTTTGAAACTGCAGCCCTTCATACAAGAAGGGCTGCGTGTTAAAGAAAACGCAGCCCTTCCAGCGCAGCCCTTCCTTTTTTTTTCCCCTAGTGAATATATGAGATTGAATCATGTTATTCATGTGTTCCCTTATAAGTTTTATTTTCATTACTTTATGAGGACTGTGGGCCTTATTTGGTGAGTTGATAAGTATGCCTTTTTAATGGTAAGTTTGATTGTTGGCTAGGTTCAACAAATAAGAAAGTTGAGATTAAAAGAAAGTAAGTCTTGGATTGTAAGTTGTGATCACTTGTTAAATCCCAAGATAAAAGAAGTTCAGTTGTGCATGTTTGAATTATTGTTTCTGTGTTGCTTGTATGTGTGTCATAACAAGTAATAACTTATAAAGAACGTAAAGTGTAACAAGGATAGTTAGAGAGTTTAGACTAGTGCACGTCTAGAGTTGGACAATAGGAGTTGGAGTACATGGTGAGCGAGCCATGACTTTTTACAGGAGATGGATTGATCACTATCCCTTTTCCAGTCAGCAAAAGTTCCTCGATATCGCAGGTCAATCTGAAATGCGTTGTAGTGCCTAGTAGCACCCGTATTTCGTCTTCGTAGGTGAAGGCATTAGTAGATAAGACAACTCAGTTCCAATAACTATTCCATTAAAGTAATAAAAAGATGTTTAGAGTTTAGTACAGTTAAAGTTATCTCAGAATATTATATGATTATATTATTATTTATCCCTGCATCTGCATGTTATTTATTTAGTATCATGTTAGGAATGCTTATTATGTTTTAGTATGTAGTACCCAACTTTGCTGATTACGGTGCTTTGTTTGTGTTTGTGATCATAGCTTTGCCTTATTGATCCTGTGATGATCCATTTTGGTGAGCAGATTCAGTATAGCATTGATATTATAGGTTCGCAGATGTGTATCATTGGGAATCTGGAATGGAGAGAATGTGTAACTAGTATAATTTATTTTTCCGCATTAATAAGAACATATTTCATTAAGTTGTTTTAGTAAAATCATTTAGATTGGTTGTTTCTAAATACTTATTTATTTATTTGTAATAAAGTTTAAATATTAGTTATTTGTTTTCCGCTGCAAAATTCTGAATAAGTCGATACGTTATCACACGGGCGATAATACTTGGGTAATTCTCTACTTGTATATTATAAAGGTATTTCTGAAAAGAGAGAATTATCAGTGTGTTAAAATATATCAACAACATTATTGTAACGAAATCTATTATAAGTGCATCAATTTATAATTCAAATTACTTATATAGAACATTGTTTACCTTTAATTTTGGTCAATAGGTTGCTCGATGACCGTTATACCTTCTTGGTGATCCATTCGCATGTAACTATTTTCACTATCAGACACATCCATCATATCATCATTTGGGATTGAGAAAGGGGGGGATATCATCAAACTTATCATATTCTTCTTCGTCGTCAACATCACCTACTCCTAAAATTCGGCTTTTACCATTAACAACAATGCACCACTGAGTGTCTACAGGATCATATACATAGAACACTTGTTTTGCTTGTGATGCGAGGATAAAAGGTTCTTCAGTGTCACGCAGATGACTCATGTCGACTAGAGTAAAACCGTACTCATCCATTTGCAAACTACGTCTATTGTACGCCCACTTGCATTGAAAAATAGGCATAGTGAAGTCACAATAATCGAGCTCCCATATTTCTTGAATGATCCCATAATATGATTGTTTAGCATCAATCGGAGTTTTATCCTTTGCACTCACATACTCTCTAGATGATGCAACCATTGAAACTCCACAACTCTGGACCACCTTTGATTTATTATCCTGACGTTCAGTGTAAAAGGTATATCCATTGATATCATACCCTTCATACGAGTTAAAACTGTCACGTGGACCGTATGCCAACCACTTAATTGTATCAGGTACATGATGGTTATTTGCAAACAATTCACCAATTACTTTATTGTGGAACTAGTCAATGAAAGACATGTTATGCTCATTCATCAATGCCCTCTCCCCTTTTGACGGATTTTCGTGGCGCAATTCACGCATATATCTTTCTATGTATGGATTAACTTCAGTAACATGGTGCAACACGAAAATAAGAGCTTTATTCAACTCACTCAATGAAGGTGAAATATGTCGTATTTCGACCCCACCCTTGCCTTCTAATTTAGCCTCGTATCTGGACTTTGGAAGACCTATCGTCACAACCTTAGCAAAATAAGAAGAACAATATCCTCCAACCTCTTCGGCAATTGTTCCTTGAATAATACTCGCATCTGGTCTTGCTGGATTCTTCACTTTCTTTTTCAAAGAACTCATATGTCTCTCAAAAGGATATGCCCATCTTAAAAACACAGGACCACCCAGTTTAATCTTCCTTACCAAATGAAGGACTAAGTGAACCATAATGTCAAAAAAAGGTGGAAAATACATCTCAAATTGACAAAGTGTGATCACCATCTCATTTTGCAAAGCATCCAACTTATCAGGATCAAATACCTTGTTGCATATGGTATTGAAAAATGAACACAACCTCGTGATAACAAGCCTGACATGTTTTGGAAGAACCCCGCGTATTGTAATCGGCAAAAACACTTGCATCATCATCACATGAAAGTCATGGGACTTCAACCCAATTAATTTCAGATCAGTCATAGAAACAAGTCTTCTCATGTTAGATGAGTATCCAGTGGGAACCTTAATACCGTATGAACACTCACAGAAGAATCGTTTCTCTTTCCTAGACAATGTATAACAAGCTAGAGGCAAATACATTGTTGTTCCCTTTCCTTTCTTAGCTTTTTCCTTAACCTTTAGCCATAAATTAGGCCGAATCTTCAATTTCTCCATATCTCTACATACCATCCTTAGTCTTTCCCGACATATTCAACAAAGTACCGATAATTGCATCACAAACATTTTTTTCAATATGCATTACGTCGAGGCAATGTTTAACTGGTAAGTATTTCCAGTAAGGAAGTCTCCAGAATATAGACTCTTTTTTCCAAATGACACCATCGTCTTCCGAAGGTTTAACCCCCTTACCCAATACTATTCCCATCCCCTTAACACGATTATAAACTTCTTTTCCGGTTAACGGTCTAGGAGCTGGAGCATTTTCAACAAACCCGTTAAATGGTGCTTTTTTCTTTCGATATGGACGAGAACCATGTAGGAATTGCCTATTAATGATATAGACATGTTTCCCACAATGTGGCAAATGTGTAGCCTCCATACCATTCTCACAAATGGGACATGCCTTTTTTCCTTTGATCTTATACCCCGATGAATTCCCATAAGCAGGATAATCATTTATAGTACAGAATAATATAGCCAAAGCCTGAAATCTTCATTAGAATACGCATCAAACACCATAACACCTTCGTCCCACATCTTTTTGAGATCTTCGATGAGAGGTGCAAGATAAATGTCTATATCATTTCCCGGCTGCTTAGGCCCAGAAATTAAGAGAGACAACATAATATATTTTTGCTTCATGCACAACCATGGAGGAAGATTGAATATCACTAAAAGAGCAGGGCAAGTACTATGTTGACTACTCAAAGTATCATAAGGGTTCATTCCGTCCGTACATAATGCAAGTCTCAAGTTCCTAGCTTCCTGACCAATTCTCCATATCTGGAATCGATAGCTTCCATTGAGGAGAATGCTGGATCCTAAGCATCCCATCTTTCTTTTCGCGATCAGATCGTTTCATAGGTTTTGCATATTCTTTGATAGAAAAGAGCTCCTAAACCTTGGCACAACTGGAGATACTACAACATTTCGCAGAAGGACCCGTATTGCCCGGTCCGGGCTCAACCCTATCCGACAATTTGTAGGGGGACTTACCACACCTTGGGCATTCATAAAGGTCCGCATACTCATTTCGATATAACAAGCAATCATTCAGACTGCATCGATCGCTATATTCCAAACCTAAAGGAACATTAATTTTTTGGATAGTAGGTAGATTTTGGTAATATACCTCAGGAAACATATCTTTTAAAGCTTCTAAGAGTTTTGTGAAGCTACATCAGTCAAATTATGTTTCGCTTTATGTTGAAAAGAGTTAAAACCCATCAATTGAGTGTATTTTGTACACCGGTAAAGGGGTTTCCCAGAGCTTCAGACAAACCGTCAAGCACTCGTGGCCGCTCATTAAAATGGTCACAAGCCCTTCAAATCATCTACCTAATCGATTCACCAAAACTTCGTCTTAGTGTCACTATTATTCGTTGTCATTTTCATCACCTACTACATCATCACCTTCAATCCTAACATGATTCTTCAACAAACTTCATTCTCAACCGACATTCGACATATCACTCTAATGAATTACTAGTGCCAACATCAACATTAACCCTATCTTGAGTATATTTTCCTTCTCACATGCCATAAATATATCAGTCCTAAATCCACGAATAATATGATCCTTATGGTCCTAAATATCAGAAATCATATTCACATTGTAGAATAAAACATGGAAATAATCTCAGCCTCGCAAGTAAGTTGTTGATGTTCTACAACACGTTTACAAAACTCATTCACACTATCGACGAACTCCAACATATTCTGCGTTCCATACATCCAACTTCGATCAATTTCTAAAAACCTCAACGCATACATACATACAAATTATTATCAATTAAAAAATTCACATAAATATAAACCAACAAACTAATATTCAATACATGCTTTCATTGGGTCTTTATCAGTCCAACCTAACCCATCCTTAAACGTACAATCTGATAGGTTGTTACACACCCGTCAAAGATAATTCCTGCAAAACCTTCTAACAATGTAGTAGGGTATAAAGGTCGAATCCACCGAGAGATGATTGTTTTAATATAGTTTCTAAGGTATAGAGAAACTAAACAAGATCACAGATATTTGAATTAAAGTTCCAAACTAATCAAATTACGAAAATCAAACTAAAAAGGATCTAGGGTAATGGTTCACCAAGTTTATAACTATAATCTATCAAAATATCATCAATAATTTAATTAATCAGATATCTAGAGCACATGTTAATCCTACGGTCGGGCATTAACGCTCTCAAATCAACATATGCTAGTACGGTCGCTCAACATAATCAGATTTGCTAATTGTAGGTCAGTCTCTAAAGAGTACTAGCTCTCGATCTATGACTCTATATTAGCAATATTTAATCAGAAAATTGATCAAATTGCAAGATTAACAATAAAAACACTAATCAGTTAGAGAAATCAATAAGTAATCAAACCATGAATAAATATCAATCAAATCATAACATATAAACATGGATTCCCGAACCCTAGAAAATAAAAACTATTCTATCATGAAAAAAATAATGAAATCTAAATCTACAAAGAAAAGCATAATCAAAGAAATCAAGGAAAGAGACTAACGAAACTCATGAATTAATGAAGAAGAATAAAAACTAGGGTTTACAACTAGAAAATAGAGAGAAAAAGAGATAAGAAAACTAAACTAAAACCTAGAATATGAAAATAACGTGTGAAAGGAGGAGAGAGAAAGAATGAAAACTAATCTAAAAATATTCAATAACCTAATATGGCTAGGAAAGTCATTTTACAAGATAAGAAAAGTCATAAATAAATCATTAATGGGCGAATTAGTGATTCGCGCGTACGCGTGGCAGATTCCAGCAGAAACAGTGCAATCTTCTGAAAGGCATAACTCCTTGACTATAAGTCTCCTCGTGGCGTGCCACCTATCGTTGAAAATATCTTCAAGTCTAGTTTCCAAATATGCTGGAATTACTCGATTTAAACAAGCACATCAAAAGTTATAATCAAAAGAGTAGACATGACTCCTTTTTCACATTTCTTCTAATGATTTTCCGCTTTGTTTTTGCTCAAACTCGTACTATGATATATCCATACAATCTTTATTCATTGTAGCTTCATCCCATGTGCTCCTAATTCTCAAGCTTAGCTAATCATACTCCAAATACGTCTTCAATACCTGAAATTCATCAAAACAAGAAAACATACCGAATAGGAGTAGAAAAACACAACTTAAGAATATAATGCAATAACGAACGTAAATATGAAACTAAATGCTCTAAAATGCAACCTAAAGATACTAAAAACTATATATAAAATGACTTATCAAACTCCCCCAAGCTAAACATTGCTTGTCCTCAAGCAATAAGACATAGAATCGGAAAAGTTAGACAACCTACAATATAGGACTACAAAGGGCTAAACACTCAATTGAAAACACAAGAGATATAATCACTACATAAGCCAAGCATCGAAACAAGCTCGAACAAAGCCGCATAGCATGTCATGTATCGCAATCGACTCTCCAATCATACCACAACCATCTCTCCCAAGCTGGATTTAACCAAACCTGACAGACCTCACTATACTTATGTGCACTCAAATCTCTCATGTGTTTAAAGCATAAATGATGACACTCAACCTAATCAAGTCGACTCATATGAAGCAAATACTCTTTAACTTTGACTTTTTGACTCACTTAATACTCAACAATACAATATATAATGATCAAGAGGACTTTTAAGGGTTGTAATGGGGCTGAGGTTAAAGGTATGGAAAATAATTTGGAAATTGTGGTGCAAAAACCAAGAAGGGGGAGCATCATATAACTGAAAACATGACCATGAAAGGTCATAACAACTCCATGCAACAACCAATAATCTCCAAATCTAATCAACAACCTTTTTCACTTAAGAAATTCAATCACAATCTTTTTTATTTCACTTTATTCACAACTTTTTTTTCACTTCTTTTTCGTTTCATTTTTCACCTTTTTTGTGTTTCTTTTTTTTTCAAACTTTCATTTCAATTTCCAAGCTCACTAAGCATATTTTTCAGTCTTCTAACCACAAATAGAGCACTTCAATTCAATACAATAAACCAAACCAAAACTAATACTCGCTCCCCCAAGCTAGGTGTGGGACAAGAATCAAATGAGGCTAATGGCTTGTAATGTAGGTATCAATCAAACAAAGTCAGAAAAGGCTCAGCGGGGTTAAAAGGAAGGATAATCTAAAAATAAGAATAAAAGGATAATCTAAAAATAAGAATAACTCTGGAGCTAAGATCATCAAATGAAATGCTTCAGTCATATCAAAATGTATGCACTATCAAATATCGAGTACCAAGTCAAAGTCAAGTTCAATGCAACAACGAGGAACTAATCACACATGAAAGAACATAACTGACACATATACGTTAGTTTATAGGCACAAAAGCTCACTTAGGTTAAGGGGTCTGCATAGTAATGTCAAATCGAGCCAGAGAGAGATCAATCAATCTTACCATAAACAATCAGTTGCGAAACAATCGTATTATGAAGTATCCTGAACAAGATGAGTGACACTTAACAAATGTAGTAAAATATCAACAAGATTCTCAAAAAGTCTTAGCAATAGTCCCATAGATGCAACTAAAATGAGATAAAATATGCCAATGCAACTAAGAAAGCTGTACAATTTTTTTGGTCACACGTAAACTCCCGCTCCTAATAAGCAATACAAACCGTGCAACATCCTATGAAAGCAATGAAATCTACACTAAAAAGCAATTAAATGATAAAATATTCCTCCCCAAAGTTAGAATTTGCAGTGTCCTCACTGCATAAACCAGTTTAGAAAAGGAACAAAATCGAACCCCAATAATCATCCAACACACATGCTCTGTCAAACATCACAATTCACTACTATTGCCGCACACAAACCCCAACAATGAAAGAGTTAAATCAATGTAGTCATAGCAACTCAACAAGTACAACAACACAAAGAAAAATCCAAGCAAAAATTGATAAGAACATCAAAAGCATCAATGAAATCTACACTAAAAAGCAATTAAATGATAAAATATTCCTCCCCAAAGTTAGAATTTGCAGTGTCCTCACTGCATAAACCAGTTTAGAGAAGGAACAAAATCGAACCCCAATAATCATCCAACACACATGCTCTGTCAAACATCACAATTCACTACTATTGCCGCACACAAACCCCAACAATGAAAGAGTTAAATCAATGTAGTCATAGGAACTCAACAAGTACAACAACACAAAGAAAAATCCAAGCAAAAATTGATAAGAACATCAAAAGCATCAATAAGATAGAATACGAAAGCATACTACCCAACTGATGTGTCGAATAAGCTTAAAAAGCACATGGCATTGCTTCTTGGAGACGAACTTGAATCAATTTGTAGCCACTTGAAGAGACACCTAAATAATCATTGATAAAAAATGTCTTTTAAAAAAAAAATTAGATGTAGTAGGGTAATTAGGGTCACACACCCGTCAAAGATAATTCCTGCAAAACCTTCTAACAATGTAGTAGGGTAAGTAGGGTCGAATCCACAGAGAGATGATCGTTTTAATCTAGTTTCCAAACTAAACAAGATCACAGATATTTGAATTAAAGTTCAAAACTAATCAAATTACGAAAATCAAACTAAAAAGGATCTAGGGTGATGGTTCACCATGTTTATAACTATAATCTATCAAAATATCATCAATAATTTAATTAATAAGATATCTAGAGCACATGTTAATCCTACGGTCGGGCATTAACGCTCTCAAATCAACACGCTCAACATAATCAGATTTGCTAATTGTAGGTAAGCCTCTAAAGAGTACTATCTCTCGATCTATGACTCTATATTAGCAATATTTAATCAGACAATTGATCAAATTGCAAGATTAACAATAAAAACACTACTAATCAGTTAGAGAAATCAATAATTAATTAAACCATGAATAAATATCAATTAAATCATAACATATAAACATGGATTCCCGAACATAATCAAAGAAATCAAGGAAAGAGACTAATAAAACTCATGAATTAATGAAGAAGAATAAAAACTAGGGTTTACAACTAGAAAATAGAGAGAAAAAGAGATGAGAAAACTAAACTAAAACCTAGAATATGAAAATAACTTGTGAAAGGAGGAGGAGAGAGAAAGAATGAAAACTAATCTAAAAACATTCAATAACCTAATATGGCTAGAAAAGTCATGTTACAAGATAAGAAAAGTCATAAATAAATCATTAATGGGCGAATTAGTGATCCGCGCGTACGCGTGGTAGATTCCAACAGAAATAGTGCAATCTTCCGAAAGGCATAACTCCTTGACTAAAAGTCTCCTTAGGGCATTCCAGCTATCGTTGGAAAGATCTTCAAGTCTAGTTTCCAAATCTGCTGGAATTAATTGATTTAAACAAACACATCAAAAGTTATGATCAGAAGAGTAGATGTGACTCCTTTTTCACATTTCTTCTAATGATTTTCCGCTTTGTTTTTGCTCAAACTCGTACTATGACATATCCATACGATCCTTATTCATTGTAGCTTCTTTCGAAGTGCTCCTAATCCTCAAGCTTAGCTAATAATACTCCAAATACGTCTTCAATACCTGTAATTCATCAAAAACAAGAAAACATACCGAATAGGAGTAGAAAAGCACAACTTAAGAATATAATGCAATAACGAACGTAAATATGAAACTAAATGCTCTAAAATGCAACCTAAATGTACCTAAAAACTATATATAAAAATGACTTATCAAATCCCACTAGTGAATGCATGTATCATCTTTGATTCTAAGTAAAATTCCGCAGCATTTTCCTTCAGTTCTCCAAGTACACAATAAAGATAATTGTTTATCTTATATGTTCCCGGAGAACAAATTAGGGAAATGACTAACCGAATTTCACTTAGAATCAAAGAATCAACACACATTCACCACCTAAGTGAGATGTGACGTTTAAAAACAGTCCTAAAACGAGGATTATTCGAGACTTACTCCTAATGAGTAAGTCTTGAATGTGTATCTAGGCAGTATGATGTACACAAAAACAATCGCATTCAAATGATTCCAAGTCATCACCAAACAATAATCGCATTCAAGGATTTCAAATTATCACCAAACAATAATCGCATTCAAGGATATCAAATTATCACCAAACAACAAGTACCAAACCACTCCTTAATTTCCCTTCCCCTCCCATTGGAGAGTCTATCAATATAAAGGCATTGCATATCACTTAAAATAAAGAATAATAACATCACAAGAACTTAAGCATAAACAATCCCGTATAACATATTAGGGCATACAAAAACTTAAACAAAATTATCACAAAATCTGTTTTTTATACTCAAATCTTATAACTAATCATATATATACTTCATACTAATCATTTAAACTACAATTTAAGCCAAAATTTTCATTAAAACATTATTAATTAAGAAAAATTTATAAAAAACTAACCTAATATGACAAACCCTCGTCGGAAATTTGGAAGATAAGCAAGGGATGGGAATTACGAAGGGATGAGATTACGAAGGGATGAGCATTACGAAGTCGGGGAAAAAGTATTGCTTAAGGTGTCACCAATGAAAGGAGTGATGCGATTCGGGAAAAAGGGGAAGCTAAGCCCTAAATTCATTGGACCATATGAGATTTTGGCGAGAGTAGGCAAAGTCACTTATCGCCTGGAATTGCCCATCGACTTAGAAAGGGTCCATAACGTGTTTCACGTATCCCAACTCCGGAGATAAGTACCTAATGAGTAACATGTCCTTGAACCTGAAAATGTCGAGTTATATGAAACCTTGTCCTATGACGAAAAACCTGTCCAGATCCTAGACCACAAGGTGCGTAGTACGAGGAATAAGGAAGTCAGAATTGTCAAGGTGTTGTGGAGAAATCAAAATACCGAGGAAGCCAACTGGGAAGTCGAAGATGCGATGCGTCTGAAGTACCCTGAGCTTTTTCAAGAGGTAGGTGAGTTATGGGGACGTAACTTTTCTTTTAAGGGGGGAAAAATGCGATAGAATTTCGCGCTTTCACCCTAAAGTATGTTAATTATGTTAGTTATGTGTAATTATTGCTTATCTGATGTGCGAAAGTTAGCATAACGCTTGTGAAATTTTGGGACTTAGAAGTACAAAAGATCGTCGTTAAGACTGGCTACCTCAAAGTTTCGGGACGAAACTTCCTTTAAGGGGGTAAGCCTGTAATACTCCATATTTGGAGTTAATTCTTTGTAATTAAGAAAATATAAGGAATATAATTAAAAGGTATTTTATTATTATTTACAAAAATATAATTAAAGAATAATAATAATATAGTTCGGTTTAATTAATTTCGGAATTTAAAAAGATTAAACCGAGTCCTACTAGACCTAGAGTTGCCACACTATAAATAGAGTGAAATAGAATAAAAAAATTAGAAAAATTCAGAAACCCTAACTCTCTCTCTCTTCTCTCTCCTCTCTCTCTATTCTTTTCTCTATCAGATTCTCACTCCTCTCTCTCTATTCTTTTCTCTATCAGATTCTCACTCCTCTCTCTACTTCTCCTTCGCCGTTCTCTCTCTGACCTTCATCGGTGAGGGACGGAGGTGTGAGTGTAGTGTGTGTGGTGCGAGAAGGCTTCTCGGTGTGCGAGGGAGTTCGAGCGTTCAACGAGGGATTTCGAACGTCCGCAACGAGGGAGTTTGAGCGGCGAATCTCGAGGGTTGTGCAAAGTGTGTGCAACAAGTTGTGAGGGAGTGTGCAAGGAGTTCGAGGGTTTGTGCGAGGGAATCATTGCTATGCGACGTTGTTGGGCGAGGCATGCGTGCGAACCAGCGAGGAGGTCGTGCGAGCGGTGTTATGTGGCTTGTGCGAATTCGGTTGGTGCGATAAGGTTGTCGTGCGAATTCGGTTGTGTGACAAGCTGGTTGCGCGAGGCTAGTGGTACGAGCGATTTGTGCGCGCGGAAGTGGTGCACAAGTGTGGTGGTGTGCATCGTTGCCAGAAAGTTGGTCGCCGGAGTTTGGTTGCCGGCGAAAGTCAGTGGTATAAAACCTAATATGTATAACATAATATTATGTTAGTTTAATATTATATATTATGTTTTTATAATTAATTTAAGCTGTAAGTAATTAATTTGTAATTTGAGTAAAGTAGTAACTAATTAAGTTGTATAATTAGTTTAAGTTATTAATCTGATTTAAGTTGTGAATCTGGTTTAAGGATTGTAATTAAGTAAGGTGGGAAGTAAAGAAATTAGATTATTGCTATTAGTTGGAAGTATAACCTTGCTATGCGAACCTGATTTTGGATATTGGACATAATACTTGGTTGGACATATGACTTGATTGGATTTGGTAAAGGTAGTGGACTATTACACGAACTAAAATCAGTTTGCTCACTAACATCGACTCCTAAAAGACACTAAACTCAATAGAATAAAAAAGAAAAGGAAGTTCATAAACAATGAGTTTAGCTATCATTTATATTTCGAATTACTAAGTCCACTAGTGGAAAAATAAGGAAGGGCTGCGCTAAAAAAGGCCCTTAGGGCTGCGCTTTTTGACAGCACCCCTTTCAATAGCAACCCTTCACTTTTTAAGTCCACTAGTGGAAAAATAAGGAAGGGCTTTGCCTTACTAATCCTATGATGACCCATTTTGTTGATCAGATCGATTCAGAGCATTAACATCTACAGGTTTGCAAATGTTGAATCATGGGAATCTGGGAATGGAGAGCTTGTGTAACAAATTGTTTTATCAATTGCTTTAGTAGGAACATATTATATTAAGTTTAGTTTTGAAGTTGACATTTATAGTGTGTTGGTTTTAAATACTTATTTATTTATTTATAATAAAGTTTAAAGATTAGTTATTTGTTTTCCGCTGCAAAATTCTGAATAAGCCGATACGTTATCACACGGGCGATAATACTTGGGTAATTCTCTAAGTTTTATATTAAAAAGGTATTTATGAAAAGAGAGAATTATCGGGGTGTTACAAAGTGGTATCTGGGAGCTTTAGGTTATTTTCAAAACTTTTAGGTGCCTAACTAACTACTCCCTCCGTTTCCTAAAGATCTTCCCTCTTTCTGTTTAAGAGTGTTTCCAAAAGATCTTCCCTCTTTTGCTTTATTCCTTATTTGGCAAAACAAATTTCCCTATTTACCCTCTCATGTCACTATCATATGGTCCACCATTACATTATTAATTCAATTATACTCCCTTTCTCTCTCCTACTTTAACCCCTTTATATTTGTTTATTTATCTTAACCCCTTTCTCTCTCCTACTTTACTCACACCATGCCCCACACAACTTGATTTTCCTTGGTATCTGTAGGAACAGTAAGTGGGAAGATCTTTAGAAAACGGAGGGAGTAGCTTACTAGTTATTTGAAGAAATTCTTAGAATTGCTCATACTTATTCATTTTGAAAAATTTATAGGAAAATATTATTATATAACTTTAGATGTCCGAATTTTTTTTTAAGGACCGAAATATTTTCATTTATTATTCGAATTTTTTGTATTCGAGAATTTTGTGGTTCAAATTTTTTTATATTCGGAATTATGATGTTAATTCGGAAATTTCAGATTTCCGGCATTTTTGAAAAAATCAAAATAATTTTTTTTATTTTTGACTTTATAAGTCCGAAATTATTTTGTATAGTGGAAAGTTTTATTTATTTTTTATTTTATAAAGTGTGTCTGTATTATTTTCCATGACTTTAAAGTTTTAACTGTAACATTGTGAGAATGGGTAGTATAGGAAGGGCATATAGAATAGAATTATTATATGCATGCATTGAATAGTTAGTTCAGCATGATTATTATTTTTCTTCCCTGCTAATGATGCATTATTATTTTTCTTCCCTGCTAATGATGCATTACTTCCCTGCAAATGATGCATGATTATTTTTCTTCCCTGCTAACTGTTTATATTTCTTACCTGCTAAGTGTTATGTTCTCATGCATATGATGTTAGTAGTTACTCTTTATTGTGTATTGTTGGGAATGCGTTAGGGAGAAACTGAAATATTATGGTCTATTGGTGATGTAGCTCCCTAAACGTGTCTGCCATAATAAGAAGCTATTATAACCCCATTGTCCTGAGTGACGATGAAATTGATGAATACATTGCTCCCATCTATGATAGGGAATATACCAACTTAGAGTTGACCATGCATAGGATACTGAAGTCAAGAGTTCCTAGTGATGACGAGCTTATTATAGAACTTGACCATGCTAGAGGCATCACTAGAGAAGATATCTATCATGCATGTTTCAGGTATGAGACTAATACTGCATCTGAGGAAGATGAAGAGTCTCAACCTACGAGAAGATCAAAGCGACAGAGGAGATATGTCTACTACGATGAGGATGGGGAAGAAGAAACTAATGATGAGACATTCATGCTTGAACAGTACCAGGAAGCTAAAGATAAGATTGACAACGTAGTACCTTAGATCATTATACGTCTCTGATTAACAATATAGAGTATATTAGTATTATAAAATAATGTTGGATAGATGACCAACAATGATAGAATAGTTTATATAGAACCATTGTTTTTAGGAAAGTATAATATTATAGTAACATTCATTTCATTAAATACCCTTTATGGAAGAATAAAAGCCATTATTGAATTTATATGAGTGAGTAAGAATTTATTCTGGGAACGTGATGGGAAAATTTTATTATTTAATTTTTCCTTATGTGATTACATTCTTTCTTGCTTGTTTCTACTTACATGTTGATGTGAGTATGTTTTACATGGATGATTATATGTTTATTAGAGAACAATTCATGTGAACTTGAAACTAGTTGAGAAATTGTTTGTTGATGCGATCTTAAATGATCAGATCAAATGTTGCCTTCTTAGATAGACATGTAAGTTATGCTGGAACCTAAAGTAGAGTTACATTACTTTCAGATCCCGAGGTAGAATGGCTAACAACAACGACCTAGCTGCTGCTATTCGCCTCTTGGCGGAGAAATTGACTCAGGAGAGAGCTGAGCGTCCTGAGATTGCTGGGGAAATGTTTGAAAGACTAGCTAAAGTTAAGCCACCATACTATAAGGGGCAAGCTGACCCAACCTTCTTAGAGAATTGGATTAGGGAGTTTGAGAAGCTTTTTGAGGTTGTGAACTGCCCTGGAAATATGAGAGTAGGTCAGGCTATGCTATATCTGAAAGATGAGGCTGATTTATGGTGGAGAGCGAGTGGAGCTAGATTGAGTGCTGTTGAAGGATTCAATTGGGATGCCTTTGTGATTGCCTTGAGAAGGAAGTTTTACCCTACCTTTATGAGGAAGCAGAAAGCCCAAGAATTCATTAACATGAGGATGGGTAGTATGACTATCTTTGAGTACTATGGCAAATTCATAACCTTGTCTATATTTGCACCTAACACTAGGGGAAAAAAAAGGAAGGGCTGTGCAGGAAGGGCTGCGCTTTTTATATAAGCGCATCCCTATAAATGAAGGGCTGCGCTTTTCTACAAAAACGCAGCCCTACAGAACAGAAGGGCTGCGCTTTTGTAGAAAAGCGCAGCCCTTCAGTGAGTAGGGCTGCGCTTTTTAAAAAAAGCGCAGCCCTTGTACTTAGTAGGGCTGCGCTTTTTTTAATAGGCGCAGCCCTATTGGGCCTTAAAATAAATGCCCGCTAAACTTAAGACTCCTCACAAAAAAACCCTCGCTCATACGCTCACTCCTCTCATTTTCACGCCTCCTCACAAAAAAACCCTCTTTCTCTCTCCTCTCATTTTCACGCCTCCTCACAAAAAAACCCTCTTTCTCTCTTTCTCTCTCCTCTCATTTTCACGCCTCCTCACAAAAAAACCCTCTTTCTCTCTCCTCTCATTCTCTCTTCCTCTCTCCTCCATTCAACCCTTTTTCTCCATTCAACAACTCTAACATTTTAGCTTCTGCATTTTCAGTTCATTTCAATGGTTGTTCGTTGCTTTTTTTTTCGATTTTATTTTTGTTCGTCGCATTTTCTGTTCGAGAAATTTCGTTCGACTGCACTTCTGTTCGAGTAATGATCTATAATTTTCGAGAAATTTGGAATGATTTAGGGTTCACGAGAGCAACACAGCAACAACAACCACGAGAGCAACAACTTCAGATCTATAATTTTAGGTTTTTTTTTTCATTTTCGTTTTTTTTTCATTTTTTGTTTTTTTTTCAGATTAGTTTTTTTTATAGGTTTTTTTAAATTTTCGTTAAATGTTCATATTAGTTCATTTTCAGATCTATAATTTTAGGGTTATTTTTTCATTTTTTTGTTCATTTTTGTTAACTTCTATTTTTGTTTTCTTTTTTCTTCTATTTTGTTCGTTTTTTTTTTTTGGAATTATTTAATTTCTAGAATTATTTAATTTCAGTTGTATATTACATTATTTTGGTTGTATGATATTAATCAGAATCAATAAAAATCTAAATTTTAATTCTGGAATTGCATTTACACGCCTGTTGTTGTTGCTCTATGGATCGATATGATTTCAATTTTTTTTTTAATTTTTTTGGTCGAAAAGGGCTGCGCTTTTTCCATAAAAGCGCAGCCCTTCACTTGTAGAAGGGCTGCGCTTTACAAGCGCAACCCTTCTTAAAAAGTGAAGGGCTGCTATTGAAAGGGCTGTTGTCCAAAAGTGCAGCCCTACATGTCATTTTCAGCGCAGCCCTTCTTCATTTTTCCACTAGTGTAAGGTTGTAGCCACTGAGGAGCTTACGGCTCAGAGGTTTGAGCAAGGCTTAACTGAGGAGAAACAATTGGGATTAGGAGGAGAGACCTTTACGTCCCTAGGTGTTGTGTATGGGAGAGCATCTCATATTTATGGTTTACAGTCAAGGAGAGATAAGAAAAATGGGGTAGTAGGTGAAAAGAGGAAAGATTTTAATGCTGGTGAAACTAAGGTAATTTCAAGAGAAACAAGAATGGTAATGGGAATTTCCAAGGGAGAAACAACTAGGATAATTGCAATAAGGGTAGACCTGAGAGAGTGCATCACTGCAAGTTCTGTGACAAAAACCATCCTGGGAAAGACTGTAAGGGAGAACCAGTGATTTGTAACTATTGTCAAAAGAAGGGTCATAGGGAGTACGAATGCTACTCTAAGCATGGCAAGGAGCAGAAAGGTCAAGGGAATGGTAATCAGGTCAGATCAGGGTTCAACCAGTCTGGAACCAAGGTCCTAAACCTGGAGAACAGCAGAATAACCAAGGGAACTATAGTAAGCCTGCAAGTGAAAACCCCAACCAAAGTAAGCCTGCGGGATAGATGTACGTGATGAGTCGAAAGGAAGCTTAGAAATCTGCCGATGTAGTTTCTGGTAATTTTTCTATTAACTCAGTCCTTGTTAACACATTATTTGATTTGGGGGCAACTTATTCTTTTATATCTGTCCTAAAGAGTCTGGGGTTGGTAGATTACGAAGAAATTGACTTGTATATTAGTATTCCTACCGGAGAAATCATAAGGTGTACCAAATTGTTTAGAAATCTGCCTTTGAAGATAGGAGACTATGTCTTTCCGTATGACTTAATAGAATTTAATTGGGGAGACCTAGATGTGATTCTAGGAATGAACTGGTTAAGTCTTTACAAGGCAAATAACGATTGTGAAATTCAGAAAGTAGTGTTGAGAAACCATTTGGGAAAATTGACCTCCTATAGATGTTTTGGGAAACCTAAGAAGTTCGGAGTTATCTCTGCTATGCAAGTGAGGAAATTAATGAGAAAAGGGTGTGAGTTATTCTTCTGTAGTGTGCAGGATGTGAGTAAGGAAGTGGAAGTGAAGCTTGGGGATGTCCCAATTGTGAACGAGTTTATGAATGTGTTTCCAAGTGAGATTTCAGGTATGCCACCTGGTAGAGCTGTAGAGTTCACCATAGACTTAATTCCTGCAACTGCACCTATATCTAAGGCACCCTATAGAATGGCACCTCCTGAGATGAGTGAGTTGAAAATGCAATTGCAAGAGCTACTAAATAATTTTATATTAGGCCTAGTGCATCACCTTGGGGAGCGCATGTGTTGTTTGTGAAGAAAAAAAGGATGGAAGCATGAGGCTATGTATTGATTATAGGAAGTTGAATAATATAACCATAAAAAACAAATACTCGTTGCCTAGAATAGATGACCTATTCGACCAGTTGAATGGAGCGAGTGTGTTCTCAAAGATTAACTTACGTTCAGGATATCATCAATTGAGGGTAGCTGATAAAGATGTCCCAAAGATTGCCTTTAGAACGCGTTATGGTCACTGTGAGTTCACTGTAATGCCATTTGGGTTAACCAATGCTCCAGCTATATTTATGGATTTAATGAATAGGATTTTTCATGAGTTTCTAGATAAGTTTGTGGTGGTTTTCATTGATGACATACTAATATATTCGAGGAATGAAGTTGGGCATGATGAGCACTTGAGGATCATTTTGGATACATTGAGGAAAAACCAATTATATGCCAAGTTCTCTAAGTGTGAGTTTCGTTTGGAGAAAGTAGCATTTTTGGGTCACTATGTGTCTAAGGAAGGAATCTCAGTAGATCCTGCTAAGATTCACAAACTCCTATAATATCCAGCTAGACCTAGGAAACTTTTGATATCTGACACGTTCTTTGGAGCTGGCCACTCAGTCACAACTTGAATCTTAGTAGGATCCACTGAGACTCCTTCCTTAGACACATAGTGACCCAAAAACGCTACCTTCTCCAAATGAAACTCACACTTAGAAAACTTAGCATACAATTGGTTCTTCCTAAGCGTCTCCAAAATGACCCTCAAGTTCTCATCATGCTCAGCCTCGTTCCTCGAATATATCAGTATGTCATCAATCAAAACCACCACAAACTTATCTAGAAACTCATGGAAGATCCTAGTCATTAAATATAGCAGGAGCATTGGTTAATCTAAATAGCATTACAGTGAACTCATAGTGACCATAACACTAACTAAAGGCAGTCTTATTAGGTACATCCTTATCAACTACCCTCAATTGGTGATATCCAGAACGCAAGTCAATCTTTAAGAATACACTCGCTCCATTCAACTGATCGAATAGGTCATATATTCTAGGGAAAGGATACTTGTTCTTGATGGTTACATTGTTTAGTTCCCTATAGTCAATACAAAGCCTCATGGTTCTATCCTTTTTCTTCACAAACAACACAGGAGCTCCCCAAGGTGATGCACTAGGCCTAATATAACCTTTATCTAGTAGTTCTTGCAATTGCATTTTCAGCTCACTCATCTCAAAAGGTGCCATTCTATAGGGTGCATTAGATATAGGTGCAGTTCCAGGAACTAAGTCTATGATGAACTCAACAGCTCTCGCAGGTGGCATACTTGAAATCTCACTTGGAAAGACATTCGTAAACTCGTTCATAATTGCAACATCCTAAAGCTTCACTCCAACTTCCTTACTCACATCCTGCACACTACAGAAGAATAATTCACACCCCTTTTCATCAACTTTCTTGCTTACATCGCAGAGATAACTCCAAATTCTTTAGGCTTCCCAAAACGTCTATAGGAGGTCAATTTTCCCAAAGGGTTTCTCAACACTACCTTCTGAACCTCACAATCGATGTTAGCCTTGTAAAGACTTAACCAATTCATCCACATCTAGGTCTCCCAAATTGAATTCTATTAAGTCAGATGGAAATGCACAGTCTATAATCTTCAAAGGCAAATTTCTAAACAACTTGGTACACCTTATGATCTTCCTAGTAGGAATACTGATAGGCAAATCAATCACTTTGATCTACTAACCCAATTGCATTTCCTTATTAGTCAAACCTTGCTCAAATCACTGAGTCTTTAACTCTTCAGTGGCTACTACCTCAAGTGCAAAACTAGACAATGCTATGAGCTTGCTATAATACTCAGAGATGGTCATGCTCCCCATCCAAAGGTTGATAAACTCTTGCGCCTTCAGTTTCCTCATAAAAGAAGGGTAAAATTTTTCTCTTAAAGCGGAAATAAAGGATTTCCAATTAAACTCTTCCACAACACTAAGTCTATTTCCATTTTCTTTTCACCATAAGTCAGCCTCATCTTTCAGATATAGTACAACTTGACCTACTTTCATACCCTCAGGACAGTTCACAGCCCCGAAAATCTTTTCAAATTCCCTAATCCAATTCTCTAAGAAGGTAGGATCATCTCACCCCTTAAAGTACGACGGTTTAATCTTATTTAGTCTTTCAAACATGTCCCAGTAGGATTGGGGCGCTTAACTCTTTCGTGAGTCAAATTCTCTGCCAATAGACGAATAACAGAAGTTAAGGCATCATTGTTGTTTAACACTCTACTTCGCGACTGAAATTTAATTTAACTCTACTTTGGTTTTGATTCACACTTATTTACCATTTTCTACGAAGGCAACATTTGATTTGATCAATCAAGATCGCATCAACAAACAATTTCTCAGATATTTCCAGGTACAACATGAAATGTTCCCTAGCAATCCCATAATCATCCATGAGCAAATATCCTCATCAAGACATACATGTGGAACAACAAGCATTTAATCACATAATAAAAATTTAAATAATAAAAAGATTCCAAACACGTGCCTAGAATAAATCCTTGCTCACTCGAAAAAATAAATAATTAACTTTTATTCCTCAAACGATAATAAGAATATTTTTTCAATCCAAAATAGCCAACTTATTCCTCAATAATATAAAGATGCTAAAGAAGGAGATTTGAACCATTTAGCTTGACTACTTTCCAACAACTAATCTTAAAGCATAAATAAATACTCTATGGAGTTACACTATCATTCCTATCCTTATTTTCTTTATACTTTCATGGAGTAACATTTCATCTTCAAAGTCTCCTGAGTCTTTACTATAATAATAATAATAATAATAATAATAATAATAATAATAATAATAATAATAATAATAATAATAATAATATAATATAATAATAATAATAATAATAATAATAATAATAATAATAATAATAATAATAATAATAATAATAATAATAATAATAATAATAATAATAATAATAATAATAGTAATAAATAATAATTGCCTAAATTCCTAGATCTAGTAGATCTTCGAATCCTTTTGGGTTGATGTTCATTTTCATCCACTTTTGAATCACTTACATCGCTCAGATAAGGTCTCCAAGTAACATTGTAGATGTCCCTTCAGGTTTGCGCTCTAGTATGATCAAACTCTTGAATTACTTCATATATCGCTAACAAGGATGCCTACTTTTAACACATAATGCATAATGATCTCTAGGCTAGTGTAGCTATCACTTCCAGACTCATGACATCCAACACTCTCATCATCACTTATTATAATAGTGTTATGATGGTTTCCTACTCTTTTAACTTGCCTGACAATTCTATTAACTTGCCTGAAAGACATGGTTAGGAATCTACAACAAATAAACCTATTCAATAAATATTTAGTACTCTCCCAGTACGCAATTCCCAACAATAATAGTAAAAAGTTGCCATTAACATCATAGGCACAAGAATGTAACACTTAGCAGAGAAGAAAGATATAAACAGTTAGTAGGGAAGAAAAATAATCATGAATAGTTAGCAGGTTAGAAAAATAATCATGAATAGTTAGCAGGGAAGAAAAAAAAAACATGCTGAACTAACTATTCAATGCAGGCATTTAATATTTCTATCCTATATGTCCTTCCTATACTACTCATTCTCACAATGCAATAAGTAAAATTTTAAAGGCAATAAAATAATGTAGACACTCCTAATAATTTTAAATAAAATAATAATAATTAAGTGTCAAACTAAAAAAAAAAAAAAATCAGACTTATAAAAATTCGAACCATCATAATTCAAAAAAAAAAAATTCGACTCTTGCAAAAAAAAAATCGAATGATGACATAAAAATTTCGGACACGTACCAATAATAATAAAAAGATTTCGGACTCCTCAAGGAAAAATTTCGGTTCTCTTAAAAAGTATAGAATAATATATATATTCATATAACGTTCTCAAAATGAATCAGTAGGAGCGATTCTAAGAGTTTATTCAAATAACTAATAAGTTAGTTAGGCGCCTAAAAGTTTTGAAAATAACCTAAAGCTTTCAGATACCACTTTGTAACATCCTGATAATTCTCCCTTTTCATAAATACCTTTTAATATAAAACATAGAGAATTACCCAAGCATAATTGCCCGTGTGATAACGTATTGACTTATTCAAAAAAATTGCAGCGGAAAACATATAACTAAACTTCATACTTTAATATAATAGATAAATAAGTAAATATGTACTTAAACCAAACACTCTATAAATGTCTACTCAAACCAAACATATTATAATATGTTTCTACTAAGGCAGTAAATATAATAATAGATTACACAAGCTCACCATTCCCAGATTTCCAATGATGCAACATCTGCAAACCTGTAAATGTCAATGCTCTAAAGAATATGCTCACCAAAGCGGGTCATTACATGATCAATAAGGCAAAGTCATGATCAACAATCACAAACAAAGCACGTAATCAACAAAGCTGAGTACTACATAGTATTACATAAACATTCCTGAAATGATACTAATAAATAACATGCAGGGATAAATGATAATATAACAATATAATATTCTGTAGATAACTTCTACTGAACTAAACTTTAAACATCTTTTTATTACTTTAATGGAATAGTTATTGGACCGAGTTGTCTTATCTAAACTTGCCTTCACCTAGGAAGACAAAACATGGGGGAATCCTTATTTCAGAATGACCTGCGATATCGAGGAACCTTTGAAAAATAATAGAGATGGTGATCAATCCATCTCTCAGAAAAAGCCAGGGGCTACCACCATGTACTCTAACTCCTGATTGTCCAACTCTAGACGAGGTGCACAAACCTAAAGTCTATTACTATCCAAGTTACACTTTACGTGATTTACAATTTATTACTTGTTATGATACACACACAAGTAACACAGAAATATCAAATCAAACATTCACCACCGAACTTCTCTTTTATCTCAGGATTTAATAAGTGATCACACAACTTACAATCCAAGATTACTTTCTTTAATCTCAATCTTTCTTATTTGTTGAACCTAGCCAACAATCAATCTTACCTATCAAAGACATAACTTATCAACTTACCACATAAGTCCCACGGTCCTTATGAAGTAGTGAAAAAAATATTGTAAGGGAACACATGATTAAACATGATTCAATCTCAATAATATTATTAATTCCCCCATATGAATTAATAGCTAAAGTTCCCATCCACATGCTTGCATCAACAATTGCATACAAACATGATAATCTTAACTCATAATCAGATCTCAATATCAACATGCTTGCACACAGGCATAAAACATGTAAAATCCAATCATACTAGAATTCACATATGAACTTATCAAGTTTCTATACATGAAACTACAACTTTTCTTCTTAAATCATGATACTATATCACATAGCACATAGGTATGTACATACCTTGTGTAAACCAGTTGATAGGCCACCTTTAATTCCTTAAAAGTCACCTACTGAATATTCTCCGCCTAAAATAATCAATATAAACTAAAATCAAAACTCTAAATAAAATACAGCAACTTTATACTCCCTCTGCTTTTTTTTACTTGCTACATTTGGTTTTACACAACATTTTAGGAGATGTCCCTTTCAAAGCCTTTTAGTGTACTTTTTCACTCTTTTTGCATTAAATGAAGAAGGTCAACATCAGTTAATTAAGGAGTTATGGTGGATATTTTATAGGGCCACAAAGTTAAACCATCCGGTTTTTTGGGATTAAATTTGGTGGGAAATTTTTGAAATTTTCCACTTCCCTCCAAATGCAAATAAAAAAGCACCTGTTGGACTAAATTTAAATTTGGAGCCACTTTTTTCTCAACATTTCACTTCACATTTCAGCCATACACAAAGGTTTCTCATTACCATAAAAATTTTTGTAACCATACAAACTTCAACTTTCAGCCATTACAAGGAAATTGATAAGAGAAAAAACATGGGGAGGGGGGGATTTGATCACTCTCAGTAAATTCTCATCATCGAGTGATTAGGGACTAATTTTTTTTTGTAAAAATTAGCATTTTGCTTCACTTGAGGAGAGTAGATGAGTTCCTTTGGCAACATCATGGTATGAAATAGCATCTCATACCATGGCTTCTCAAAGCCCTCAAAGACCACCCTCCTCATCAGCTCAATCCGTATTTCGAAGGCAACATGAACCATCAACAAGGAACCATCAACAGCAACATGAACCAGAAAGAGTGAACATCCTCCAGCAACATTTGATTCTTGAAGTTCATAACTCAGCAATCTCCAACAGTAATCTCCAACAAGTACATGAACATCAAGATAATGAACAAGGCATCAATCTGAATAAAGAACCATAACATCATGTTGCAGAACCAGAACATGAACAACAACAACAACAACGCATCAATCTCAATGAACAACAAGGCATCAATCTCAATGAAGAACCAGAAGTGAACATCCAAATAAATCTCAATGACGAACCATTTCCTAGTGAGGAAGAGATGATGTCTAATGAATTTTATGATTCAGATGCAGAGGGTGAGATACACATGGAGTGGCTTTCTGATGATTCTGATATTGAAACAATGGGTTATGACTAGACAGATTCAGAATCAGATGAGGACCAACATGACCTCACAACAAACACACAGACAAATGCAACTTTAACAACCGACAAAGGAAATCAAGAACCAGATATCCAATTCTTAAAAAAATCCTAATCAATTGCCACAAATTACCACCATCACTACAGATCCAACAATTATACAGCAAAAAATACAACATACAAATAAAAACTAGATTTTTGAGAGTAGTACTTCCCTTATTCAAAGCCGACTCAGTTTTGAAAGAGGCGAGGGACATAGATCTTCAAGAGTTGGAGAACAATATCAGGAACCCCAATTGGAAAATCTGGGTACATATCCAAAGAAAACCCATCTCGCAGCCTATACTCTGAAAGCCCCAAAATTTCCACTAGCAAATCTTGATTTGACTGTCCGAAATTCAGATCTTCCCCATTTGTTTCTGAAAAACCAAACCCTAGATCCAGTTGGTCAGGAGTGTCTGGGACAACCAGATCTAGATTATCCAACTCAGTAGCACAAGGATTCTGATCAGGAGTGTCCGGTACCATAAGTAGATCATCTTCATTATTTTCCGGTAAGCCGGAATTCATGGTGATTAGTGAGATCGAAAGAGAGAAAAGTTGTGAAAAATTAACAGTTGAAAGACATGAGAAAAGGAGAGAGAGAGATAGAGAGATAATGAGAAAGAAAATAGTGCAAAGGATTAGCACCGGGAGTTAATGTGAAGGTTGGATCCAGAAACTCCATTAATAGGGGTAGGTGGCTGGTGGAGAGAGAGAGAGGGGTTTTTTTATGGGGAAATGAAGATGGTTAGGTGAGGAAGGATTAATTAGCCCTTAATTATTTGTTACAAAAATCCCTAATGACTGAAAAAGTAAAAGACAATGTCTCTTTTTATGGGCCAAATATACCAAATAAGGAAAGAGGAAGAAATGTAGCAAATAAAAAAAAGCAACCCTTTTAGGAAAATGTAGCAAATAAAAAAAAGCGGAGGGAGTAATACTTTAAATCCCCTTTAAAAATATTTAAAAGTTGTTTTTACTATTAAAACTTCAATTACTTTCAATATATAGCATAGTACTACCATACTAGTAATTAAAATCCTTAAAACTCCATTATTAAAGTCCTTTCTAAAATTTCAGGAACCTATAAAATTGTAAATCTATCTTTAAACATACATAAACATGCTTAAATTCATAATTTAAAACAATCTCATAGTTTATAACATGTTACTATGATTTTCCAGTAATTAACACCCTAAAAATCCATACTTTGAAAATTAAAAACTCAATCTACAAATAATAATCAAATCTGAAATTTTATTCTTTTAATACATAATCTATATGAATCAAGATTAATAATTAAAAGAGCAATTTAAAGTTAATAAATCATGATTAGTATTAAAATAAAGCATAAAAACATGATCTTTAATGAAAACTTGATGAAGAAGAAAAGAAATTAACCAACAAATCAAAGAACCAAGAAGAAGAGAGGCGCCGAAAATAGGGAAAGCACGTGGCAGCCGCAGTGGCACACAAGAGGACTTGTGGTTATGGAGGTGTAGTGACGTTTCTTGTCGAAGAAGAAACGTAACTTGAAGAAGAAGAAAGACACCTGAGATAGAGAGAAAGAAAATCACGTGGAAGAGGAGAGAGCAAGGGGTCGGCTGGTATGAGGGAGGAGAGAGAAAATAATCTTTGTGTGGTAAAAATCATTGGGTCTAAGGTATTTATAAAGAGGCTTTTCCTTTTGGGCTTAGGAAAAGGAGATTGGGTTCAAATAGAGTTTGATGATGAATAGGATTAATGAATTAAAACTCATAACATCAATATAAATCATTTTCCTAATTTACTTAGGATTTTGGGTTCTTCAAGCCCATTTAAACTTCTTTTCCAACTTAAATTAGAAATTTCAGACATTTTTCAAAGCATGCCTAAATAAAATATTTTTAACTTTCTTAAATCCTTAAAATAATTTCCTTTGACTTTCAAAATAGTCAACCTTCTTTAAATAATTAAATCATTTAAAACTAAATTAAATATAAAAATAAAAATACTAAAATATATTTATAAAATTACGGGGGATTACACCAACGCGATATAAAGAATATATAAATTTGGTGCAAAGTGTGAACGTCAATTGTTATGAAGTCTATACCATTGTCCAAACAACTACTACCTCCGTTTCCTAAAGATCTTCCCTCTTTCTGTTTAAGTGCGTTTCCAAAAGTTATTCCCTCTTTTACTTTATTCCTTATTTAGAATTTTTTTTCCTTTTTACCCTCTCATGTCACTATCATATGGTCCATCATTACATTATTAATTCAATTTTACTCTCTTTTTCTCTCCTACTTTAACCCCTTTTTATTTGTTTATTTATCTTAACCCCTTTCTCTCTCCTACTTTACCCACCCCACACCCCACACAATGGATCTTCCTTGGTATATGTAGGAACAGTAACAAGGAAGATCTTTAGGAAACAGAGGTAGTATTTGGTAAATTGGATTGATCTGGGAAAGTGAATTCCACTATATTTTTTGGAAAACCAAAAGAATAGGAGAAATTCTATATTGGGTCTCCAACTTTTAATTTTTCTATATGATGGTAGGACAAAAAAAAATATTATACAAAGTGCCTTCCAACTTTGACAAATTCCAACCAGTGACCTTATTTCATTAATGGCTAGATTTTTCAACCACAATATAGCTTCCTTAATCATACTTGTCAGCAATCTGTTGTTTTTTGTCCTGATTTGTATTCTTCTTCTCCACGCAACACATCTAATAACTTTGCACTTTCTCGCTAATTTCGATTTCTGTTTTTCTTTTGAGTAATTTCACTTTTCAAAGTTTGATTTGGTGTAGTAATTTATCGGGAAAAAGAATCATGTAAAGCAGTTGATACTTGATATTGTCATCTGGATTTTCGGCCATTGATTTTTTCTTGAGTGATTGAACTTAAAATTTTGAGTATTATAAGAACATAAGGGTTTTGTAATTTAGTGCTTGATTTTCGGAGGAAGGGGATTGTGCTTTTGAAGGATGATAGTAATTAATAATCATCTAATTACACCCGGAGGGGAGTAGTTGGAGTTTTCCGAAAATCAGGTCACTAGGCAATTTATTTCATACAAGAAAGAGGATGAGAGATGATAGAGAAAACATCGTGTCTTGCGTGTGGCCGATCACACGCGAAATTACAGGTGTGGCCGCACGCGCGACAACCTGTCAGCCCGTCAGCTCATTTTCAAATGGTCACATCTCACTCGTTTCTCATTGCAATCACGATTTTGACTAAGCGTTATCGAGCCAAATTCATCTCCAACTTGAATCTTCCCAAAATATTAAATGTGTTGTGAGATATGACCTTTTGAAGTTGACCCTTATGCACAAACCCTTATGAACAAATGGAGTTACTCTTATGAACAAATGGAGTTACTCTTTATGACCAAATGGAGTTACTTGTATAAGTATGTGATTACTTTTAACAATAGAAGGGTGTCACTCCTATACAGAAATATGGTTACTCTTATAAGCAAAATGCGATTACCAATGTGAACAAATAAGATTACTCATATGATTAAATGAGTTTACTGAATAAATGGGGTTACTCCTTATGAACGAATGAGGTTACTCATATTAATAAGTGGGAGTTACTTGTATGAACATTTGGGGTTGTTGATACGAATGAAACGGGGTTACTTATGTGAACAAAATGAAGTTACTCATATGATTAAATGGGGTTACTAGTATGAATAAATGGGTTACTCCTTACGAACGAATGATGTTACTCGTATTAATAAGTGGAGGTTACTTGTATGAACAATTGGGGTTACGGATGCGAATAAAATGAGGTTATTTTTGTAAACAAAATTAGGTTAGTCATATGATTAAATGGGGTTACTAGTATGAATAAATAGGGATACTCTTTATAAACGAATGAGGTTACTCGTATTAACAAATAGGGGGTTACTTGTGTGAACAATTAAAGGTTACTCGTACAATTAAATGAGGTTACTCGTATAAATAAATGTGGTTAATCAGGTTACTCATAAGATTAAACAAAATAAATTTCTTAAATTTCAAATTCCATCAAAATATATGATCAAAATTCATGTTTGAACTCATTTATAGTGGTTGAATTCGCCTTTTAGTCTGTAAGTGATTGTTTAAGTCTGTAACTTTCATCAGTGGCGAACCCTAATACCAGAAATTTATTGTCGAAAATATGGGGGGATTTTCGAGTGAGATTTTTTCTCATTGACAGATTTGAAGGACTTCAAAGGGCTTCCATTAAAGTTTTGGTCTCAAGGTGTTGGTAAAAATGGAAGACAGAGAAAGTGTGGCGTGAGGATGCCATTGTTGTTGACAGAATTGAAGTGTACAAATTGTTATACGGGGATGTGGGAAGAAATGGAGGAAAAGGAAGGACGAGGTTTTGAGGTATTATATCCGTCTGGACCTCATATATGGGCCAACCACATGCGAAATTATAGGCTATCATGTAGAATTTTCCAAAAACAGATATAGAAAACTATGGTAAGAGCTACAAATGTTAATAATGTAAGATTTTGCAAAAGGTAAGGAACTTATTAGAATTAGATCGCAATTATGTTTCACACTATGAAAGGAAAAAGTTGATTGGTAGAGCAAAAAAAAAAAAACAAGCAATTGCACTCCTCGAACCGAAGTCATAAACACAAGAGTCACTGCCAAAACTGAATCAAATAACCTACGACCAAAATAACTCAAGGCATCACTCAGGCGCAAAAACTAGTTAGATATAAATAAGGTTATATCAGGACTCATCAAATCCAATAACATATAATAAGTTTAGTTCAGATTAACTTATTTGAGAAGCAAAAAAGGGGATTATTTAGCCCAACTTAATGACAAAGACGTCGTAGCCTAGTAGAGCATAACCTCAAATTCCAGAGCTTTACCCCAACTGTTAAGCCTTACTTTCTGACCTATAAGCCTTGTATTTCTCAGAGATTGGTCCTTGAGCTAAATATCTTTCTCAATAAAAACACAAATTATTAAAATAGTCGGTCTAATTTTAACATGAAAATAGAAGAATTCAAGACTAAAAATTTTCTAACAAGCCTATTTCATTTCACTTTAATCCAATACTATCCTAGTCATCCCTTCTCTTCTCCTTCCTTGCTTTTCTTGATGATCGAACTACAACAGATAATTTCTAAAAACTAACTCGATAGTCTTACCAAACGGATTAAACTAATTACTAAATGGATTAACCTAGTCACTGAATGGATTAAAGAATGTCATTACTGAATAAATTAAACTAATTACTAAATAGATTAACCTGGTCCCTAAATAATCAAACTAGTTACTATATAAAAAAAAAGATGGCATGTTCTCTTCTTAATATTGAACTTGGACAATGTCTAATTTTAAATTAAAATTAGACGGTCTCTTACAAAACTCACTAGAATAAAAAAAATACTTAGCCCAACTTCTTTCAGATAGTCTTTTAGATACAAAATATAAATAAATCCAACAAAACTCCAAGATTCTATAAATAATAAAACCACAAAATGGTGATTCCTAAATATCTTTTGGTTCTTCCAGGTTACGAATTTCTAGGCGAACAACAACAAAAAAGAACACGAAGAAAGCTACTAATAATGCGCTCCTTTAAAAAAAGACAACTATTCATACACAATTGGGGTTTGTTTCATTCCTTGAAACTTGTGCTTCACTTTCTTTCTTCTTCACTCAATACTCCTCTTTTTCTTTTTCTTCACTCAGTTAGTTCATCATCACCAAAAACATCACTGATCAGTTTAATGGCGGGTAAATTAGGATCATTCAGATACAGTTTTGCAGAGAGGAGAGAGAGAGAAAGATTACTCCAGTCAAAAGGTCATGGGTACTCTTCTTCATTGGGTTTACCCTTTTTAGAGGACCCACTTGAACAACACCAAAATATCAATCATCATCAGAAAAACTGCTTAATTAAAACTTTTGTAAATTGGTGGAATGGGTTTGCAGAATTCACAAAAAAAGCTGTTGATATGGGAAAATCAGATCCTAGAAAGATTGTATTTTCTGCAAAAATGGGACTTGCTTTGACACTTTTATCATTTCTTATCTTTTTGAAGAAGCCTTTTGAAGATCTTGGCCGTTACTCTGTTTGGGCTATTCTCACTGTTGTTGTTGTCTTTGAGTTTAGCATTGGTAATATATTCATTTCTCTCTCTCTATCTTTTTTTTTTTTTTTTTTTGTATGTGATTGAATTTTCCTTTTCTAGGTTTGTTTCTTAAATTAGTAATATATTGTGTGTGCTATGATAATTTTTATCCCTGGAAATGGAATGTTTTCTATTAATGGAAATTTTTTATTCTAAAAGAAATTAATTTTGACTTCATAAGCAATATGGTGGAGTTTATTTAATAGTTTTCCATTGCATATGGTTTCAGAAGATATTGTCTTCTCTTCTATGTTGTGTTTATAGTATGTAAAAGGTGAATCTTTTTTTTTGTTTTACTCCTTGGCCTTGGTTGATGAAAGAAAGATCAATTTTATTGATTAACATATGAGACGTCCTGATTTGTCTATGTCATAGTAACAATTTTGGTGTTTCTTTAGGTCTGTTCATCTTACATGATCTTTAATTTAGCTGAAATTAATAAATGGTGCATTCTTTTCGCTTCGACTTATCTAAACTTATTAAACCTGATTGAACTTGATTTCACCTTATACTTTCACTTTATTAGACGTGATCAGACATGAAACTTATTCTCTTAAGGTGAAGAGAATGCACCCTAAAATTGTGTTTTACCTATTATATTTGGTGATTAAATATTATAATGATATTAATTCTTTTGTTAAATCAAACTGTTAGTAGAAAATATGTTGTGAGAAGATCTATATTCTATAAGCATTCCAGTGAATGTTTGCTGCTTGGGTGCCTAATGCATGCACCTATTCTATACTGAAATAAACTAGATTTTACTGAATTGAGCCTTTATTCACTAAATATTACTCCCTCCATTCCTATTTAGAATTTTTTGAGAGAGAAAAGAAAGTCAAAATAGGAAGAACAAATAGGAAGGGAGGGAGTATTATTTTAAGGTGAACTGAAGAGGCCTAATTGTTTACATTATGTTTAAAGCTAGTGCTTTCTCTTGTGAGTCCTCTCATGTAATCCCCTACCTTGTGGATGTTTCATTCAAACAAGTGAACTTAAGTTAATCCTTTATGTTTAACTCTTATGCGCCCTTTCTAGTGATCCATCTAAATGAGATGGAATTGAGAAAAGATTGTTATGATCTATTAAGCTTGAATATGTTGATAATAAGTGGTCGGAGCGATAATAATCATAAGATGTTTGGTGTGGCTAATAATTTGGTTCTATCTCTTAACTTGGCCTTGCTGCTTCCTAATTCTTGTGTTTAATCTTTAAAGATTGGATGGAAACTATAGAAGTCACCCTTGTAAAATACTTCAAGAAAACTTCCCTTTTTCGCTTTTGTGGAACAACATGAGTGATACCTTTTGTCTAGCATGTTTTTGAAAAGATTATGCTGTTGAGTAGAATGCCAGATTTGAGAGTAATGCCATTTCTTTGGTGCTTTAGATTTGTAAAAGCTGTGAAAATTTTCTTATAGCTAATATTTTTTCTTTCCAAAACCTAGTTATTGTAATTCTGGACAATGACTACACACTGCTACACAGTCTGTATTTGTAATTCCTGATGTTCTGCTGAATCAATGCTCTTTACTGTTGTTTTTTTTTTGTTTATTTTGTCATGCTTACATATCTTTTTTTCCTGCCTGTCTGATGCGTTTCTAGGAGCAACTCTTAGCAAAGGATTCAACCGTGGATTGGGGACATTATCTGCTGGAGGACTTGCTTTGGGAATGGCAATGTTGTCAACTTTTGCTGGTGACTGGGAAGAACTTGTAATTATCATTAGTATTTTTATCATAGGTATGGTACTAGTGACAGCAACTCTTTCCTGAAGAATTTTCATCCCTTTTTTAATTTTTTTTCCTAAGCTGCTTTCCTTATATGGTGCTGCTCAATGATAGGATTTGTTGCCACATTTTTGAAGCTATATCCTACAATGAAGCCTTTTGAGTATGGATTCAGAGTATTTTTGCTGACATATTGCTTTATCATGGTATCTGGGTATAGAACAAGAGAATTTGTCGAAACAGCTGTTACTAGATTCATACTTATCGCACTGGGTGCTGCTGTTGCCTTGTTGATAAATACTTGCATTTACCCAATATGGGCTGGGGAGGATCTGCACAACTTGGTGGTGAAGAACTTCACAAATGTTGCAGTTTCTTTGGAAGGTTGGATGATATTTCTTTCATTTTTTTTATAGTACACTTACTTATCTATGATACTAATGGAAATTCTTAGGTGTTGATTGTCTATATATGTCTTGCCTGTTGTCTTTATCTACAAGTTTGCGATTTTTGAATAACTCCTGCTAAGTTACTCTTTAGGTGTTGTGAATGGGTATCTAAGCTGTGTTGAATATACTCGGGTCCCTTCAAAAATTCTTACTTTTCAAGCTTCTGATGACCCACTTTATAGTGGTTATAGATCGGCTGTAGATTCAGCAAGTCAAGAGGATACTTTGGTAAGTTCTTTGCTGGATAATTCAGTGCATTCTTGCTGTTAGCATTCATCAGGTGTCTGAGAGCCTTTTTTGTTTGTTGCATGTTTAGGTAGGTTTTGCTATCTGGGAACCACCTCATGGTCCTTACAAAATGCTTAGATATCCATGGAAAACCTATACCAAAGTCAGCGGCGCTTTGAGGCATTGTGCATTCATGGTTATGGCCATGCATGGCTGTATTCTGTCTGAGATTCAGGTTTATATTCATAGCTATCTGCTCCTTGGTGGTCAGTTGTGTTTATTGCTTGTTTGGGCTTCTATATCAGTAATCAGTATTATTATTTAAACATTCATATTTAAAATGTGAACTTCATCTGTTCTGGTTGGTGTCTTCTTCCTGGGAAAGCTAGGTGAGTTGGTATTAGCGAATGAAGTGCTGGATCATTAAAATCGAGGCAGTTGTCTCACTAATATGGTTGATGGTTCAACTCCTTATTGGTTGTGAGCAGGCATCTATCCTGTTTTTTTTTTTTTTTTTTTGGCATATGCAGGAAGGATGTGTCGCGGACTTATATAAGGGAGAAGGGTATTCTAGGAAATAGCTTTATGAGCTAGTAATTAGTGGCTTGGAGAATAAGCTAGCTACTTAGCTAGGATAGAAACTATATAAATAGAGGAAATGAGAGAACGGAAGAATATTGTTAAGAGTTTTAGTTAGTTCTTGGGAGTGACCCAAGCCTCTCGGAAGGTTGTTACTATCTTTACATTTTCTGCAATTTCTGTTAAATCAATACAGATCCACTTTTAGTCCCTAAGCACTATCTTGATCTAGAATATGCCATTTCAGTTCATTAGAAAATGCTATAATTATATGGCCCCCCGCACTTCCTCCCCGTACTGGTATTAGGCTGAGGCAAGAGCTTCATGAGAGGCAGAGGAAAAAGGTAAGGTGTAGTACTTTGATTAGCTCGTTGTTCTTTAAGTTGGATCATGAAACATTTAGTGATAACTCCAATGGTGCAAAAAATTCAAGATGGCTAGTGTTTACACAAGAGAAGTAATACTCTCGTATGAAGGTTGCCTACTGATGTACTATCCATAAAGCTGCTTTTTCTAAGGATTTGATTGTTATGTCATTGCAAGTGAATTCTTGAAACCAAAAATGTTTCTTTGTTATGCCATATTTATGGGGTGGGGACAAGAGGGCATGGTGTGGGCATTGAGGAGAGTGAGAAAAGGAATGTGTGCTAGTCCTAGTATACAAGCAAAAACCACCCCCTAAATCCTAGCTAGGAAACAATTTGGACTTAGCCTCTAATTACTTTTTTAATCTAAAGGTTACTTGGATGAGGAAACAAACCAAACTTAAGAAGACTATTACAGGCAATAGGCGTTCAATTACTAGTTGCAATTAAGCAACAACCAACGACAAAACAACAATAACGCCTACTTTAATTAACTAATGAACTAGATCAGTTCATTAACTAATCATTGCTAGTTGGGACCTAATTGAAGGGCTTAAAAACTAGATGTGTCTCCATAGCTTAAACTAAATAAGGTGAAAGCCTGAAATGGTCCCAAAATAACTATAACTCACTAAAATTATTAAAATTTTGACATGTTAAAAGCCTTGCTTTTAAGTGCGAGATAAGAACCATGCTAGCTCTGCTAGGAAAGTTGTGAAGATAAGTAAGATGAAAGGTCTTGATCTGCATCATTGATAGTGAATTATCTATGAGATATTTGTGGCATGGCATCCCCTTGGCGTTAGCATCTAGTTAATTTCATGTAAAGTAAATTGTTTATGAGGCAAGTTATGTGATTGCTGAATAGGGTATTGGCCTCAACAAGCAAATTATTGTTTCCTTGGAATATTCTGAATTAGATAAAGTTGATAGCTGTAAAACTATAAGGATGATATTAAGTTCAGTAACCTGCTACTTCATCTGGTATGCTTATCTATGGTACATTTTTGGGATTGTAGTGTTGATCTTCTGACTAGGGGTGCATTTGAGAAGTTCCTACTGCCCTATAAGATCAAGCTCTGTTTAAAGTGGACCCATAACTTTTGCATGGGAAGTAGGTTTGCTTCTGCATTTACTATTACCAATTCAATGAACACCTCAGTCAGAAATTTAATCAAGGTTTTATCCATTAGATAGCCTATCGGCTATCACCCTTGTAAACTATAAGGATGATGTTGAGTGCAGCTAGCTGCTTGCATCACCTGGTATGCTTTACATTTTGCTATTTTGGCAACTTATGTGTTGGATAATGTTGAACATAAAGCTGCCTACTTTAACCAGTAATGAAATTGTTGTTCAAGCTCTTGAACTAAAATGTGGTCATTACATTTGATTGTGGATAATTTAGACAGTTGTGGCAGTGGCTGCAGTTTGTAGCATTGTTTTGTTTGATGTGACAGTCGAATGACCTTATATGTTGACCAGATGAAAGAAAAATGTTATAGGACCTTCGACTCTAACATAACCCGCGTGAGCAAACTTCCAAAAAATTTAAAGCAAGGTGTACAGTTCTTCTGCTTTATAGAATAAATTTTCGATGGATTATACAAAATTTGCTAGCACGCTTGGAACACAAGGAGCCAACACACAAGCTACTACGATGTAAAAGCTTCATGAACATTGGGATTCTCATATATTTTCTTTTTTGGTGTTTCATAAGTTGCCTTAAGGAGGCTCTGTTGGTTCACTTCATAGTATACTTGGGGTGTTCCCATGGTAACTTCCACAACTAGAGTGTCAATTTATGGGTGCACCAAAATATCTATCATTACGCCTTAAAGAAAACAGAAATATAGAAAGGGATCATGATATTCTGTGGGGCCTCGTGAGTAAGGGTCAAAAGAGACCTACACAGATGGAAATCATGCCAAGCTTGTAACACACTAAGACAGATCAAGTTTGGAACATGGTAGCTCAGAATTGTAGAGAAGGCTCATGCTTAGATACTCAAGTTGACATGATCAATAGCCTAACGGGGCCTGTTAACTTGATAAAGGATGCATCCAAGCTCTTTCTAAGTAATTGGCTGTCTTATGAGGAATAAGAAATGCACCTAAAGTAGAACTAGTGGTTATCTTTAGATAAATTAATTAGGTAATTTCTGTTTACCTTTGATATCATATAGCATAATGGTGTACGTAGTGGTGCCAATATGGTGATACTTACTAAAATGTAGGCAAGAATTGGCCTTCGTCACATACTTTTACTTTTTTTGCATCCTAATTTTTATTTTATTTTTGGTGGTATGGAAATTTTAAAGAACAAGATCTTCAGACTGTTTTTATTTATTTATTTATCATGTAGATGATAATTGTTAAGCTCCGTTGTCTTTGCTTGGGATTTGTTTAAAGTTTGAATTCCCAAGAAGACTCCAACAACTATATGCTAGTATTATTCCCTTATTTCTTCCTATTCTACCTGTTCTCCTCCCCTTCTTTGATGATTAAGGAATATTATGTGCTAACTGTATCCCATTTTGTCTTACTCTTCTGCTTGTTCTTTTCCCTTTCTTGGTGCTTTTCTTCCGATGGATACTTATTGCTGGGAGTTTCATTTGCAAAGCAAAGGTGTACATACCCAGAATTCTTACGTTAAGCACCAAGTACCCCCCTTTCCCGTCCCAGCAAATAAAATGCAAAAAAAAAAAAAAAAATGAAAAGAGGAAACGTAATGGATACTTGTGCACAATTTTTGATTTACTAAAAAACTTGGAGTTACTTGTTTGTCAGTATGTTTTGTAAGAGAGCACCTACTTTTAATCTAAACTTAGATAACAGCTCAAACCCTTTATTAAGAAGACAACGAAACACCTTTTTTGAATATAGTGACTAGTTTAATCTATATGGCGATCAATTTAATTTATCTAGTGACTAGTTCAATCCATTTAATTATCACATTTTTTAGTCCACTAAGTGACTACTTTAATCTATATAGTGACTAGTTCAGTCCATTCGGTAAGAGTGTAAGACTGCCGAGTTATTTTTTAAAAGTGTTGTTCTAATTCGAGATTCAAAGGGAAACAAAGGAAGGAAAAGAGAAGGGATGACTAGGTTGGTGCGAGATGTCTAGAAATAGTGCTAGGTTGGAGTGAGTTGTAATGAGCTTGTTAGGGAGAATGTAGGTTTGAGTTTGTCTAATTTTATGTCAAAATTAGACCTCCTATTCTAATAATAGGTGCTTGTCTTAATGTGCATAATTCATGTCATACACCGTTTCTTAAATTTTAGTGCTTTGTGACAATGACAAGACATGAATTTTTGCCTTTTTTTGAGGGAACCAAGACATTAGTTTTTAGTATAATGAAATATCATCTTAAGTGAATGTAAGATTATTGTTGCAATTGTGTCTTCTATTATTTATTTATTTGCTCAAGTGCATGTACTTCCTCAAGCCTTACTACTTTCTCCCCACGCTGTTATCAGCCTCTTTTGCAATTATTTAGCCTCTTACCACCCATTTGTCTTTTTTCCTCTCCATACAACAGGCACCTGCTGAAAAAAGACAGGTTTTTCGCATTGAGCTTCAAAGAGTAGGTAATGAAGGTGCTAAAGTGTTGCGTGAGCTGGGAAATAGAATCAAAAGAATGGAGAAGTTAGGTCCAGAAGAAGATATACTTTATGAAGTAGACGAGGCAGTAGAAGCATTACAAAAGAAGATTGACAGAAGGTCTTATATTCTTGTCAACTCAGAGTTTTGGGAAGTTGGGAATCCTCAGAATGACCCTGCACAAACTCGAGATCTGCTGATAGCGGATCATGAAAATGCAATATCAGAAGTGAAGTCAGTCAGTGACTTTGAAGCACTACATAGATTGGCGAACCTTGATGGTGAAAACCTTGGAACCCAGAGGAAGCAGTCATCTTTGCCTGCTCCATTGTTATCCATTGGTGACGACAAGGATCCAAATAAAGATGAATCAAAGACTTATGAGAGTGCAAGTGCTTTATCTTTAGCAACTTTTGCTTCGCTTCTTATTGAATTTGTAGCAAGGCTCCAAAATCTTGTTGAATCATTTAAAGAACTAAGTGAGGAAGCGAATTTTAAAGAACCTGTTCACTATCAAAGACCAGAAGTACGAGTGGCTGGTACTTGATCTGATCATAGAGATTCGTGGTTCTTAAAAGAACCTTTACTTCAGTTTTCCGAGTTTTTGTTTCATTCACGCCCTATTTCTAATTACGGCATGATCAGGAAGTTTCTTGCCAATACGGGACTGTAGATAGCTATGAAAGAGTAATATTAACTCACCTTTTTGGCTTCAGTCTTCAGTGGTGATGTCTCTCGTGCAGATGTTGTGGCAGGAGTGTGTACTTATTATGTCTTCATGTCTGGCAAGTTGAGGAGCAGCAGCAATGTTGTAATGCCAAGAATTTGATGTTTCTTATTAGAGTTCAATCTTGAAGAATGAAACCTCAGAAATGCTGGTTGCAATTGAGGGATGTTTTGGTGATTAGGATCATGTATCAAACTGTACATATAGGAAACTTATTCATGGACAAAATTGGGAGATGCTACCATGCTTGTACATAAGCTAAAATTACTCCTCGCACTGATGTTCAGAAAAGTTTTAACGAATCATTTCCATTGGATCGATCTAGTCCTTGTATAATTCTTAGGGAATCGTCTGATGATCATCAAGGATTGTTGGATCATGGTGAGGACTAATATGATTATGTGAGCCACAAGTTTCTTGCGGGGACCGATTTATTTTTTTTAAAACAAATTTTATTGTGTTGTGATATACAAGAACAAGTGTGGGGCAAATCTGGACAAATATAACAGGTTCGGTATACTTTCTTGAAATTGGACCCTTCATTTGTAGTTTGAAAAAGATATAAAATTCATATTTACAGCTTGCTAATAGGGACTATTTTCATATAATGAATTTTGCGGATAACAAGAATTAAACTAATGTTCTCATTGTTCCTTCCCTTGCAATTTTACTGTTGATCCAAAAGTTTTTCTTTTACCTTTGCTTCAAACAATTAAAATAAGTATATTTTGGGGTCCTCATATCTCGGGGCTCTATTCTATTGCCCTAATTACATGGGCTAAAAACCGCCCTTGTACAAGAGTACGAAAAGATTTTATAGGAGAGCAGAATTTTTTATTTGACAATTTGCGCATCTTATTTTTTTCCTTTGATTGGTCAGATGAATAGCCTTTGGGATACTCTTGCATAGACCGTGACATAGAGGCTCGAGCACTTAGATAATAGACGACGACGACAATGACAACACAAAATATATCAATAAAGTAAAATTAAAAAAAGTAGTATATTGAAATAAAAAATGTAGTTGAATTTTTGGGTATTTCTCGACTTTTCACATTGAAATGAAGGCCATTGAAATTGGTCTTGATTTTGCTAAAAGAATGGGTATTGAACGTTTTATTATTTTAACGAGCTTTTAAATACGTGCAAATTGTATGGAAAAGTTTATGCTCACCATTCAACGTAAGGCTGGAATGGGCCGTCACATGGTCAAAGTATAGTAACCAATGACAACAACAACATACATGTTAGCTAAAGCTGAGTGAATACACAAAAGGAAAGAAAAATAGGAAATGTAGACCTTGACATGACAATGTACACATGTGGGACAAAGAAAAGACTCGACTTAAACTCTACTCATATTACTTTATAATAAGATTAGCATTGAACGGGAACCTTCATCTCATGGATCATATGGGCTATTCATTACTACATGCCCCCAACAAGCGTCCCTTGGACCGACCTTTTCCTGTGGAAGTCTGACTAACCTTAGCCATCTCGATGCTTTACTCTAAACTAACAAGGTCATTACATCGTCGTGCATAGCCTACGAAGAAGTATACAACACGACAGTTGCAATTTTCCCTTATGTTCATTGCTCATAAGGAATACTACTTACGAGCTTTAATGCCAACTTCCTTTCTCTTTACGTGATTTAATAGATTATAGTAAACTCAAGAGAAAACATGTGAACACAGGTACACTTGTTTTATCTTGACATACTTGGTGATCAAATAATAAGTTACTTTTATTAAGTCCTTTAAGAGCTTACTTAATACTTACAAGAATATACTTGAGAACTCTAATAAAAGCTTTCTTAATGAAATATAACTTGTCTTCTAGTATATATGTAGTTGTCCGCTCTTCGAACTGCTAACGGAACATACTCAATAACCACAAACTAGAATTTCACTCTTAATTAAATAAAATCGCAGCGAAAAATATCCTTAATTACACCAATATTTCTACTAAATTCCCACATAATGATATACAATAACAACATCAATAACTATTCTCCAATCAACTATCTAGATACACTCCTTAAACCACAATGACATCTTGATCTCGATCCATTTTAACTTCCAAGCTTTCAATACACAACTTGCAAATTCAGGGAAGAAATACAAAACAAACTAATTCCTAAATGAGCGAAAAACTCGTAACCTTTACTTCAATCCGTTAAAAATAACTTTTGTATTTCAAATCATTTTCTTTCTTTACAACGCTGACATAACTCACTCTCTTAAAAATATAAGTGGCAAGTACAAGATTTGGACAAACGCCGCCTCCAAATTAAAGTTTGTTATGGGTACAACAATTCTACCCCCAAGGTTCATTATGGAGCATAGCCGACCATATCAGGTCAAACACTAGTAGATTAATTGCTTATTGCTGCGATGATATTGCTGCGATTTTACCCATACGCAACAATATATCACGTAAAAATAAAAATATAAAATAACCATATTGCTGCGATTTCGGCCGAAAACCGCAGCAATATGGTTTTAACAAAATTTTTAATATATTGATGCGGTTTCTGACAAAAACTACAGCAATATATTCAAATAATATAAAAAAAATATTATTTGAACCTATTGTTGCGGTTCCTAGAAAAAACCGCAACAATAGGCTTTAAAAATTAATATTAAGATAGTGGGGTGCCGTTATTATGTCATTTACCAACCTAGGGTTTCCCTCCCCTCTCTCTCTCCTCCTCTTACTCTCTCAGTTTCACGCCTCCCTCTCATCAATTTCTCTCCTCCTCTCACTCTCTCAGTTTCACGCCTCCCTCTCATGTTTCACGCCTCCCTCTCATCAGTTTCTCTCCTCCTCTCACTCTCTCAGATTAACGCCTCCCTCTCATCAGTTTCTCTCCTTCTCTCTTCCTCTAACCATCTCATCCTATCATCATTGTCTGATGGTTTAGCCACATGACCTTCGACAATATTCACTGCCCGACGACCGTTCGACAGCAGGCTGTGGCGGAGAACAAAGCAACGCATATTTTCTAGTCTCGGTGGCTCATCTCGAGATTTTCTCGTTGTCGTTTCAAGATGGCGAAGCAACGCAACTTCAATTGTCGTCGTTTCTCAGCGTTGGTTTCTTCTCCCTCTCCTTCATCCTCACCATGGCGAAGCAACACAGCTTTTCGGCCTCCGACGAAGCAAAATTTGTCTCTAGATTTCTGTTTCTTTTCTCTTTTTTTTTTAGTTTTTTTTTTTCATTTTTTTTTCGTTTTTTTATATCTGTTTGTTGTTTTTTTTTTCCTTGTAGATCTTTTTTTGGTTGATTTTTCATATTTCGTTTTAGATATTTTTTTTCCTTTTTTTTAGATCTGTTTATTGTTTTTTTTTTTTTGTTTTGTTGCTCATTTTAAAATTGGTTGATCAAGCGGTGCAACTAGTTCGCCCTGGAGGAGTTATTGTATATTCAACTTGTACGATAAACCCAAGTGAAAATGAAGCATTGGTGCGTTATGCTCTCGATACATACAAGTTTCTATAACTTTGATTTGGTGGACCGGGGTTGCTTGGTCGCTGTGAGTTATCTGATAGGTATACAGAGGAATGGTTAAGGCCAGGGGAGGAGGAACTTGTGCAGAGGTTTGATCCTTCAATATCTAACACAATTGGGTTTTATATAGCCAAGTTTAGTGTTGGTTGCAAAGAGACATAGGTGAGGTTTTTCCATGTGCATTTTTCACAGAGATGAATATCAAACATATCGTAGACAGGTTATTGTTGTTTGAACAGGTCTATTTGTCAAATCTTTATAGTTATTGTTTGAACCAACATTCTTTAGTAGTCTTAGTTTATGATTATTGAAGAATTTAGATATAATACATGTAGTGTTCAGAGGAAAATACCAGACTTTGTTGCTTGTAGAATTGAAGTATAGTTTTTTTCTTCATTAGTTTCATTTTCGTTTTTTTTGTTCACTTTTCTTATTGTAGTTTTTTTCTTTGTTAGTTTCATTTTATTTTCTGGTGGAAGTTTCTGATTTTTTGCTATTTTTCTTAATCTTTTTTATCTTTTGAATTTATTGGCAAAATGCAAAAAATTTTTTTTTTTTTTTGCTTACACCTGTACCTTGCGGTTTTCCTAAGAAACCGCAACAATATGCCTATTTTTTTATTATTGAATACAACATATTGCTGCGATTTTCCCTAGAAACCACAGAAATATACTTTATGAATTTGATATAAAATATATATATTGCTGCGGTTTAACCCAGAAACCGCAACAATATGGTCAAATATTGCTGCGGTTTAACCCAGAAACCGCAACAATATGTTCAAATATTGCTGCGGTTTAAAACCGCATCTTAAAACCGCATCAATATATTAATTACCTATTGTTGCCCCCTTAATTGCTGCGCGGCCAAAACCGTCGTAATAGGCCACTTAATGACCGCATCGATAAGGATTTATTCTACTAGTGAAAAGAGTAATAACCATCCTCCACCCATACCTTGCCCACTTTCTATTTTCAATTCATAAATCCAGCAAAACAATTGTGTATTCATATTATCAAATAATATTTCCAGAATCAACTCACAACATCATATTCATAACCACAGCCATAGTACGAACTAATTTATCAAAAATAGAATAAAGAGATCCACACACACATGGGCATAAGTAAATTATTTTAGTGAACATAAAAGTTACTTCATTTGTGATCCATTCTTTAACTCTGACAATAAGAACTTTGAGAACTACATAATCCTATCAGCTTTCTTGAATTCCATAACATTGTTCCATAATTAAACTCAATGACAATAACGATAATCAATAACATAACTATTCTAAACTAGAAAATGAAACCATAACCAATTCCTAATTTAAAGATCCTTTATGACAATAATCTTAATTCCTCAACTCTCAAATAACCACAAATTCAACAACTATTCTCAAACTAATCAAAACTAGAAAACGGAACCATAATCCATTCTCAATTTAGAATCTATATACGCTTATCATTATTCCCTAATTACATGTTATGTAAACCGAACTTGTCATCATATAACAACAATTCTTAACAAATACTATAACCATTCATCAATAACCATTCCAAATATAAACGAACACAACTCCTTTTAACTAAACTCATAATCAATTTGCTAATTGTTAGGGGCCAGATTATCCTAACTTGGCATCAAACGAAGCAGCCAAGTTATGTTACTTCGCCAAGGTCAGGTCGCAGAAGTCCATTAAGCGTATAAAAAGAACAAGGATCGCTGACTTGGCAGGAGGTTGGGGTTTATCCTACATTTAAGGAAGTAGCGTATAATGGAGAAGAAAGTGGGCTAAAGATAACTACCAAGGGAAGAGATATACGCACGTCCCATTAGAATAAGATCTGGGCCAATCAGCATCAAGGGAAAAAACGGCTATGAAGCAACGTCATTATTCTAATTTAGTATAAATAGTCCATTATCTCAGATATTGTAAATCATCACTGGCTACTTTCTCTACTCTCTCTCTAGCTAAGCACTTGTATTCTCTCACAAACCCGAGCAATATAGTGAATTGGCAGATCAAACCTGTGCTGACTATTCAGATACACTCAAAGATATTTGACTGAGATTCAAGCTTTATCAGCCCTCATTCGAATATACCCAAACAAAACTCAAACTCAGGTTGACGTCGACAAAACGTCATCCCACACTCAAACTCAGGTTGACTTTGACAACGTAACAGGTCAGTCTACATTCAACTCCACGTCGACACCAACACGTGTCACTCTCAAGTGACGGAACAGAATCAGAGGACTTAGTTTATTTTCATTATAAACTGTTTACAGAGATTGTACTCAATACATTTATTGAAATATAATTTCTTTGTTACTTTGTTTCTTGTCTTATATTATTTTGACTCGAAATTTTTTGTGTATACAATAAGTTTTAAAAGAATATTATTAAAAATGGAATATTTGCTTATCGAAAATAAAATAATTTTCACAAAAAATAGAATATAATTTTCTACTGAAAAATAAGTTTAAAACGAACATTTGCTTATTGAATATAGAACAACTTTTATGAAAAATACGACTTTTTTTTGCTAAAACATATGCTTAAAATGAACATTTGTTGAAATTAAACATTTACTCATCGAAAATGGAACAAATTTACTGAGTGCATGTTGTGCACCGTGCTCCTGGGAGTGTAGAATCTTTAGATGATGAAAGAGAAACTTGGAGAAAATTAGAAAGACTACATTTATATATTTTTTTCATACATAAATAACTAAATAAAACAATCTTTAAATAGGCATATAAAACACTACTAATACTGCCCACTACTTAATCCACTACTTGTTATCCCACTAAATAAACCATTATGTAGATCACTATAGAGCAACTCCAATGGTTAAGCAAAATGGAAATTTAGCTAAGTTGCCACCTAGATTTCTCTAGCTAACTTCACTTTAAATCAAAACCCCAACAATGGTTAAGCCAAATTCATTGAGTTGCTTGAAATATAACCATTGGTGGAAAAATCAAAGATGTAGCATGTGGGTCCAACCACACTTTTATGTTTCCTTTCAATAGCTTGTGCGTGAAACCCATTTGCTACAACAATTGACAGTGAAGGCCACGCACTATATCTTTCTTCATCCTCCAACAACATTGGGCCCACATAATTGGCTTGGCAAATTTGGCTTTGTAGAGCAAAGTTCATTAGCTAAATTGTTTCCAGCAACTTACTCCAACGGTTGGGCAAGTGGCTTAATATTTCTGAAATTTGCTAGCAAGTCCCTCTTCAAGCACCATTGGAGTTGCTCTAATTATTAGTAATTAGTTCTAAGTGAAAGTATTGGGTCAGACCGTCTGACCAAATACTTACTGTCAGACGGGCTGACCCAAATGAAAAAAAACCACACTTCCTCCACTGTAGTTCTTATATTCTGTGTCTTGAGATTGAGGTGTCCCGCGTATAGCTTACAAATACTCCAACATCTTTTTTTTTTTTTTTAAGTATTTCATTCAATTCTTTCATTCAGAAGCAAGAGTAGAAGATTTCTATACGAGCAGAAGATGGTTGCCGCAGAATTGAATGAAAAGTAGCAGAATTGAATGAGATTGTTGCCGCAGAAATTCTTGAGGAAGGGGAAAATCTTCACAAGGGGAAATTCTTTCTTGAGATTTCAAGTAATTAAGAATTAATGTGTTAATTTCATGTGAATGGTGGGAAGAAACGCAGAAGCAGAGGAGAGAGAAAGAATGAAAATCCCCCTTGTGAAGAGGAAGGGGAAGATCGCATGAAATTACTTGAGATTTCCACCATTCACAACAAATTGAGGTTCGATGTTTTCTTCATGAAATTCTTAATTTCAGTCTTCATTCTTTTCCTATTTTCCATTTTCAGATGGTTATTTTTTTTTTGTTTCAGTTGGTTATTGTTTTGTTTCAGTTAGTTATTGTTTTGTTTCAGTTGGTTATTGTTTTGTTTCAGTTAGTTATTGTTTTGTTTCAGTTGGACTTTGTTTCGTAATATGTGTACCAACTGAAAGAAATAATAGACCAACTGAAATAAATAATAGACCAACTGAAACAAATAATGGACCAACTGAAAAAAAATTAAGACTAACTGAAAAAAATGAAGACTAACTGAAAAAAAATTAAGACTAACTGAAAAAAAATTAAGACTAATTGAAAAAAAATTAAGACTAACTAAAAAAATGAAGACAACCTGAAAAAAAATGAAAACTACCTGAAAAAAAAAGACCAACTGAAACCCAAGTGCGTCTAACTGAAGCACAAGTGCTTCTAACTGAAGTGGTCCGACCAATTGTATTGTGTCAGACGAGTCTTAAGAAAACTATTTGATTAGTTTTGGAGCATAATCCAACAGGAGCACAATAGAATTTTGAGCTTGAGCCTATTGCAAAACTAGAATTTTTTGCACGCGATGCGTGCTTGAATTTTTTCGAAATAGAGACTCGATTTTCTTCGGCATAAGAGTCAAATTTTGAACATTAGACATACGAAGTATAATTGTTTTTAGTTGCAAAATTTGATTGGTTTAGTTTCTGTCACTTAAGTCTCTCACCATTATTTTTGTTTTTTTTTTTACTTTTCAAAGTTAAATTCTATGAATAAAATATAAATTTTATTGAATTTATTTATGATTTCTAATATTATAATTTTTTAGTTGATTTTTGAATTAAGTACAATACTTCATAAATTGTAAAGAAAGTAGGCACTTTGATTTCAAGTCAATTTTTTCATAGATTGTAGTTTGTAAGTGAATTTGTAATTTAAAAAGGGAAGGGGGGCAAAATAGGCATTTCAAAAAAGGACACCATTACTCCCCCTTCCCTTATATAATAGAGATAAAGAGAACAACAATGATAATATGACGGGGTGGAGCTTAAATAATCACTTACTTGAAGAACCAAAAAGGAAAGATAATAAAAAAAAAAAACCCATACTGAAAAAAAAGCTCACAAGCTTCTCGTCCACTCAAAAAAGAAAAAAGAAAAACAGAATGGCTCTCACCATTAACAAACCCATTGGTGGTGCCACTCTATTCAACAAATACACCACTATCACCACCACCACCACCTTGTCAAACACTCAATTATCAATCCAATTCTTCCGGTCTCCACTTTCTCTCTCCTCAAGAACAACAACAACAACAACAACAACCTTCATCGCATCCGCCACTGGAAAATTCAGCTCTCGAACTGGTAAATTCGACAGCAAAAACAGAAGAAATTCTTCGACGACAACTAAGGATGAAGATAAGAAGAATGTTATGATTGGAGATTTTGAGAATAATGGTGATGATGTGATTGAAGGTGTTGATGATGGCTATTTCTTGCCTGACTTGCCTGGTCTTCAAACTGACTTTTGGGAGGGACCTCAGTGGGATACTTTTGGCTTTGTTGTTCAGTATTTGTGGGCTTTTGGTATTGTTTTTGCGGTAATTTCTTCCTTTTCTTTCTCTTATTCTTTGCTATTTTAAATGATTAATTTAAGCCTTAAAGTCAGGAAATGGAATAATGGATGGTGTTTTGCATGTGAAAACTTTGTTAATTAGGGCCTGTTCGTTATGGTTTGAGTTAATTGAAACTAAAAAACAGAATTTTGGAAACTAAAGTAGTTTCCCTTTGTCTGTTGTCAGCTTTTTTCAATACAAAAGTGAGTTTCAAGTCTTTTTAATTTAGTTAAATTCAGGTGAGTTCTAACATCTTATAAAATAAACTTCAATAATATCTAGTTAAGTTCATTTCAGATAAGGTAAGGAGTATTCAAGTGAATAGAACGCATCCTAACCATAGGATAAAGTACGAGTAAGTTTAAGTTCATTATATATACACTAACACTATCACCCTGATTAAATAATAGACTGTTTTTGTTGAAGCTTATGCTTTATTATGATATAAAAATACTTATACTTCTAAGAGATGTTGAACGCAAAGCACTCCATCTCCATCTGGCTTATTTAATCAAATTTGTGATAAATACAGCAGGTATGTGTATGAAGCCATGAGGGTATTATCCTCGGAGTGGAACATGCCTGTCCGAACAACAAACTTAGGGGGTGTCTTCTCATATGAACCAAACACCCCCTTATAGATTTCAAAAGTTGTAAAATCCTTGTCCGAATTGATAATATGAACCAAACGCCCCCTTATAGATTTCAAAAGTTGACAAGGAGTCAACGAGAGTCCCAACTATGCCCCTCTTCTTTAAACAACTCTAACTATTGAATAACCTGAAATATTCTCAACTTTAGATGTCTTCTCATAATAATCCCTTGTTACTTGTAGCATTTAAATTGGTAAAGAAGATTCTTTTCTTTTGAAGATTATTGATTTTGCTATCAATTGATTTTGCTATCAATTCATTATTTAACAAGTCATAAATCATACAAGATTATTTTGGGAAGACACCCCCAAAGTTAGGGACTATCCTGAGTTAATTAGTAGTTCGGACTGTTTAAAGTAGAGAGGACATAGTCGAGACTGCTCATGTCAATTTTTCAAAGATTTTACAAGTTAAGTGGTTTATGTTGGTGTGAGGTACTCTCTTTTGATCAAAATATCAAGTATCTTACTCTAACATCATTTTAGGTACTTTGCCCAATATCAGAGATTAGGGATATGGTTTAGTCAAACACACAATTTGTGTATAATGTGAAGCCACATAATAAAGTAACGTTGCTTTGCTGTGAAAAGTAGGCAAATCCACTTATTTGCCTTCGAGATGGATTTATGATGGGGCTTGATGTCTTGTATATTTGGGAAAAGAAAGGAGGACCAGCTAGTGTGAATTCCAGTTTCCAGTTTGAAGCTAAAATAGAGAGATAGAACATAGAAAAGCTAATGAATACATACTTCTTTTTTTTTGGAAAGTCAGTAATTTGTATTCCCAAAAAGGTAAGATTTACCACCTAAGACCAACAGTAGAAGAAAACAAACCTTCCAGGAAGGACCCTTCTCATATCTACAAAGGTCATGCACCAACTAACCTTTACAAGGCCAAACTTAGACTAATTACAAACTAACATGTGACTCTGTTCAAAACCCTCTAGTGACAAACGTTTACAGTGTGAATTTCCCTATAAGACTTCTGAATACATTCTGTACAATGTATCTTATTTCTCCTATACTGTGCTTAACAGTAGCAAACTTGCTGTTCCGGAAAAGCATCATTCCCGACCATCCACAGTTGATAGATAGTAGCTGCAATAGCCACTCTAATCACCTTACTCCTGCAACAGGTCCACTTGTAATCATTGGCAACCACTTGAGCATCTTAGGTAGTCTCGTAGCACCATATCAATCTAAACATAGAAGAATGCTGTGAATACATCTCTTACTGCATGAACAGTCAAATAGGGTTATTACTATATTTTATAGTTAAGGAAGGATTTAAATCAAATAGGAGCATATATTAGCTGCAACTAAGAGCATGTGCTCTAAGGTGAGGCAAATGGTTGTAGGAGATGGTCCCACAATGATTTATTATGAACTTTTCAATTCTATGGGATGTTTTTTTTAAGGAACTTTGGACATCTCACTTACTTGCTCTTTAATCCTTTTGTACAATCAAAATAATTTACAGGGAACAAGTCGTTCATTCCTCATATACCCTCTAGATTGTTGCTTTTTTCTAGGTGCACAGTCTGCACACATTATTTGACGTATCTAATAATTTGCTTTTTAATTGTGTTTCTTGAATATCTCGCATATCAAACTTTGTGAGTATTGCTTGAAACATGTGGAGGTTTTCCAACAAATTATTTTGACATATAGAGACTCATCAATTCATTATTAGAGACTGTAGAAAAGACATGAATTGCCTATTTTGTAGCGAGGCTTGTGAAAGTCCAAAGTAATCTATTGATGAGAGATTTGAAAACCATGCTTGCTGGCTTGCTGCAACTTAGTGTAAAGGAACTTTTAGTTTGCTAAATTCCTTTTGCCAATGAATTTTAGCAAGTTCTCAACATTTGGTTGAGCATACAAAATCTGTTGTAAGCCTAATAGTGTCTACTGAGTCATAGAGGAACTAGGATTTCATGGTAATACTTTTAGATGAGTTTCCCTATCTCGTGTTTTGGTGGTTAATTTGAGTGTCTTATCATTAGAGAGGTTAAGACATGCAGTCATTTCCTTCTAGTCTTTCGCTGTGATTTCTGATTGACTCTTATGACTTATGGCCTGTTATATGAAGGCATTAGGATTAGCACATTTGTCTACTTTATGCTGATGTGAAATACTTTTTTTTTTTTTAAGTTTATGTTGCTGTCATCTTAGCCATTGCTCTGTTGGATAGTCAGTCTTAAGATGTTGCACGATACAATTATATGCATGTCTATGCTTGTATCTACATCTTTCACCATCAACTTGCAGCGCTAAAGTCTGTTTAATTTTTTTATACTGACTTTATGTTTGATTTGGTCCTGACAGCTGATTGCATGTGGCATTGCTGTGGCCACCTTCAACGAAGGGGCTACAGATTTTAGAGAAACTCCTGCATTCAAGGAATCTATCCAGTCACAGGACCTCTTGGAAGGACCCGAGGCTTCTGACACGGATGTATTCGAGTCTAATCCTACTGAGGAGGCTCCAGCTTTGGAATAGCAACAAGGTATTGGAACAAAGCACTATCTACAACTTGGTTATGATGGAACAGCAATTATCTTAGCCTTAAATTTGTCCTGTATTGCTTTTTATTTTCCTCTGTATACATAGAGTAAGGCTACCCGTGTAAGAAATGTGTAAACACTAGGAGTGACAAGATAGAATGAAGGTCTTTTTAATAGCTATAAATTATACTTGAAGACTTAATACGTTGTCCCTCTATTTTATTGGAATGTCTATTCCTTGTAGAAGAGGAAGTGGGATTACAGAACGTCTACTCCTGTTCACACTCATGCTATCGTTTGTTTCCCCGACTCGTGTATATGCATTACATACTGAAGGGATTATGATCATGCAAGCACCATTCAAGTTGGGGAAAAATGGTGGGGGAGGGGGTAGCGGCGGGAAAGTGTAGAGTAATAAACTGCTGTAAAAAAGGTAAATTCTTGGTTATGAATTGATAGAATAAGGGTTCAATTAACTAGTATGAAATCATATGTGGACAAAGTACTACTTGTCTTTTTTGATTCTCCCTAGCCTAGATGCAATTACACAGTCATCGTCATCAGTTTCTTCATCAACAACGATCACGCTAAGTTTTCTAACAGTAGAAAGATCGCTGCTACAGCAACTCCCCAAATCTGACAGCCTGCTAACTTGTAAGCTGAGCTCTTCCCTAACCCAAATCTGACAGTGCTTGGCCTTGGTGCAACATTAATAGTTGGAGCCCCTAAAACTCAGAAAACCAAATTAACCAATTATTTTCTTGCCAAATTTTTGCTATAGAAAATAAATAATTTCTTAGTAGTTATAAACTCAGATATCTTGCAGCCGAGTGAAGTCCAGAAATTCCTACCTGCAGCAGCAGCGGCACTTGGACTGTTCCTGAATGAATCCGGAGATGCTGGTGATATAGGAGGTGCTGATCCACCTTTTACTCAACCCACCAAAAAAGTAAAAACAAAGAAAACCAAATTGAACGAAAAACATGTTAGCTAAGTACACTGATAAGTGATAAAGAAGTTAAATGTACATATATGTCAGGACCTCAGAATTTTCATGTAATATAGAGGAGTCAGAAGTGAATGTATACCTGAAGGTGAGCAAGTAGAGGGGTCAATTTGGGGACTACAGAGGCCAGGCAGCTGAAGAGCGAGGGTAGTGTTGATAGGGAGAGATGCCAATGCAGTACCATTGAGGAAGAGGCAGAGGCAACTTCGCTGCTGGTCGTACACTTGAATGAGGTTATCACAGCACTGTTCAGTGGGCCCTGGAGTTTGCCCTTCCACGAACGGTGCACATGGAGCGAGTACAATGAGGCGTGGCCCACACTCTGCCATTGTCGCGGGTGAAGGGGTAATAGGAGTTATCTGTGATTGAGTAAAGGTGAGGAAGGAGACGAGAAATAGCAACGAAGTAACGGTGATTTGAGAGAGGAGATAGCAAGGCACCATTTTGTGAGACCTTCTCTTTCTTGGGTTTAAATTAATAAAGATGGAGGTCTTATACTCTTATTAATGGTGCCAAGGTCTGGGTTAATATATAGGAGACATGAAAATGCATATGTTGAGTGTGAATAGCTACATGCCAGTTGTGTGTTTCATCCACATGCATCTCTTATTTTTCTCTACATAACAAACCTTGACAACTTTTTGTGGTAACAAGTCTCTGACCTGTAAGTAAATAACTCAGCCCTCTTCAACATTTATATATATATATATATTTGTTCTAGGAATTGGATGAGTTTCATGACCAAGTGATGGAAATGTTACATTGAACAAAATATCATCTGAATTTCATTGAACGACATTAATTTGACTACTAAGCATTACCATTTGTTTCTAGATTAGAAGCTAGAAATGAACATTGTTTGCAGTTTGTGATATCTGATTTAGCTAGCTATTACAGTTGACATGGATTTGGCTCACTAAATTTCCTCGTTTTTCAATATCTAGTTCACTTTTCCTCACAGAATAATAGTGCCATTTATTCTATAAAAAACTTTCATTTTGATAGGCATTTCGACGAGTTTTTAAAAGACTACATTTTTCTCTACATAAAAAACGAAAGAAATACCACTCAGTACTTGTTATTATTAATTTTTACTTTCATAAAACCATTAACCATTTACATCTTTGTTTTCGGTATTACGAAGGAACTTATGTTCTTGGTGCTTGGTCCATAACGATGATCGTTCTCAAGTCCAGCGAGACCATATCATGATGTCAAATCTTTTACATCTTTGCAATTTTCTTTAGCCTTAGGCATAATAAATGAACTTCTAGCTGGAAGTACCAAAGTCTTTGTATCTTTATTACATTTACAGGGACAATGGTGTCAAGTCTTTTACATGCAATTCTGCAGCATGTAGTTCACATTTTTCTTTATGCCAAAGATGGTGCGCATGATCCAAGAGCAAGATGTGCATCATGCACCTTGATCCATAATATAATTCGGTGTTGCTAGCATGCATGAGCATTAATAAACCAGACAAATGGTTGTAAAATTTTGTTACCACATCTTTGTATCATCAAGGTGATGCGATATATTATTTATTAGTGAAGTGATAAGTCAATTAAAATCTCTCAAATCTGACAAGAAGGTGAATGGAGAAAATATTATAAGGCAAGAGTGTTATAGCTGAATTTTCACAGGTCTAGATAAGATGACATTCACGACAGAATATGCATCCCAACGGTCTAGACGTGAGTATAACAGATTGGCTATATTAAGGAATATAGGCCAATTTGGAAGGAACATGTTCTCTTGGTTTGAGTTTGAACGAGTAAAGAGACTCAATGAATAACGACACACTTGCAAAGAATTAGAAGAGAAGTAGCATGGAGGATAGCTATTCCAAGATCATCTCCTTGATTTTAGGAAACTTTTGGACGTGTCACAAAGCCTATAAATGCAAGATTAAATGATGGAAATTGCACGCAAAGCTATCATACAAATCCTGTGAGTATATCTTATAAGCGTTATTATAGAGCAAACTCTTTGATTATTATTCATTGTTTTTACATTCTTAGATTGTCTACTTGATTTTAGGAACCACTTTGACGTGTCCCAAAGCCTATAAATACAAGATCAAATGTTGGAAATCGGACGCACAAGCTATCATAGAAACCCTCGGAGTACTTACAAGCATTCTGGAGCAAACACTTTGATTATGTTTCATTGTTATTGCATTTGATACATCACATTGTACGTAGAAAATTTACTTAGGTTGTATTATTATCGTGAGAAATCAATGATGGTTGCATCTAGTGATGGTGGACTCACAACTACTCTCGATTTCTTGCCCATTTTCATTGGGATTTTTTCGCATTAACATTTCCTTGCATCATTCTCCTGATTTTTCCTCCATTATTTCATTCCAATTCGTCTAGTTGTTGACGTCCCAATTAATTCTTGTCCTTAATTGAGCAAAATTTCACGTAAAAAATTTGGCGCCCACCGCAGGGCCAATACTTAGACCCTAATCTTTTTTCAATAGTGAAGAGCAATGGCCTCATAAATGACTCTTGAAGAAATGATAAAGATGTATGAGCAGATGAAAGCAGAAATGGCATAAATCAAAAAAGAATAATGAACACATGTCGTCTGAATTCACCAAGTCGCAAGAAAAAGTAGTCAAACACTCCAAGAAGAGTTGGCGTCAACCAAAGCCTCAAATTCAAGCGCTAACAAAATATCAAGAAAATCAGGTCCATAGGTAGTCTCTCTAATGCAGACAACGCTGATTCCGACGAACACGAAGAACCTGACTCCAATGAGGAAAAAGACGAAGATCAGAATCAAAAGAATAATGTTATCTTCTAAATTTCGAGGAGCTCCAACCCCAAGTATCGTGGAGCATAGAGACGCTATGCAGCGGCATCATTCATCGAGAAGATCACAAAGCTAAGCTCCCCAAAAAGCTTAACCTCCCAATACTGACCGCAACATATGATGGATCTAATAACTCAACTAAGCATGTCGCCTAGTACACGGAGAGAATCTGGCAAGCGCCAATCCCTTGGAATTTGGTCGAGGCTTGCATGTGTAAGTCTTTTGGAGCAACCTTGACTAGACCAAGATTAATGGCTCAGATATTTGAAACCTAGAAGCATCGATAACTGCTCAATTTTGGTCAACAAGTTCTACGACAAGTTTGAAGCAAGTTGCAATCTCGACAAGCAAACCAGTGACTTAGATGGTGTCGTGCAAAAGCTAAGAGAATTCGTTTACGACTATTTCAATCGTCCCAACAAGGAGATGATCGGGATCAAAGATCTGGATGCCAAGACGACAATAGGGTGCTTTAGAAAGGGTCTCATCTTGCGTTCCAAGTTATATAACCGACTAACAAAGTAATACCCGTGTAAGTCCTTTGAAGAAGTGAAGTCTAGAGCCCTGGCTTAAATGAAATTAGAAGAGGATGATGCCATCCTTAACACAATTTTAACGCACAACACGTCAAAAGGGTTAATCGATCTAAACACATTTGTCCCAAAGTGAAACAACTGAAGATCTCATCCGTATAGTAGTCTAAACCAAGTAAATAATGTTCATGATGTGCAGGAAAATGCAGGTACGGACATGAAGGTTGACAACAACACCTTTTACGACATCGAGTCATATGGATTTTTGGTCGACGTCGGAGGAACGGTAAATGCATATACAAAGATCGAAGCCCTTGTGCGTTGGCCATGGAAGAATTATCGTCTAGACGCCCAAATGGACCAGAGAAAGTGGTGTCAATTCCATCACAACCACTGTCACAAGACAAAGGATTGTATCGCACAAGACATCTCCATGACCTGCTTAGAGACAAAGGGAAAACCTCCTCTAATAAAATCCCCCTAAGAAAAATTCTCTCACATCACAGTCGCATGTAAAGGTATTTAATGTTATTTATGATGAATACGATATTTGTGGAAGAACATATTCTATAGTAAAAAAGCTAGCAAGAGAGGGATCTCCCTCGTCAAAAGTACCTAAAGATTGCAGGTTAGAAGATGAAAGGAGACTGGAGGTGATGCCTATCACGTTCAAAGACGACGATATTTGTTATGAATAGTACCATGACAGATCAATAATATCTCCTTAACTATTAGCAACTGTCTTTTGTATAGGGTGCTAGTTGATGGTGGAATTTCAACAAACACTTTATTCAAAAGTGCACTAGAAGGCATGGGTCTAGATGACAAGGACATGACTCAAAAATCAACTATCCTGGTCGGGTTTAGTGGAGAAACACAACAAACCATTGGTGAGATCATTCTGCCGACGTATGACAAAGGAATCAACCTACAGACCAAGTTCAATGTCCTCGACTGTCCTTCAGCATACAACATCATCCTTGGGACCCCATGAATTCACAAGATGAAGGCGATTCCCTCAACCAACCACTAGAATATCGAATTCCCTACTGAGTGGGGCGTCCACGAAATCAAACGCGAATTGAAAGCAGCTAGGAAATGCTTCAACACATCGCTAAAATTGTTCAAGCCGACGATTTAGCAACTACAGAGTGGATCAGCACCAGATGAGAGCAACAAATTGACGACATCTTGTTAGGTCCTGACCATTTTGATTGTGTCATCTGCATAGGAGTGTCTGTGTCACCCGAACTAAGTGGCCAGATAATCGATTTCTGAAAAACTAATCAAGATCGTTTTGCATGGTCCCATTAAGATATGACGAGTATAAGTCTAGACGTTATTATCATTATGACTTGCTATATCTAGATCGTTTGAGATATACTTTGGATTGCGGTAGATATGTTTGTATTTAGAAAATTCTTATGCCATTAATTAAATGGTTATAAATTTTCCACATCTTGAATCAGTTAAATTAATACTTCTATTAGAGACTTTATGGTTTATACATACTATTTCAATTAAAAGACAATTGACAATATGTGTTTAGCTTTAAGTAGGCATAAATGCGTAATAATCGAGAATGAAAGTAGCTCAGACCACGTGCGTCACTTACAATCCTGGACGTTATAACACATAAGCTGAACATTCGATTGAAATCATGAGCCTCCAAGCAGAAGCGACGAAAGTTTGCACCAAACAAACGAAATAATAGACAAAAAGAAAGCGATGAACGATGTATAAAGATCTTGCTGAAGGCCCCACAGTGGGCGCCAAATTTTTTATGCCGATTTTGTACCAAGTATGCAAAAGGAAAAGGGAACCAACAACGAGATCTATATACTATAGCAATCGATATTAACGAATAAATGAAATACCTAAAGGAAATAAAGCAATAAAAAAACAAACGAATTTTTGACGCGGAAAACACGAATGACGGGAAAAACCGCGAGTAATACTCTTGATCACCAATCCACTAGTAGGCCAACGCCGTCAATTACAATGAGGAATTACAATGGTAATGCCTTCTTCCCTTCGTAACAATGAATAATAATGAGAAAGGAGAAAAATGGTCTAGTGAATGAGAGAATTTATGTGAGCTAGAGAGAGAATATTAGTTAATGGTCACTCCCCCCCCTAAAATAAACTACATATCTCTTATTTATACTTGACCGAAAGAAAATCCTGATTGTTGTTGTAGTACTTCCTTCAAAATAGGGGGCAGCTCTATCTCCTCAACTGCCTCCTTATTTCTCTCTTAATTTGTTAAAGATTGAGTTAACTCCTCCCACCATATGTTCTCTTGTGATAACTGATTCTTTGCACTTGAAATCCAACACGTAAAGTCTAGGGCCCAACAATTGCCCCTAATTGATGACACTTGCTCCACCGCTTGAGGAAGTGGCAGCAATTACATGCCCCAAGACTTCTCCATCTTTTGTATACCTGCACACGCCTCCTCCCCTTATATGACTTCATGTTTGTTCATTTCGGACGTCGTCGTCGTAATTAGAGAACACCATGTTGTCTGCCGCCGTCACTGGTGCTGCGATAACTACTACTGCTGTCATCTTGGATGATGCCAAAATCGTCAAGGTAAGACGGCGTCATGGAAGGTAAGATGGCGTCATGGACTCCAAAAGACGACGTCCATAAGTTCCTTGCTGCTTTTGGAACTCTCGACGATATGCTTCCTGACGGTGCGCTTCCGCTGCTGAGACGGCGACAACTGCTGAATATGCCCCTATTGTAAAGGACAAAGATGTCATGGAGACAAATTAGTTTTCAGTGTTAGTTTTTGTGTATAAAAGTCGTTGCATATCTTTACTGCGTGTTATGCGAATGTATGTTTGTAAGTATGTATGTACGTATGTATATGACTTTTCCATTGTGACTAGAGGTTTTATTATAAAACTAAACGTTGTCATCCATGATATGTCGTCAAGTGTAGGGCCCTTTTGTTTATATGAATGTGTGTACGTATGTGTGTAGGTACCTTTGATGTTTGAAACCACTTGCAGTGTTAATTATTAAGAAGGGCTAATTTGCCTCTTCTAATGAATTGCGTGTGGTGTTTTGTATGTTGTTGTGATTACTTATTAAGGTGTGTGTCCCTTTTTGTATAGTAGTCACGTTGTGTTCACCTGAACGCCGTCGAACCTTGATGCCCCAGCTTAAAACTGTCGCCGTCATAATAAAGGTCGGCATCAACTGTGATGTCGTCGTCGACGCTGATGATGGCGTCAGGTGAATGTGAACATTGTGGTGTTCGATTGTCTCAAAGTTGACTGTCAACTAATCCTCGTCCCCCATGCTTGTCTTCATACAACAAAGGTGAGATGATCGTTGGCTTCCCCCAACGGTCCTACGACGCTCAAGTTAGTATAATATAAAGAAATGACGTTTAAAATACAAAGGAAATAAAATATGTTGAGAACAATATGAAATGAAATAACTCAATTTAACTTGTTTGTTACTTACATGTACTAGCGTCCCTTTTGTTCTCATATATACGATTAAAAGTGATAGAGTTTTAGATGGATGACGTTCCACTTCAGGGACCGTGCTTACCCTCCTTGAAATATGAAATAATTGACGATGTCCAATTGCCAGATGCCGTCGCAATTGTTGACGTCAAAATCACTTTTTGGACGACATCCAATTGCCAGACGCCATCACAATTGTTGACGTCGACATCACTTTTTGGACGACGTCCAATTGCCAGACGCCGTCGCAATTGTTGACGTCGACATCACTTTTTGGACGACGTCCAATTAGGATCGTTTTCCAGTCGTTGGCTTGATGAGTCTGACGGACGCTATGAACTTGTTGTGGACGATCATAAGGCTTTGGACGCCACAAACTTTCTTTGTCTGGCGTCGACTTCCTGCTGTCAACATCATAGAATTCCTTTCTTGACTGCATATCTTCCTCCAACGATCTGGCCGAGGCTTTGGCTCGAGCATCCTCGAACGTTGGACAGAGATACTTGGTAAGCTCTTTTTACAAATCTGAGTCTTCATCCAGTCCCCGTCGGAAAGCTTCAATCGCCGTCTTAACGTCACAATTTGGAATCGACACCTTTTCCCTGTTAAACCTGTGAACAAACTCTTTCAAGGATTCATCAGATTTTTGCGCGATTCTATGTAAGTCACTAGCTTGTTTTTCCATCTTACGATTGCTAGCAAACTGTAAATTAAAAATATTAATCAATTGAGCAAAGGAAGAGATAGTGTCGTTGCCAAGGTGGATGAACCACTGCAGGGCTGGTCCAATCAACGTCGATCTGAATCCTTTACACATGCATGCCTCGCGCATGCTACGAGGAATTGAGATGGTGATCATCTTGTTTGTATTGGGCGACGTGGTCATTTGAATCTGTAGTGCGTCGCACATCTTCATGGTGGGACGGAGAACGCTTTGGAACCTCGACATGGCAATAAATTCAGCAAAAGGTGAGTCCGCATAGCTGTTTGGCGTCGCTTTCTCCATAGGCGAGGACGCCGGGATTCTGGCGATCATGTCTTCTAGTCGCTGAAGACGCTGCTCGATGTCGGCGTCATGCTCGATGACGGCGTCATGCTTGATGTCGGCGTTAGGCATTTTGGAGATGTCGCCTATGTTGCGGCACTTAGAGCCTTTGGACTTTTGAGCAAATTTCAGGCTTTGGTTCTCCATGCATGATGCAACATAGCTATTCTACAATTCCGCCATAGCAGCCTTGACGCGGTTGAGTTCATTTATGACTTCTTGAGTGATTACCCAATCTCCTGCCATTGCAAACACAGAAAAAAGAGAAGGCACAAACGAAATAATAGACAAAAAGAAAGCGATGAACAATGTATAGAGATCTTGCGTGCTGAAGGCCCCACGGTGGGCGCCAAATTGTTTATGTCGATTTTGTACCAAGTACGCAAAAGGAAAAGGGAACCAACAACGAGATCTATATACTATAGCAATCGATATTATTAACGAATAAATGAAATACGTAAAGGAAATATAGCAATAAAAAGACAAACGAATTTTTGACGCAGAAAACCCGAATGACGGGAAAAACCGCGAGTGATACTCTTGATCACCAATCCACTAGTAGGCCGACGCCGTCAATTACAATGAGGAATTACAATGCTAATGCCTTCTTCCCTTCGTAACAATGAATAATAATGAGAAAGGAGAAAAATGGTCTAGTCAATGAGAGAGTTTATGTGAGCTAGAGAGAGAATATTAGTTAATGGTCACTCCCCCCTAAAATAAACTACATATTTCTTATTTATACTTGACTGAAAGAAAATCCTGATTGTTGTTGTAGTGCTTCTTTCAAAACAGGGGGCAGCTCTATCTCCTCAACTGCCTCCTTATTTCTCTCATAATTTGTTAAAGATTGAGTCAACTCCTCCCACCATATGTTCTCTTGTGATAACTGATTCTTTGCACTTGAAATCCAACACGTAAATTCTAGGGCCCAACAAATAGCATTTGATATCAGATAGCAAATGGTGTTAGAACTTGCATTACATGCCAAGGGTGAACTAAAAACAATTGCAATATCGAGTTTGTTAGTATGCGTGTTTATATGAATTATTTATACTTTGAAAATAAATTATTTTCAGGTTATTAAAATATGTGAGAACTTATAAATCACGCAATTTTCTTGATGTGTATGTGGAGGATTATAATACTATCATCCTAACTTCAAATTCCTGGGTCCGAATGTTAAATTACTATATATTGATTGCTTACAAAATGCTTCTATTTCCGAACGTAGAGACATCATGGTGGCCTAATTGCATAGGAACAAGGCTGGAAATTCTGCTTAAAGTTAAGAATGCTCTCCCCCTAGTAAGCTAGGATCCAAAGAGAACCAGATTCTCTTTTTTTTTTTTTGTACAAAAGTATGTCTTTAGAGAACAAGTGAACCAAGCTTGTTAACCCTACGTGTTTATTATGCTTAGCTTGTCAATGAATAATCACAATAATGTCACTTTAGTTTATTCTACTTTTAGCCTGTTAATTACAAAATTTGCTCTCTGCATTCTTAGGCTTTTACTATCATTTGATTCTTGCTTGCTTCATGAAAGAGAAGGTAATCTGATTAATCTCCTTAGATTTTTTCCCTTCATATTTCAATTATATGGAGTTTAGTAGTTATTGACTTATTGTTCCCTAATAAATTGTTTTATAAGATAGTTATTAATTCTTTTAATTGATTGAAGCTGTTTGATGTGAGCAGTACTTTTGCATGATCTTGAGGATCAAAATTGATTGCAATGGTTGCTATAGGAAAGTCAAAGAAGCACTTCTTAATATTCGTGGTAAGCATAGTTTATTTTCATGTTGTGGCTGAATTTTATATTTGTATTATTTATATGACATTTAGTGTAGAATAATTTCATGTCAATGATATTTAATATGGTGGCTTTGGTTTAGTCATCCTAAATTCCTAACTAGAGACGAATGACGACCATTAGGTCTCTCTAGTTCTTAATCCCGAGCAATGCACGTAAAGTTATTTGTATAATTCTTTTTTAAAATGGTTTAATTTGGAAATTGATTTGAAATGATATAAGATGTCTTTAACAATGCATTTTTATTGGTGATAAAAAATAATATGATTTGTATAAAATAGCTAGGATGACTTCATGACAAGCTATAATTCCTAACTATTATCTATAAGTTATAGCAAGGATTTTGGGAACAAGTTTGGAGAAAATAGAGAAGGGTTTTGAAAAGAGTGTAAGAATTGTGAGTGTTTGTATGTGTTATGACTTATCTCTATTAAGTAAGAGAAAGGGAGGAGGATGGTGTCCTCTTCTAAAAATACTAAATTATCTTTGATGATCTAATTAATAAAATGAAAAATATTACAAACAAAAACAATTTAAGAACTCTTTCTCATTTCAAGTTGTCATTCTAAACACGTTAAAAATGACATATGCATCAAATACTTCAATCAAAAATTTAGATATACAAAATATCTTGACCATTAAAAAAAGGTATATGACGTTCACCTGAAAAGTATGAAACACTCACTACATTTGATACTCTTTCATTCAGTCGAAACAACTCATTATTCATGCTCAAAATTCATTCACAAAAAATAATATTAAAAACCAATTACAACTTTGTTAGTTTTTTACATTATTGAATTAATATATCTAAATTCATCTATTTATTAATCGTTCACATGTTAAGTTTGATCATAAATATAACACAAATATAGTATATACTACCTCTGTTTCCTAAAGATCTTCTTTGTTACTGTTCCTACAGATACCAAGGGAGGATCCATTTGTATGGGGTATGGGGTATGGGGTGGGTAAAGTAGGAGAGAGAAAGGGTTTAAGAATAAACAAATAAAAAGGGGTTAAAGTAGGAGAGTGAAAGGGAATAAAATTGAACTAATAATATAATGGTGGTCCATATGATACGGACATGAGAAGGTAAATAGGGAAAAAAATCCAAATAAGGAATAAATTAAAAGAGGGAAGATCTTTTGGAAACGCACTTAAACGGAAAGAGGGAAGATATTTAGGAAACCGAGGGAGTAATAAAATAACAAGTTTTAAAATAAACGCACATATTGCATACATATAAAGCTAGTAATACTATAGATTATAAGTTTCTCCTCAATGACTAAAGATAAAAAGTCGAATTAGGCGCTCGCGGACACAAAGTCCATACCAAAAGAATCTCCATTATATAAGCCAAGAGAGGAGGTGTGGTGTACCCATTTGAAATGACTAGAATACCCTCTATTAAATTAAAACAACATTTTTTAATAATAAATTAAAAATGAGAATGAATACAACTTGCCATATGGAATAAGTCAAAAGTGGAATATGCAATTACCATGAATAACTTGACTAGATTGACACAATCAATTCACCAAATTAATTAGAATCTTCAATTAGAAAAAGTTAGTGATATATCCTGACAACATAATACTTCATATTTACAAAGTTCAAACAGTATAGTTTATTAATATTACAATCGTTAAAGAACTATACTAAAGCCACTAACAAAAATTATTAAATCTTGACCAAATTTTTCTAACAATTAAAAATCAGCCACCTTTAGTTCAAAAATACAATAACTTCTACAAAAAAAGCCTCAATAATTTAAGTCACTAACAAAATAATTTTAGTTTTAAAAATTATATGCCTATTCGTACATCGACGCACACATCGCGTGCATATAAAGCTAGTACTATTATATAGAAATGACTTATAAAGCGTAAGTGCATGAACATATCAATCATGTTGATTTTAGCAAATACAAAGTCCATACCAAAATCTCTATTATATAAGCCAAGGGGGAGCTATGGTATCTTCCAATGAAATGTCTTTTTTATCCTTAGCTTAATATATATACTTAATTGGATTTTTAGATTTTATACAATTATATCCTTTCTTAATTTAAAGATGGTTCAAAAAATTCAAATAAACTAAATAAGCATTAACAAAGTAACTTGACATAATAAGAAAAATGGTTACTCAATAAAAGAAAATTACAAATTTATTTTGACTACAAAACTTTACATCTAAATATTTATCTCAATTTCTAAAAACTTTATAGATTACAGTCGTTTGTATAACAATAATTATAAATCACACTTCTATAATTATATTTTGATGAAATTTACTAAGAATAGACCCAAACAATCGACGCACGGATCGCGTGCATAGAAAACTAGTAATACTATATACTTCCTCCGTTTTTAAATAGAGTGTGCATTTTTTTGGGCACAAGTATTAAGAATAAACCATATATAGGACCTTACTTGTATTAAATCATAATTGAATATAGAAGTTGGTACACTTTTTATGAATTGTTTATTAAGAAATGAGAATGTGAGCTATATGGGGAAGTTAGTGATATTACAAAAATAAAGCAAAATAATATTTTAGTTGGTGGACCCATACCAAATAAGGAAACGGATAATCTATTTGGGACAAACATAAATGGAAAAATGGACACTCTATTTAGGGACGAAGGGAGTATTATGTTAAAAAAAATCTAATAAAGCGAAAGTTCATGAACATATGTATCATTTTGGTTTTTGTTTGAAGAATATAAAATCTATGGCTTTTTCATTAAATATTCTCGAGTTTTCATGAAATTCACCACATGCTCTCTAACTTTTGAACATTCACCAAATATCCCCGACTTTTATAAAAGTATCACAACATGCAATTTTGACTAAAGAAGTTAAGACTTGTGTCAATTATTAGGCTCTAATTAGCCCATAAACCTTAATTAATCCTAATTAGCTCAATAAATAACTCTAATTAGCCCTTCTTCCATAACTTACTTACCTCTTCTTTCTCTCTCCACCAAGCCCCTTCCCCTTTCACCACCTTAACCACCTTGAGAACCACTGCCTACCCAGATCAGAAAACCATCCGCCACCATCACCAAACCCGAAAACACCCGCCCACCACCCTAACACCATCCCCACCACCCAAATACCCACCCTAAATTATTTCTTCAGTATCAAGATCATGTGTCACACACTCCAACACCTCAACAACAAAAAAAAAAACTAAATCTTCTGAAATAATCTCAATAAAACAAAGGAGAGAGAAAAACTATTAGAGTAAATTTAGAATGCTGCAATCTACTTATAGATACAAGGATCACTCAACATTTTGAGGTTTAAGAATATCAATCTTTGGAACACATGAAAAATTCTCCAGCCACAATATAAATCCTCATTTGCTAAACGGCGTCCTGTTTTTTCCTAGTAACGCCATACAAAAATACAAGGGCCTTTCCTTCTCTTTCCCCTCCATTCCATCACTCATTTCTTTACATTCCCCCTCCATTCCCTCTCTCTCTCATCCCTTCCATTTCCTCCATTGAAGGACTACGAGATTTAAATAAATTTCGACAAGTTCACGTTTTCCAATGACTTCATGTTTTCTTTACCATCTCGTTATATTACGAGAAAATGCTAATATGATTTAAATTTTTTTGAATGAAATTGGTAAAATGTTTTAAACATGGCACTTCGAAAAACGTAGCACGCGAGTCGGGGTTCAAGGGGCGAAACACCCTAGTTGGGGGGTTCGGGGGCAACGCCCCCGAAACTTACGATACATAGGGTTTAGTGTAATTATTTTTTGTCTCAGTCTCTATTTTGGTCCATTTTATCTAGCTATATTAGAATATATCAGAATAGAGTAAAGTTTACCATAAATTGACTTTAAAATGCCGAAAAAATACCTAGGCGCCTAAAATAGGCCCCAACCACAGGAACAAGCGCCTAAAATAGGCGCCTGTACCTGTGGTTGCTTGCCTATTTTTGGCGCCTGTAGTTGTGGTTGGGCGCCTATTTTAGGCGCCTGACCACAGGTTCGGGCGCCTGTTTTAGGCGGCTAGCCACTTTTTCGGCATTTTCAATTTTCAGCATTTTCAAATTTCGGAAATGTTGCATGTACTGTAAACGGAAAGGTCGCCGGAGAAGTTGTTGGAGGAGTGGCGGCGTGATGATGTCACTCAACCTCCTTCAATATGTGATGAGAGAGAGTGAGCGGAAAATTGGCCGAAAAAGTGGCCAGAGAAGTGGTCGGAGAAGTCCTTGGATGATGAGATAGTAGGAGGAAGTATGAGAGTGGGAGAGTGAAAGAGAGTGGGAATGTATGAGAGTGGGAGAGTGAAAGAAAGTGAGGAAATGTATATAAGTATATATACATAAGAAGTATTTATACAGAGCATATTAGTAGGAAAAAGGTGGACGACATTTATTAAAATCTTATAAATTCGATTCTCAAATTCAATTATCAGAATAATGGAAGCAAAAACCAATTAGAACCAAGAGTGTGAAATAACAACAATGTGAACTTGATAAAGATAATAGAGAGTGCAGAGATAAAGTACCTCGCCGATGGCGACAATGAAGCCAGGGCGTTAGTGAGAGTCGATGCAGCATATAGCCGTTGCATAGTGTCCTTTCAACTGCCTTGAACTCCGTGAAGCCTCTCCAAGGGTGCAGTCCGCTTACTATTGAAGAGAGCGAAATGCGCAATGTTGGATTTGGGGTTGGTGGAGGGTGGTTTTTGGGAGTGTATGTCGAGTATTTTTGGGTTTGGTGGTAGTGGTGGTAATAGTGGCAGATGTTTTCGAGTTGACAATTGTTGTTGGGGTGAGCTTCTGGGCGCGAGGGGGATTGGTAGAGAGATAAATAAGAGGGGAGTGTATTATAGAAGAAGGGTTGATTAGATAAGATACTTAAGGTTATTGAGCTAATTAGTGTTAATTAAGGTTTAGGGGCTAATCACTAACGTAAGTCTGATTTAGTTACTCAAAAGGGCATGCTGTAAATTTTTTATAAAAGTTCCAAAAATTGAAAGATAGATGGTGAATTTAGTGAAAATTTGGGGCATTTGATGAAAAAACCGTTAAATCTATCTTCTATATCTTTTAGCTTGCAACAAAAGTTAATCTCTACAAATCCTATATTGCTTTATTATTTACATTTTTAATTAAGTGGAATAGTTGGAAGATGACTTTAATAAATAAACATATACTTCCTCCGTTTTTTTATAGATGCTACATTTTCCTTAAATGGAAATGTCATAATAGATGCTACATACCATAAATGGATTCCTTTTCACCATAAAAATCTTAAAATACTATTAAAAAGTTGGTGGTTCCCCACCTTCTCTTTTAAAATACTCATACTTTTTCCTTAACAAATGGATTTTTATTCAAAAAGTGGTGGTCCCCTACTTTCTCTCTCTATCTTTTTTAAAAACCCCCCACTTTCTCTATGTAGCAAGAATAAAAATACAGAGAAAGTAAATAAGAACAAAATCTACACTGACATAACTCAATTTATTTGGTTGGTAGATTATCTGCTTTTGATAGACTATTATAAATAATTGTTGATGATGAGTTGAGTTTCACAATATATTTAATTTTATTAATTAGTAGTAGGTAAACTATGCATTTGATAATCTAAATTTTGTCCTGCTGATACACCATAAGCAAATAAATGAACAAATATACCAAAAAGGTTAAGTTACTCAAGTTTCTCCATCTTTGGATCTATACCGTGTTTTGAAAAACAAAGAGAAAACAAATAAAAGTTGATGGTGATGAAAATAGAAGATACTCCATCGAGTCTTTAGTTACTTGCTACATTGTTATGGAAACGAATATGAAGGAAAGGAGAAAAAGTGTTTTGGGGCCATAAATATGTGGAAATATGACAAATATTTGGGAGTTATAAGTAAGATGATGATAAAAAAATAAACGAGAATATTATATTGATACTTTTTGACAAAGCTATGATTATCAAATAAAGAAGCGTGACAGTAAAATGATATTTTCGTCCATGGAACATGTAGCAAGTAAAAAAGAAAGAAGAAATATAATGTATAGCAAGAGAGGGACACACGTTTTTTAGTTTTATACTCCCTCTGTCCCAGTTTATAGTGGTTGTTTCTCATTTTGCATGAGAAGTAAGAAAACTATTATTAGCTTTATATATTTCTAGCACTTGTATTGGAAAGATAAGTATCTGCATTGAAAATTACAAATATTGTATATGACTATAACTTTTTATGTGAAAAATGTTAATAAATTTTCAGTGTGGGCCATGTGACGACAAATATTTATGTAAAACTAAGGACAAAGGAGGAATTAAAATTATTTAATGAGTGAATTTAAGGAATAAATACCATTTCACAAATATAATCATGAGAAACAAAAATATTTTGGTACACCCAAAATATAGTACAAGCATTGTGACTTGGGATGGAGGGAATATATAAAACAAAGTAGTTGTCAACAAAAAAATTGTAAAAATAAGGTAGTTTGGGACAATAATTTTTTTATAAGGTAATTTTTCGCAAAAACTTGAAAATTAAAGATAGTTTGGTGAAAAAATCTAAATAAAATCATAAATGATAATATCTCTAACCCTTGTCCAGAGTCCCTAGTAGTTAACTTAGTATCTCTGGAGTATCTAGTAGTTGACTTAATATCTCGAGTCTTGTATTTTTCAATTTACATTTTATGATAGACTTTCAAGATGGATGTAACTTTTTTTATGGAATTGATGTAATGAGTTTAATTTTTCAAAATTTAATCATGAAAAAATATTGTGAATCTAACATGGGGAAAATTAATATAATATTCGAATTGGATTGGACTCATTCAAACTCAAGAAAAAAGTTTTGGACGAGACTATACTGTACTTAAAATAAGTTTAGATTGTACTTGAAACCAATTTCTCGAATACAAACAGCTTTGGACTGGATTTAAATTTGGCACGGTCTAATCCAATCCAACCAAAATACACCCCTACCATCTCTCCTCTTTTAGTAATAATGTATCCTTAAATAAATAGAAACAATAATCTCTATTATATAAGTCAAGGGAGGAGGTGTGGTGTCCTCTTTTGAAGTGACTATTACCCTCTAATAATTTAAAGCAATATTTTTATTTTTATGAAAAGTTGAAAAATGGGAATCAATGAAACTTGCCATATGAGTAGGTCAAAAATGGAATATGCAATACCATTAATAATTTGAAAAACTAGATTGACACAATCAATTCCGAAATCAATTAGAATTTTCCACCAAAAAAAAGTTAGCAATATATCGTGATAACATAATATTTTATATTTACAAAGTTCAAACAATATGGTTTATTAACATTTATAATTGTTAAAGAACTATACTAAAGTCACTGAAAAGAAAATTATTAAATTATCGATCAAATTTTACAGTGACGGTATTGAACAATTAAAATCATTCACCTTTAATTTAAAAAGATAAAAACATGATCTACGGAAGAACCTCAATAATTTACATCACTATCTAAATAATTTTAGATAAAAAAACATGTCTATTTATATATAACTATATAAGATTGTCCACGCACACATCGCGTGCATATGCAACTAGTGATGAAATGTTGTATCTGAAATATGTAGATTTCTTTTTTCTAATCTCGTTTGATTTAACTTTCTTTTCCTCCAATTTAATACAAGTAACAGAGATTTTTAAAATGAACTCTTTACATTATGTTAATTTGTTTGCTTTGTTTATTTTGAAGAACTAGAATCTCATATCATAGAGAAAAGATCGAGTAGGGTGATTGTATTCGGAATATTTACCCCTCAAGATGTTGCAATCAAGATCAGAAAGAAAACAAATCGAAGGGTGGAAATATTGGAAATTCAGCAGCTTAGCCCCAACTATCCAGAAAATTATCAAGATCAAGGATATCTGATGATAGCTACCAATGATAAATAGAACCAGATTCATAGATACGAATTTACAGTATGGTAATGGCACCTCTGCCTCAGGTTTAGGAAATTTAAGATTGTATGGTATGTAATTTTGAAGACAATGTTAGCCACAAGCCCACATTGTTCACTCTATATTCATGAAAGTGGCAAATTTCCCCATGAGGTTTTCATTTGTTTTCTATAATGTATATAGCTCCTTACTCGGATCCATATAAATTAGTATTTCTAATTAATTCATGCATATAGCTAAAAAAATATTTTTATTTAGCAAAACTAGTAATGACTTTGGGGTTTAATTGCACATAGGACGAGAGTGGTGGAAATTAATATGCTCCAAATATTAGGTTATAGCTAAATTCACAATTATTAAGAATCTTATTTAACACTCAAGTATTTACATGATACAATTGCGTTCGAAAAACTTAGGTAATGTAGTAATTGCAAAGCAATCTCCTTCCCTCAACTATTAAAAGCTATGTCAAATGTAAAAATACTAAACTTTTCGTTCCATAATATAGTGCTTATATTAATGAGCATTCACACTTATTAGGGGGCAATTATTTATTATCCCTAAAACTATGTTGAAAAGGTAGACTTTATATGTAGATGTTTTTTTTTGGATTGGTTCATGTTTCTGTCTAGAAATTAAGGGTGCTAATTCCTTTGCTTAGGGAATACCGGGTCAGATCTGAATGTCCTGAGTCCAAAGTCCGTACGCCGGAATCCTGCAAAAGTAATGGTTAGACTGCCCCGGAGGTGGTTCCGGGATCGCTCTAGTTAGTGATTAAGCTAGAGAGATAAAGTCTAGAGAGAGATGATCTGGTTTGTTAGGTAAGAATTCAATACCTTCTCATTGATGAGGGGGTTGGGTATTTATAGTGCTTTGGAAATCCCAGCTGTAGGCCAGCTGGAATGCACTGACAGCTGGAAAACCTTGCCATAGGTGGGCCCCCTGAGGGCTTAAGGCTTCGCTGGGCTTGAATGATCTCTGGCTGGCTTAACCTTGGAAATAAGCCCAAACAATTAACCCCACGCCAGGAATGGGAAGTATCGAGGCCTTGCTGAAGCGTCTCCCGTTCGTGGCGGAACCTAGTTGGCCCTGAGGCAAGATCGACCTGATCCTACAAGAAGAGAGCGAGCCGACCCGGTCTCCTTGAGAGAGGGGAGGCGTGTGCCGACCCGGTCTCCTTGAGGAGAGGGGAGCACATGCCGTCCCGGTCTCATAGAGGAGATGGGAGGCGTGTGCCGTCCCAGTCTCCTTGAGGAGAGGGGAGCACATGCCGACCCGGTCTCCTAGAGGAGAGGGGAGGCGTGCGCCGACCCGGTCTCCTTGAGGAGAGGGGAGCACATGCCGACCAGGTCTACTAGAGGAGGGGGGAGGCGTGTGCCGACCCGGTCTCCTTGAGGAGAGGGGAGCACATGCCGACCCGGTCTACTAAAGGAGAGGGGAGGCGTTGGCTGACCCGGTCTCCCTAAGGAAAGGGGAGGCAAGTGCCGACCCGGTATCCTTGAGGAGAGGGGGGGTACCGACCCGGTCTTCTCTGAAGAGGGGAGGGCATGCGCCGACCCGGTCTCCTTAAGGAGAGGGGGGAGCATGCCGACCCGGTTTCCATGAGGAGAGGGGGGAGCGTGCCGACCTGGTCTCCACTAGAAGAAGAGGCGTGAAAAACACAAAGTTTTACCGGCATGGCTCGGATAGGGGCCAATGAGTCCCATGCCTGTCCGAGCCAGTGTCCTTTCTTGCTAAGCCAATTCGTTGGACGCGGCTCGGATGAGGGGCCAATGAGCCCCATGCTGGTCCGAGCCGGTGCCTTCTCTCGCTAAGTCAATCTGGGACTTAAGAGACTGACTCAACCAAAGAGGAGAGCCTCCTTGGGCGAGTTGGTTGGACGCGGCTGGATGAGGGGCCAATGAGCCCATGCTTGTCCGAGCCGGTGCCTTCTCTCGCTAAGTCAATCTGGGACTTAGGAGACTGACTCAACCAAAGAGGAGAGCCTCCTTGGGCCGAGTTGGTTGGACGCGGCTCGGATGAGGGCCAATGAGCCCCATGCTTGTCCGAGCCGGTGCCTTCTCTCGCTAAGTCAATCTGGGACTTAGGAGACTGACTCAACCAAAGAGGAGAGCCTCCTTGGGCCGAGTTGGTTGGACGCGGCTCGGATGAGGGGCCAATGAGCCCCATGCTTGTCCGAGCCGGTGCCTTCTCTCGCTAAGTCAATCTGGGACTTAGGAGACTGACTCAACCAAAGAGGAGAGCCTCCTTGGGCCGAGTTGGTTGGACGCGGCTCGGATGAGGGGCCAATGAGCCCCATGCTTGTCCGAGCCGGTGCCGGGAACTTTTAGGGGTGCTGGCAAAAGTGACCGAGCTGGGATCTGAGCTATGAACTTGAGCTGGTGAACTTAATGGGAATTGAGCTGACGAACTTTACTGAAACCTTGGAACTTGAGATGCCACGTGGCAATCATGGATTATTGGGGTGCTAGAAAACATGGTGGCGATTCAACTTCCGGTGATTCATAGCACTTTGTGACCCTTCGCATTCTTTGGAGCTGTATCTTTTGGATTGTTTTGGGCCATCTGGGAGGCCCATTAAGAGGGCGAAAACGCAGGTCCCGGTCCATATTTCGACGCGGGACACGGAAATCGAGGATTTTTGCCTATAAGTAGGGAGAGAGGGGAGAGATTTTATCACTTTTACAATTCTCTCTCTCTCTCTAAACTTGAGTTTTCTGCTCTCTCTCTACTTCAAAGCTCTTTCTCTCTCTAAGTCCGGGCTTCACTTTATTCGTCCGACCAGGTACGCTTTTGTTTTGTTTTTTCACTAAGTTTTTTCTCTTTCATTTAATAAAATCGGCCGACCCCCTCTTGTTGATAAATAATGGGGAGCTCGTCCGAGTCAGTGACACCTCCTCCCTCACCTCCTTATAATTTAGCCGAGGAAGTGAGGGGTATGGGAATGGTATTGGTGTCAACTTTAATAAGTTGCCCGGATCCCTCGGCTGTGCCTGAGGCGCTTTCCCTCCCGAGTACTCCTTCGCAAGCCGAGGAGGAGGATGCCGAGGGTGCCATCCCTCTACCCTGGGAGGTGTCCCTGGCCTATCCCTCTTCGAGGAGTTACTTAGACAAGTATTTGTCTGATGGTGTAGTTAGGATAACTATGCCGGGAGAAGAAGGCGAGCTTCGACGTCCGGGGCGTTCGTGTATCCTGAAATAGACCCCAAGGCGGACCGGGAGCGAAGTTTCCTCTGCCCTCATTAATAAAGGCTTTGCTAGAAGATGCCCGAGGCCAAGCAGCCAAATTTCAAATAAAGGACCCTATTTGCTGGTCCGACCCGATGCTAGCCATACTATTTTGACTCCTCCACCGGTGACTGCCTTTTATTACAAAGCCATGGAAATGGGCTTGAGGTTCCCGCTGACCCAGTTCGAAGAGGATTGCTGAACGCTATAATTTGTCCTGGGTCAGCTTTCCCGAACTCCTGGGGCGTGAGCTTGGTCCAGGTGATCTGTGACCTTATTGGTGTTAGGCCGACCCTCACTCTCTGGCGCCATATGTACAAGCTGTGCGAGATGCCGGCAGGGGATCATGGTCCTGGTTGGTGGTGCTTCCAGGCTCGGCGGGGCTACCGAACGGTCCTTGACCTTCCCACTTCCCAAAAAGGGTTCCGCCGAGGATTTGCTTTTGTTTATCACGGAGGAGAGTGGGGTATCCCCACCGTACCTCCATCGGCCGACCCAAACCATTGCTTGAACTTCAAGGTGCCCGAGCTATCCGATGAGGAGGTTGTGGCTGCTATTTATATGCAATTGGAGGCCAAGATAGTAGATGGCGGCGAAGTCTTTGTAGCGGGGAACTGGCTCCCGAGCTGCAAACTTTTTAAGAACGAGCACTTCCTTGCGGCGTTCGGTCTGAGCCCGGCCTTTCCTAAGGGTAATTCGGCAAAAGGGGGTCCGGTTGACTTGTTTTTATTGCTTTATTTGTTATATCTTTCTAACTGTCTTTTTCCTTTTGTAGAAGCTTCTCTAGCATTCATTAAGGAAACCGACCAAGAAATGGCTGAACGACTGACTTCCGCTGCTTTGAAAGCTGCTAGAATAAAGGCCGAGATGAAGGCCAACTAAATCAACAAACCCTCCAAGCCAAAGGTATGCACTCTTTCCATCCGACTTAGTTCGGGCTTACATTTCATAATCTCACCAACTTTTGGCTTTTTCTAGGACCCGTCCAACCCTAAGCCGAAGAAGCATAAGGAACGGGACGAGGTGAGGGTCGAGCTGACCGAGAAGGCTTTGGCAAGGCCCGGCCGAAAGGAGGCTTCCGCGAAGAAGGCAGGAAGGAGCCTTCTGTCGAGGTAAACAGTCCTCGACCACTTCCGGAGAGGGTGACACTCATGTCTTGGTTCACCCCTCGGATTTTGAACCGGTCCGGAGTCCGGGGTATGTACCGGCGTCCTCCAACCCTTCCTTGGCTGAGCAGACTCTGTCCGAGGCGCCAGTCCCCTTCACTCAGATGTCCAAGACGGACAAGAAGCGAAGGATTTCTGATGCCTTGGAGATCCTATGTACCCAGACCGACCGAGATCATATCAACGCGGTCAATGGGAGGAACGAGTCGAGCGAGCTTTTTCGCTCCTGGATGGACATAAGTAAATTTATTTTACTTTGCCTATTACTTTGCCTTTTATCTCTCAGCTTCCACCTTCTGACTAGCTTCCATCTTGCAGTTTCTTATCCGGATGACCAAGGTGGCCGAGGACCGGCTTGCTTTGGTTCAAGAGGTCAGGGCTGAAGGATGCGGCTCGGACGCACTTGACAAGCTCATCAACGAGGAGGTAAGCGCTTGGCCGAGCTGAAGCTGGACGAGGCTGAGAGAAATCCGAAAGGGCGAGGAGGCCTGGCAAAGGAGCAGGAGGAGGAAGGTGGAGAGGGCCAACTTATCAACGGCCAAAGGCAATGCTGAATCGGCTAAGGCTGCCGCTGAGGCCAAAATGACTCGGATCCAAGGCGACTTGGACAAGGTTAAATTTAAGCTAGCCACGGCCGAGGCTCAGCTGAAGGAAGCCCAGGCGGCGGTCTCTCCGTTCCTCAGGAGGAATGGTTCACGGCTGGCAGGCCTCTGATGCCTGTACTGATTTTGTGCCGACGTGGGCCAATCCTCCCACAAGATGGGTGAAGACGAGGCACTATCCAAGCTCAGGGTCGCCCTTGCCGACTCCTGCCCTTCAGCGGACTGGAACTCGGTCTGGTCCCGCTACCGAGCTGTTGAAGCTGAGGCAACCGTGATTCGAGCCAAGATGGCCGAGGAGGCGAGCTCGGATGATGAAGATGATGATGACGATGAGGAAGCTGCCGAAGAAGGCGGAAGCACCGAGTCGCCTCAGCCAAGATCGCTGCAGCAGCTGCTGAGCAACCTGCGGCCGACCCCTCCACCCAGCTGCCTTAGGATTTTTCTTTCTCTTCTTAGCTTACTTAGCTAGTGGCCTCTCCGATGGAGTTATTTGTAATTTTGGGCCTTTTGTTTTTTTGCTTTCATCCATGTATTTTTGCAAACTTTTGGTTGTGTTTTGCAACTTCATTAATGAATACAACTGCTATTTTGCAATTTCACTTGTCATTTGCCATACAATTTATTTTTTGTTAATATCGCAATTTATAGTGGACTGGTTAAGTCTTGTTTGCAATATTTTCAAAATGGACTGGTTAAGTCTTTTCACTTCTTGGGCAAAAACCCGACTTGATACATAGACTGGTAAAGTCCGAGTTGTTACATTCGAACATAATAGGCAAATCCGACCAGGTAGCGCCGGTTGTAAATATGCCCCTATTGCAAGTAACAAAAAGAAATTACACATAGTATTTTTTGAGATTATCTAGGTTCCAAGGTCGAGCCAGGGGACCCCTTCGGGAGATTCGAGCCGGAATGTCCCTGGCTTGAGGACCTCTGAACCTTTAAGGGCCATCCCAATTTCCCCCAACTTCCCTTTGAGATGGGAGAGTCCGGTGGCTTCCACTTTTCGGACGACCCAATCACCAAGGCTATCGGCCTGGGCTTCACTGCCTGTTAAAATGCCTTGTGATCTTCTGCTTGTACCGGATGGCTTGCAGTAACGCATTGCCTCGAGTTTCAGGCAAAGGTCTAAGTTGATGGGTTTCTCCTCTTCGTTCTTGTCGAACTCGTAGAATGTCATTCGAGGAGAAGGAATCCCCACCTCGACCGGAAGGACGGCTTCGCTGCCATAGACCAATCCGAAAGGGGAGTGCCCCGTAGCCTCTTTCACTGTTGTTCGGGCCGACCAAAGGACTCCGGGTAGGTCGTCTACCCATGCCCCTTTAGCTGCGTCAAGGGATTTCTTGATTCCCTTCAGGACAATTTTATTGGCCGATTCGGCTTGCCCATTGGTTTGAGGACGGGAGACGGCGGAAAACCTTGTTTGAATGCCGAACCGGGCGAATAATCTCGGGTCGGCCCGCTGTTGAATTGTCGCCATTGTCCGACACCAGGGCTCTTGGAATTCCGAACCGGGTGATGATATTCCTCCAGATGAACAGCTGGACTTGCTTGTCAGTAATTGACGCCAGCGGTTCGGCTTCTGTCCACTTGGTGAAGTAGTCGATGGCCACAATCAGGAACTTCCTTTGCCCCGATGCCGGGGGGAATGGTCCGAGCAGGTCCATGCCCCACTTGTCGAAGGGTAGTACTGCTTGAATGGTGGTGAGGGGAGTAGTAGCAGCTCTGGGTATGTCCGAGTGGATCTGGCAAGATGGGCATCGTCGGGCCAGATCCGAGGCATCGGCCTTCAAGGTGGGCCAATAATACCCAGCCCTCAAGGCTTTTCCGGCTATTGTTTTGCCCCCTTGGTGGCTACCGCACGCCCCTTGGTGTATTTCCCGGAGGACATAGTTTCCTTCCTCGGGGGTTACACACTTGAGAAGGGGAAGAGTGAAAGACTTTTTGTAGAGCTGACCGTCGTGCCAAAGGAACCAACCAGATTTATGCTTGACCCGGTCGGCTTCCTTAGGGTCGTTCGGTAAGGTCCCGTCACGCAAGTACTCCACAATTTCATTCATCCAGCCCGAACGGTTGAGGACCAGCTGTTCTTTGGCATTTATGCTGGGCTCCCTCAACACTTCCCAAGTTATGGTTCTAGGGGCCGACCCTTCAGCAGAACTGGCCATCCGAGCGAGTGCATCAGCCTGATGATTTTCCGAGCGAGGGATATGGGTAATCCGGAATCCGGACAACCGTCCAATGACTGCTCGAGCTTTAGCCAAATACATTCTCATGTTATCCTCCTTGGCCTCGTATTCTCCTGAAACCTGACCCACAATGAGCTGTGAGTCGGATTTTGCTACGATTGAAGTTGCTCCGGCCAGGATGCAAAGTTGTATTCCGAGGATAAGGGCTTCATACTCGGCTTCGTTGTTAGATCCAAGAAACTCAAACTTAACAGCGTACTCAATTTTATCCCCGACCGGTGGTATGATGACCAGCCCGACTCCACAACCATTCTTCGTGGAGGATCCATCGACCAGCAACTCCCATTCTTCCTGTGAGCCGACCGGGGGTCTGGTGGCGCACTCGGTGATGAAATCAGCAAGGGCTTGGGCTTTGATCGCCCTTCGGGGCTCAAATTCTAGCCCAAAATCCGCTAGCTGATCCGCCCAATCGGTCATCCGACTCGAGTGGTTCCTACTTTCAATGATCTTCCGGAGTGGCTGTCCGGTTAGGACTTTGATGGGGTGCTCTTGAAAGTAGGGCTTGAGCTTCCGTCTTGCCATTACTAAGGCAAAGACCATCTTCTCGACATCACTGTACTTCGCCTCAGCCCCTCTATAAGCATGGCTGATGAAGTAAACAGGATGTTGCTTTCCTTCTCGCTCGGCTATCAGGACTGCGCTAAGGGCGTAGTCCGAGACAGCCAACTATATGAACAAAGGTTCCCCCGGCAAGGGGGAGATCAGTTTAGGCAGGGTTGCCAAGTGATTCTTGAGGGAGGTGAAGGCTTGCTCGGCTTTGTCGTCCCATGCGAACTATTTTCGCTTCAAGGCTTTGAAGAACGACAAGCTCTTATCAGCCGACCTGGAAAGGAAGCGACCGAGCGCGGCTAGGCAGCCGGCTAGGCGATGTACTTCCCGGACGTTCCGAGGAGATTTCATCTCTAGGACCGCTTTGATCTTGTCCGGGTTGGCTTCGATTCCTCTCTCATCCACTAGAAATCCGAGGCACTTTCCCCCCTTAACTCCGAAGACACATTTTTTGGGGTTTAGCATCATTCGGTACTTTCTCAGGGTGCTCAACGTTTCTTTCAGATCTGCTGGGTGATCCGACTGAGCCTTGCTTTTGACTATCATATTGTCAACATACACTTCAATGTTCCGATCCAATTGATCGTTGAAGATTTTGTTGACGGTTCGTTGATATGTAGCCCCTGCATTTTTCACGCCGAACGACATCATCTTATAGCAGTAGACACCCTGAGGGGTGATGAATGCCGTATGAACCCTGTCCTTCTCGGCCATGGGAATTTGATGATAGCCAACATTTGCGTCCATGAAGCTGAGAAGGGCATGCCCTGCCGTTGAATCGACCAGCCTATCGATTTTTGGCAAGGGTGATTGTCTTTTAGGCAGGCTTTATTTAAGTCCGTGAAATCGACGCACATTCGCCATTCCCCGCTCGGTTTTTTGACTAATACCACGTTGGCCAGCCACACCGAGTACTGACATTCTTCAATAAAACCTGCCTCGAGCAGCTTCTTGACCTCCGCGGCTGCTGCGACATTTCTTTCAGGACCCTGGTGCCTGAGTTTTTGTTTAATCGGTCTGAACCCCTCTTTGATGTTAAGCTCGTGGCACATGATTTTCGGGTCGAGACCAGGCATTTCCGTGGCCTCGTAGGCGAAGACATCTTGGTACTCCATGAGCACTTGGATGATATCTTGCCTTGTTTGAGGGTCCATGGCCTTGCCTACCCTGACAGTCCGACCGGGGTCCTGGCCGATTGCGACCTCTTCGTCATCCTCGGCTGGCTGAGGGCGTTCATACTGTTTGGGGTTATCAGTTATATATATCCCGAGGTCGGTTGAGGGCTGACCTTCTTCATACTTTCTCTTTTTCGAGTCCTTTTGGACGTCGTTATTCGAGTCCTTTTGGACGTCGTTATTTTTGAGGCTATTCACATAGCACTCTCTTGCTGTTTGCTGATCACCTTGAATCTTTCCCACCTTTCCGTCATCAGTTTCGAACTGCATGAGGAGTTGATAGGTAGATATGGCGGCCTTAGCCTTGTTCAGCGTGGGTCTCCCCATTATTATGTTGTATGGTAGAGGGATGTCGACCACCAAGAAGTCGACTGGTAGGCTTCTCCCCTTGCCTTTTTCACCCATCCGAGTGGGTAATTTTATTGACCCGTCCGGGTGTACAGAGTTGACCCCGAAGCCTATGAGCGGCTGATTCAAGGGGGTTACATCCCGCTCGGTGTATTGCAGCTTCCTGAGGCACTCGAGGGTGATGATGTCAGCGGATGACCGGCTATCAACCAAAACCCTCTTTACCCGGGTGTTTGCCACCTTGAGTTCGATGACCAATGGGTCGTCATGTGGCGTATGCAACGTCCGACTGGGCTCCCCAAAGGTCATAACCGGGCAGCTGGGACGGGGCAGCTGGACATCGAGCACCTGATGCTTAAGGTTTCGGAGGTGGGCCTTGCGTGCTCGGCCGGTCAGGCCTCCTGATGCGAATCCTCCTGCTATGACACCGATGAACCCTTCGGTGTCTCCGCTATTTGACTGACCCACTTTTTGCTTCCCTTTCTCCTCGGCGGAGTGCTTTAGGTAGTGGTTTAGCTTCCCTTGGTCGGCTAGACCGTCCAAGGATTTTTTAAGCTCTCTGCAGTCTTTGGTGGTGTGTCCACACTCCTTGTGGTAATCGCACCATAAGCTCTTGTCTCTCCGAGACGATGATGTCCGAATGGGTGCTGGCCTGGGAAGCCAATTTTTGTTCCGAATGTCAAAATAGATCTCTTTCCGGTTTTTATTGAACCGAGGGTCGTTGCCGTTATCGGTGAGCCGGTCCCCACGGCCCCCCGTTCTCTGATGCTTAGGCTGACCCATGTGACCCCCTTCATCTTTTCTCTTCTTGGTCCCTTCATCCGAGTAACGACAGATGTTTGTCGCTTGAATGAACCTCTGGGCTCTGGCCATGGCTTCCGAGTAGGTCTTCACCTCATTCTCGGCCAGCGACCATCTGAGCCGACCCGGCTGGAGTCAGGACATGAGGGCTGCGAAAGCTACCGCATCCTGTAAGTCGGTGATTTTGAGGGACTCCTCATTGAACCTCTTGATGTAGTCCGATAGAGGTTCATTCTTGTCTTGCTTCACCCCCATGAGATGAAGGCTGGTTTTTCTTTGCCTCTTTCCAGCTACAAACTGGTGGATGAAGAGGTGTTCAAGTATGGCGAAGTCAGTGATGACCCCCGCCGGGAGTTCTTGGAACCAATTGAGGGCCAGACGTTTGAGGGTGGTGGGGAAGAAACGACACCATGTGGCCTCACAACTTGTCTGAACACTCATATGAGCCTTGTAGCTAGCCATATGATCATCTGGGTCAGTTAGGCCCGTGAATGGCTCGATCAAGGGAGTTTTAATTTTTCCCGGGGTTGGGGTCCCTAGGATTTCCTGACTGAAGGGGATCAGGAACTTGAGCCCTCCTCCAGTCAGCCTAGGAGGCTGAGAATGAGCCGAGTCCCCTTGACCATCTCGGTCATTTGCCTTCTTCTTGAGGAACTCCCGGGCGTCATAGCCTTAGCTGAGGCGCTTCTTGTTAAGAAAATCTCGGGCGTCTTGGGGTTTCCGACCCGCGCCGCCTCTCGGGGACTTAGATACGTGGGTCTCCGCGTGCTGACGGGCCGACCCCTGTCGTGCAGATTTCTCTTTCTCCCGACGACTTGGGTCTCTCGTATCGGATCGTGGCCGGCTAGGCTGCTGATCCCGATTAGAACGAGAGTGGTCATCCCTTTGGTCCTTTGAGAGCGGACCACAGTGCGCTCTCTGTGCTCATGTTGGTTGAGCGGGAGGAGCTGGTGCTGTCTCTGCTGGAGCATGGCCATCATGTCCATCATGCCTTTTTGAAAGGTTTCTTGGAGCTGAGCAGTAATAAGGGCAATGTCGGCCGCAAAGAGTGGTTGGGGCTCGACATTCTGAATTTGCTGAGAGGCGGATTGGGGGTCCAAAGTTTGAACGGTGGGTGACCTCCGACCCGGAGAGGGGGTCTGCTCAGCCTCCCTATTATGCGCGGGTGAGTGGCCTCTCTCCGGCCGAGGGACTGGGGGTTCCCTATTATGTGCGGGCGAGTGGCCTCTCTCCGGCCGAGGGACTTGGTCAGAGGCTTGCTTGCCGAGTGTTTTTGGTTGGTGCCATTGTCAACGCGCGTTCGAAGCTGAGTAGCTGAAGGGGTAAATCTTAATGAGTGGTGGCGAAGTAACTTTTCGTACTATCCCCACAGACGGCGCCAAACTGTTTCTGTCTAGAAATTAAGGGTGTTAATTCCTTTGCTTAGGGAATACCGGGTCAGATCTGAATGTCCTGAGTCCAAAGTCCGTACGCCGGAATCCTGCAAAAGTAATGGTTAGACTGCCCCGGAGGTGGTTCCGGGATCGCCTCTCCAACGCTCAAGTCAGTGATTAAGCTAGAGAGATAAAGTCTAGAGAGAGATGCTCTGGTTTGTTAGGTAAGAATTCAATACCTTCTCATTGATGAGGGGGTTGGGTATTTATAGTGCTTTGGAAATCCCAGCTGTAGGCCAGCTGGAATGCACTGACAGTTGGAAAACCTTGCCATAGGTGGGCCCCCTGAGGGCTTAAGGCTTCGCTGGGCTTGAATGATCTCTGGCTGGCTTAACCTTGGAAATAAGCCCAAACAGTTCACATAATGACACAAAAGCGGGTGCTATTGCTTGGGAAAGGTTATGTAACTCAAAAAAGACAGGATGGCTTGATTTTAGAAAAACCTGAAAGTGGTATATAGCTGCAGTTAGCAAGTTAGCTTGAATGGTGGCTCAAAAAAAGATAACTTATAGATGAAGTGGGTGAATAAAATATATATTAAGGAAGTAAGATGGGGGTCCTATGTAGCGCCCAGTAGTGCTAACTAGGCTTGGAAGTATGTTTGCCAAACTAAGACTATAATGAATGAATCAAAAAACACTACAAATACCTACTATATGATGATAGGCAAGCTCCATGGAGTGCATGTCTGAAACAAATACACTCAACTTGTATGTGTGTGTTGATGGCATCTGCTTGCTCTGTCAACAACAATCTGAAACAATACAACACCTTCTATTTGAGTGTAGATTGAGTGAGCAGTGGATCTCATCTATAATGCACTAACTTGGTATAATATGGAAGAAGAGAGGGATCATTTAGATGTCTAGGTGGCTGAAGAATAGATATAGAAGTAGCAAGCTAAGGATAGAAAGATGGTGGCTATGGATGCTATTGCTGCAACAATTTACATGATTTGGAGAAAAAGAAATCTTGCCTACTGGGATCAAGTCATTATGATTGTAGATAAAACTGTACAGGAAATCAAATATATAGTAAAGTATAGAATAATACAGATAGTACAAAGGTGAAAAGAAGAAGATAGGAGATAGATTGATGATCTATACATGCTGGGTCTGTCCGGCTTTGTTTGTGAATGCTAGGCCTGTCTAGCATGTTCGGCTATATTGGGTTTGTTTGGGCTAATATAATTAATTAAATTCCAAAAAGAAAAAATATAGTGCTTACCTTCTATTTTGGTTGTACCAAAAATATTTTTCCTACTTCATGTTTTACTAATTTATCTAGATTAAATTATCCTCAACTTTTACACAAACTTTCTAAAATATTCATACCTTTCTTTCAAAATGTGTGCTCTATTTATCGATTTCTACCAATCCAAGGAAAATTTATTGTTTCTTGAATTTTTTTCAGAAAAAAGAAAATAAAGACGTAATTCCAAGACAAAAGTACTTTATTAATTTTTTTTTAAAATCATACTACTACATTAATTCTCCTTAATCATACTATTAAATAGGTGAGGTGGTCGAGTAGTGGTTCCCACCTCGTTTCCCTAAGCTCTAGGGATCAAATTTCACAGGACTCATTGAATAATTTCCCTTATCCCCCTTGATAAGTGCGTTTCTCACGCAATTTATGGGCTCCTTTTAGCTTGCTTTGATCCTCTTTCTCCTATTTCTTCTTTATTTCCTTATGTATTTCATTCACTTAATCATTGTGGATCATAATGACATTTTGCTAGATTTTCGGTCAATTCTGACTCGATTTCTAGTATATTTGCTTACACCGTGTTTTCCCATGCTTTGATCACGGGTGTAACCTTTTTAGAGGTCGACAGTTTAGAGATACGGCATAAGGCAGGAGTTTGAGAAGATTGCATGCACGAAGATAGATAAAAGAAAGTTTTGAGCATAGACTTTTGTGCGCCCACACAACTCTATAGGTGCCAGCACCATCCTGGAATTTGTGAAGTCCAAGATCAGAGAATTTAGTGCGCCTGCACCACTTTGGTGCGCCCACACCTCTCATAATGGTGTGCCCACACCTCTCAATGCCTGATGCTACTCTAAGATCAGAAGAAAGTGTGCGCCTCCACCTGTTATTTTGGTGCGCCTGCACCATTTAAGTCCGTTAAGAAAATTTTGTAAAGCTGCATGCTTATTAAACAATAGAGATCATTATTATTCAACCTATGTTTTATTCTATAGACTAGAGAGTGATATTAGGGTTCATATTAGAGAGAAAAGAACATTAGTTTGTCTTGGATTTGAGATTGATAGTTCGAAATTTGTTGATTTCTACAGATTGAAGGTATCTTTTATCAATTAAATTGCAAAGTTTCAATTTTTTATTTTTCCTTTTCATTGTTATGCTTTGGTTATTCCATATTGCTAGATCTCTTATATTGTAGTTTCATAACTGCTTATTATTAATTAGGGTTAGTAATCCCTTAATCACGTTTAGCCCTAGATTAGTTATATGCTCCATGTTTTTTTAGATACCATGATTAGTAAGTAGTCTCTTATTTAGAGTTAGGGTGAAAGTATGGATTAAGGTTTACATGTATTGTTAATGTGATTGTGATGATCTAAAGATGGTTATGCATTAATCTTGGTGTTTTGAAGTCTTAAGATAGATATTGATCACATTTATGCTTTGGTATTTTGATATCAAATGTTCGTAATCGAATTTTGAACTCTTTTAGCATCCCCTTGAATCAACTTAATTTCTAGTACAAGATATTAGGCAGAAATTAAGAGGATCCTTTATTAGGGGTTTTTCGAATTCATTGGATCTCTTAATCAATTGACTAATGACCATGCGAGCGAGGATTTAGTTGATTTATTTAGCGATCATTCTTGTGGACCATTCGAGAGAGGACTCAAGTATTTTAGCGGAAAACTAAAGCTCGCGTAATTATCGCCTTTGAATCACAACTGCATTAATAATCGTTCCGCTTTAATTCATACTAGTAACCTTAACTATAATGTCTTCCTTATTGATATTTTTGTCTCGTGTCATTTGCTAGTTCTTTGATAATAGTTAGTTTTTAATTGTTGCAAAATCATTCAAAACCCCCAAAAATCCTTCAATTAGGTAATTTAGACTTGTTAGACTTTGATTAATCCCATTTTTCTTGTGGATCGACCCTTGACTTGCCTTTACTACGTTTTTAGTAATTGTGTATCAGGTGTTACAAATTTTTTTTGAAAAGCAATTTTTGGTGCCCTAACCACACACTAAATACCTCTTAGCAAAATGGCGCCGTTAGGGAAATTGTGCTATTGATTGAAGTTTTTCTAAGTTTAGGGTTGCTTGTGGTTGTTGTTTTTGATTGTGGTTGTTATTTGCAAATCCTCTACTTAGCTTTGTTGTATTACATGAGAAGAAGAGCCCAAGGTTCACCCACTTTGCCTTTTGTCTTTGGATTCTGAACCATCTTCACCATTCTCAAGTACAATAAGTGAAGTTGAATCAGATGTGGGTGAAGCCAATGTACAACTCTTTAGGGATTTCGGAAATCTGGGTTCCTATGTTCTTCAAGATGCTATTCGACTCCCCACTACTACTAATTTTAGCATTCATCCTTTGTTCACTCGGATGGTGAAAGCAGAACAATTATGTTGGGGATCAGATGAAGATCCTCTTGACCATCTTGATATGTTTCTTGAGATTTGTTCCATGATAACCATAAATGACGTCTGGACTACATTAAGATGCATCTGTTCCGGTCTTCTCTTATCGGAAAAGCAAAATCGTGGCTCAAGAGATTACCTGCTAATTCCCTTACTACTTGGGGGAAAGTCACATTGGCTTTTCTGAAGAAATACTTTCTAGAGTGGAAGATAACATACATAAGGAGGAAAATCTCCTCATTTGAGCAAGAGAACGATGAGACACTTGCGGAAGCTTGTGGACGATTCAAGGAGATGATCCGTTCATACCCTCACCATGATTTTAATAAAAAAATCTACTCATGCGGTTCTTCTATGATGGCCTTGATCTTATGTTACGTGCCAACCTTGATGCCGGAGCGGGAGGTCAACTTTCAAAGATCCGGCCTGCAAGACCAACTTGAGTCCACAATCAAAGAAGTGATTAAGAACTATTCATGGGTTAGAAGAAGAAGAGGTGTTCAACCTAAGTTTGAATTGGATCCCATGGATCAATTTCAAGCTAAGAGGGATCAACTTGACAAAAAGCTGTCTAAGATCAACCTCGCATCATCTAATCCATCATAGGTAAATTCTTTTTCTTGCGATATTTGTGGAGGTACTAACCATGATACTTCTTATTATGGAGGTACCCATTGGGAGCACGTGGTGGTGATCAATTCAAGAGGAGATGGTTATCAAGAAAACCAAGGGTATAGCAGCAATTAACAAGGAGGTTGGAAACAACCTCAACAAGGCTACAATCAAAGCTTCAACCAACCTCTAAGGATGGAATTAACCTCAACAAGGGTACAACCAAACTCAAAACCAAATGTTTATGCAAGGGTATACCCAAAACTATAACCAAGGTGGTTCATCCTCTCAAGGGTCTAATGTCTACCAAACTCTACATTAAAGAGCTAATTTCCAAAAAGCTCCTCCTAACCCTCTGTTCCCCAAATAAAATCCCGAACCTACTCCATCTCCTGATCCAACCTCTCTTCAAATTCTTCAACAACTCCAATCTAGAACCAAATTCTTCAAAATCATGAGCAAAGTATTCAAGAGCTACAAGCTCATAACAAAATGCTTGAAACCCAAATTGCCCAAGTAGCTGAGAAAAACTCCTCTACTCCAACAAATCAACTTACGAGTTAACCTATTCCTAACCCTCAACCTTCACCAAGCCAAAGCCATCCATTTGAGGTCAGGGACAAGCTATGAAGGTCCCAAGATGCCTAATGACTAATGAGGAGGTAGAGAAGGAAGGAGAAGTTGATGTCTTTGAGAAATAAGTTAAAGTTGAAGAGGGTGAGAAAGTAGAGAATATGGAGAAAGGGGAGACACAAGTCCATGTTAGTGATAAAGCTCCATTGCCATCATCTCCACTAACTAAGACCTATGTGCCACCAGTTCCTTACCCTCAACGGTTGGTGGAGAAAAATTAAGTGACAAGTTCACCAAGTTCCTCAATGTTATGAAAACACTTCAAATCAACATTCCTTTTCTTGAGGCTATGTTTCAAATGCCGGCCATGCTAAATTTTAAAAGAGATCCTCTCCAACAAACGAAAACTTGAAGATGAGCTTATCACTTTGCCATACCAAGTAAGTGCTCTAGTGCAACGTGCTATGCCCAAGAAGCAATGTAACACCCTGACCTCTAAGCATTTTTATTAGCTTAATTAATCTGGATTATTAGCAGCGGAAGTCCTAGCCTATGGTTGGTGCGTTACTGTCGTACTTTCCATTAGGAAATACAAGGAAACATACGTACATAAACATATAATAACATGGAAACTTAAACGTACTAGATTATATTAAAGTAAAACAGAGTTACTGTTAATTAAACTAACTAACTACTTAAGTTACAAAAGCTATAAATGTTTGAGTTATTCTAATAACATTTCCTCACTACTAAGCCATGGCGTCATCCCCATCGGTACCTAAAATAGGAAAACAAAACGTCATGAGCCGAGGCTCAGTAACATACTACTCTAACAATGTAAATTCATTTCAACTCATTTTATTTGAAAACAGGGAGAAAAGAATATCGCAAACATCATTTCATAAACATATAACTTGATATTGGAAAACCAATCATTTTGAGATATTATCCTTTATAATCTTACATAACTCTTAATGGTAACTTGGCAAGTACAACATCATAACATCATAATCATTAAACCGAAAGGTGGTCACAACAAAGGTGACACTTGCGATGCCCGTAACATTAATCCGAAAGACGGTCACAACAAAGGTGACTTGCGGTGCCCATAACATATACATATCCGGAAGGCGGTCATAACAAAGGTGACACTTGGGGTGCCCACTTCCGAAAGGCGGTCACAACAAAGGTGACACTTGCGGTTTTTCACTTTCATTTATCATGTTTCGTTATTTCTATATTTATGCCATAAAGCATCTCTTAAGCATCATGAAAACCAATTTATCATCATAATTATCATTTAGCAAAATATTTCATATCCCGCAATCCATAAACACATATCGTCAAAACTTTATGTAAAAGCGTCATAATACGTAGTTGGAAGGGGATTGCGGGTGTTAGTAGTAGACGTTACCTGAACTCCTGTTTAACAACCTTGATATAGCCGGGGGAGGCTTGTAATATCCTTTATCTCCTTTAATCTAATCAAGAATAGTTTATAAATGAACGTTTCGTTATTTAGCTTTTAAGCCGAAATATTAGTTAGCGCTTATTAAGGACATCGCGGTCATGATAACGTCGTAAAGGTATCCTTAAAGGTCATTATTTCTTAATCGTTAATAACTTCTTAAGGTGACTTTTTAATCGCCTAATAAGGTGAGATAACTCTTTTAGTTATACTTTTAGAATTACCGAAGCATTAAAGTTATGTTATTGCATAATATTTAACCATTCGAAAGCATATTAATATTAGAGTTCATAGTTAATCACTAATTAGTCGTCCATTAATAAGTTAATTAAGTTTAAAGCGATAATAGTTCCATCAATATTATTTAATCATTTAAAACTAATAAGTCAAGTAACTAGTTATAATAAATGAACTTAAGGATTAGTGGAGTAATCATAACTTAACTCAATTTATAAACAACAAGGTTAACGAATTAGTTTAAATTAGTTTTAGTTAACTCAAACAAATTAGTCATTAGGAATTATAGCCCAAACATAGTTTTAGGGAACAAGCTAAGTGGTTTAATTTAAACAAACTACTTCAGTACATGAATATAAACATAACAAGTCCAATTCATTAGTTATCCCAACAACAATAATAAAATCAGATTTATAAACCTAAGTTCTAGCGTAGCCTCCTACGCCCAAACTAGTATATACTAACAAGGGAACTAAACTTGGGCTTGAATCATAAACTAAGGAAATTAGAATTTTAAAGGAGTTGGTCATTACCTCTGCTACTAAGAGCAGGGAAGACGACGAAAATTCAGGCAGGAGGATTCCGGCGAGCGGCAGCGACGGTGGTGAGCAGTAGCGAATGACAGCGACGAGCTGCATGCCGCAGTGGTTGTGCGCGGTGTTGCTGGCGCGACGAAGAAGAGGAGTGCGAGAGAGAGAGTGCGAGTGAGAGAGAGGACGTGCATGCGTGCTGGCTGGCGAATCTCTGGCGAGTCGCGTAGGTGGCCGGCGAACGATGGCCAGGTGGGGGCGTGGGTGGCGTGTGAGGTGGCCGACGGGGGTGTGTCGTGGGGGGCGGGGGGGTGGGAGGAGGAACCAAAACATAGGAGAGAGAGATAGAATGTAGGGTTTTCTTTTTGGGTTCCTTTAGTCACATTTTTCGGCGAATTATTGACTGAAAATTCTGATTAGTAAGAGAAGGAGGATAAAGATTGTTGTTGATGGTGTTCTTGGTGATGAATCTCCATGGCTATTCATAGTGAAATTTGAGGATATAAAATCAGTTAATGGGGAGATAATTGAAGTAAATGTTCTGAATTTTTGGCTTGAAGAAGCTAAGGTAATAGATTGGTGGCAGGATTTTTGACTGATGAAGAAGAAGGGAGTGTGATGGCATGTGTGCCAAATGGCCATGGAAGGGTGAGGAAGAAGGCAACATTAATGGAGTATTGACCATGGCTTTCTTTTTCGCTTTTCCCTTTTTGTTTTGCAAACCAAAAATCAGAAATCTTTCCACACTTTCACTCTAAACGTGGCTTAGTAAAATTTTGGTGCAATGTTGACATTTTGCACTTTAGTGAATTGACAACAACATTAACCTTCTTGTTTAAATCATGAAATCATAAAACAAAAATCATCGTCACATAGATATTAACATTTTAAGTTGGTAAATTTTCATTTTGTAAATTCTACTTTCGTTTTATTATACTTTGCTTAATTAGTGGAACGAATAAAATAAAATATATTTTAACTACTCATTAAAACTAATTATTTAACTTAAAAACGTTTAAGATTTTAGGATATTACAAGCAAAGAGACCCCGGGAGCTTCACCTTGTTGGTGAAGATAAGTTATTTAGAGTAAGGTTGCATTGGCCAATTTAGGAGAGTGTGTTTGATGCCACTATCCATAGCTAAGAAACTTAACTTTCCTCTTCATCCCACGCGAAAAACTATTCAATTAGCGGATCGAACTGTGAGAGTGCCACATGGTGAGTTAGAGGATGTGTTAATCCAAGTTGAGCATGGGTTTGTGCCTTGTGATTTTCTGCTGATGGACATGAAGGAAGATCCAAAAACTTCTCTCATTCTTGGAAGAGAGGCTATTGAGACATTGGGTGTCGGGATAAATTGCAAAAATGATACAATCACGGTTGAGGTAGCCAATGAGACGGTTGTGTTTGACTTCTCTAAAACTTTGAAGAGGCCTATGATAGAGAGAATTTGCCTGGTCAATCTATTAGAGAGTGAGATAGAGGATTTTGAGAAAGTGGTTCACACTGGGGATGACATGTATGCTTCTCTTACTGAAGCCCTGAGCTTGGACATGGAAGAGGTGAAGGAATTATCCATGCTTCTTGACATCACTACCGTCGAGGAGACACAAGATAAAGCATTTGAGATTCTTGCTACATCCACTGATAAAGAGGAGTGTTCTAAGCCTCTTCTCAAGGTAGAGTTCAAACTCCTCCCCTCTTCTCTTAAATATGTTTTTCTTATGATGCATGTACTTATCCTGTTAATGTCAACTCGAGCCTTGATGACATCTCTATATCAAAATTGATTGAGATACTGCAAAGATATAAAGATGTCATTGGGTACTCGATTAATTGTAGAGTTCAAAACTTCTCTTACTATGCATCGTATCCATCTCACTGATAGTAATGTCTCATCCATTAAGCATTAGAGAAGGTTCAACCCCAACCTCAAAGAGGTTGTGAAAAAAGAGATTCTGAAATTGCATGACACGAGAATCATCTACGCTATCTCAGATAGCTAGTGGGTGAGCCCGATTCGCGTAGTTCCTAAAAAAGAGAGGCATGACTATTGTTGAGAATGAGAACGGAGAAACTATTTCTACTAGAACTGTTAGCGGGTAGAGGTTTTGCGTTGATTATAGGAAGTCGAATAAATCCACCCGCAAGGACCATTTCCCTCTCTCTTTCATTGATTAAATGTTGGAAAGGCTTGCTCGTCATTCACACTTTTGTTTTCTCGATGGTTATTCCGGATTCTTTCAAATCCCTATTCATCTGGATGACCAAAGAGAAAACCACCTTTACTTATCTATATGGGGCGTTCGCATATCGAAGGACACCCTTTGGTTTGTGCAATACCCCATATACTTTTCAAAGGTGCATGACAACAATGTTCTTTGATATGCTGGAAGATTCTATTGAGGTGTTCATGGACGACTTTAGTGTGTGTGGTTCATCTTTTGACACATGTCTTGTTCATCTTGAGTGTGTATTGAAAAGGTGTCAAGAAACGAACCTCGTCCTGAGTTGGGAGAAGTGCCATTTTATGGTTGAGGAAGACATTGTCCTTGGGCATAAAGTATCAAAGAAGGGCACTAAAGTGGATCTGGCAAAGGTTTCGGTTATTAAGAAGCTTCCGTCACCAAATTCGGTGACGGGGGTTCGTGCTTTCCTTGGACATGCGGGTTTTTTACCGGCGTTTCATCAAGGTTTTTTCTCAAATAGCCAAACCATTGACGAATCTACTTCAAAAGGACGTAGATTTTGAGTTTGATGAGTCTTGTATTAAGGCTTTTGAAACTTTGAAGAAGGCCCTAACTTCTTCCCCCATAGTGCAAGCTTCATATTGGAGCTTGCCTTTTGAACTGATGTGCACTGCTAGTGATTTTGCAGTGGGAGTTGTTCTTGGGCAACACAAGGAAGGAAGGCTACATGTGATAGCTTATGCAAGTAGGACCTTGGATGATGCTCAACGAAATTGTGCAACAACTACATAGAAAGAGATGTTGGTCGTAATATTTGCTTTTGACAAATTTCGATCTTACTTGACCTGCAATAAGACAATTGTGTATACGGATCATTCTACGGTCCGTTATTTGGTAAGTAAGAAAGATGCAAAGCCTCGGCTCATCAGGTGGGTTCTACTTCTTCAAGAGTTTGACTTTGAGATGAAGGAGAAGAAGGGGACGGAAAATGTGGTAGCTGATCATCTTTCTCGTCTCCTTCTTGATGAGAAGGTCTTTGATCCTGACGAGACCCCTATTGAAGAAGACTTGAGAGAAGAAGCCTTATTCTCCATTATTAATAATGAGATTCCATGGTTCCCCGACTTTGCAAACTCGTTAACTTATGGGATTGAACCCCATGGCTTCAATTCTCAACAAAGGAAGCGTTTTAAGCTTTGAGGTTCTATTGGGATGACCCTCTCTTGGTTAAGAAGTGCACTAATGGTGTTTTCAGAAGATGTGTGCCTAATCATGAGATACCTTCGGTGTTGAATCATTGTCATACCTTAGCATGTGAAGGGCATGGAGCAAGCAAAATTGTTGCTAAGGTGCTCCAATATGGTATGTTTTGACCTTCGTTGCAAAAAGACGTTCATGAGTTTGTTTTGAGCTGCGATAAATGTCAAAGGAGTGATGGCATCACAAAGAGACATGAGATGCCTCAACAAAGAATTCTAGAGGTTGAGCCCTTTGATGTGTGGGGAGTTTATTTCATGGGTCCTCTTAGCTTGTCCCCTCTTTGGGCAACATGTACATGTTGACTAGGTAACTAAGTGGATTGAAACCATCGCCTCCCCCACCAATGAACACAAGGTTGTAACCAAATTTCTTAATAAGATCATCTTTCCAAGGTTTGGGGTGCCCCGAGTTTTGATAAGTGATGGCGGTTCACACTTTGCCTTGAAGCAATTGGAGGCACTTTTGAAGAAATATGGGGTGAATCACAAAGTTGGTCTTCCCTATCATCCTAGACCCAAGGTCAAGTTAAAGTTTCCAACCGCGAAGTGAAAATTGTCCTTGAGAGAGTGGTTAATAAGACAAGGAACGATGGGTCTTTGAAGCTTGATGATGCTCTTTGGGCTCCTCGCACGGCTTTCAAGATGCCTATAGGTACCACTCCCCACTGCTTCGTGTATAGCAAAGCTTTTCATTTGCCGATTGAGCTCCAGCACGAAGCTTGGTGGGCAATAAAAGAGCTAAACATGGATCTTCATTTGGTGGGAGATGCTCGAAAGGAAAAGCTAGTTGAGCTTGAGGAACTTCGGTTTCATGCATACGAGAGTTCGAGATTGTACAAGGAGCAAAAAAAGAGAATTTCGGGTTAGAGAAAAAGTATTGTTTTTTAACTCAAGGCTAAAGCTCTTCCCCGAAAAATTAAAATCCAAGTGGTCGGGGCCCTTCCAAGTGTTGGAAACTAGGGAGCCTATGAGATTTTGGGAGAGAATGGTCCATTTTTTGTGAATGATCAAAGATTGAAGCTCTACCACGATAATAATGTCATCGATTCTGTTGGGTGTTTGATCCTTCCCTCACTCAAGCTCAGCTCTTGAGAGACATATCCTTTTAGTCAAGCTAACGACTTAAAAAAAGCGCTAAACGAAAGGCAACCCATTCCTCTTCATATTTTCACTTTTCATTTTTATATTTATTTTTGATTTTTGATTTTACTAGCTAGCCATAAGAAGAAAGTTGAGCCAAGAAAAGTGGGAGATCGATGAAAGCAAAACATTGGCTACTTAGACTTTTTGGTGCGCTCGCACCAAACAGACAAAAAAATGCCAGAATTGTAAGTTAGTAAGCTACGTCCACACCATTCAAAGTTTTCCAAAATTTTAGAACGGTGCGCCCGCATGAAAAAACCGTGTGTTCGCACCTATCTGCTTGCACACTTCATCTTTTGGCAGTAAGTTTGGTGTGCCTGTACTGTTCAAAATTTTCGAAAACCTTTTGAGCGGTGCGCCCGCACCTCTTTGAGAGGTGAGGTCGTACCAACCCCGATTGGGCTAAAAACCACGAAAAACGTAGTCTCTTTTCGGCTCTCGCCCTCTTTCTCTCGAAACCTTCGAATCTCTCTTATCACTCACTCACTTTCTCTCACTCTCTCATTTTTAGAACCGGCAACACCACCGTTTTTACGGCGACTTCCGGCCACCTCCTCATCGGAAACTTCATCTCTTTTTCATCTCTACATCACTCAAGCTCATCAAATTGGGGTTTTTTTTTTGAAGTTCTGGAATTCTAGGGTTTTGAAATTGGGGATTTTCATCTCCAACTTAGTAATCTCTTTCCACACTCTTGTTTTTCATTTATAATCTTGGTATTAGGATTACAAGCTGTTTTATTTTTTGTTCGTGCTTGTTTTTTTTTCCTAATTTTGAGTTTATAAATTTCTACCCAAATTTGTGATTTGTGTTTAGATGAACTAGTGTACTCTTATGTTTTTTGTGGAAATCTTATAGTTTATTTAGTTTTCGCGAACTAAATTGCACTACCTTTGAGGAACTGTTTATGAATATGTTGCTTGGATTGCTGATTGTGGAACTGTTTATGAATATGTTGCTTGGATTGCTGATTGTGCAAGTTGATTAATTTTGTGAGATTTGTTGATAATTTGAAGTAGATACGAGTTCATGATTGTTAGCAACTTTGTTGCTACTGATTGTGAGATTTGTTTGCTAGTAGATATTTTTTAAGTTATTTTGTGTGTTTATTAGTGAGGCGATTTGTTTGTCCAGGGTCTTGATTTGTACCATTGAAAAGGCTGCGTCCATGTTCTTTCCTGTTTGAAAAGAAAAATTTTGCAAATTGTTTGGAAAACTACACCATGGGAAAGAAAAGGGGTGATGAGGGAATCTCTTCTTGGCCTAAGAAATCTAGCAAGGGGTCCTCCTTGCAGGCCTCTTATTCTAGCTTTGACCCCCACCCATCTACGCTCTAAGACTCGTAAAGGCATCATAATGCCAGATTTTTGCATGGCTTTCAAGCCGAACTCTTGGTCGACGAAGTTCTACGACTCTAATACTTGATGTCTCTTCAAATCGATTTGATAGTAAAGGAGATGACAGCTAATCTAGGGTTGTCAGACTTCCTTACCGTACGTGAGCGTACTTATAATCAACTAATAATTTTTGAATTTATGAGTTTGTTGAACATAAGTGAGGATTCAGACTTCGGTGCTCTGACTATACAAGCTCGCCTTTTAATCAACTCAAAACACTGTCCTTTGACGAAGTTTGTGATGCATTTGGGATGCATCCCAGTGCCCCGTGCCACATCCCCTTAGGGCAAATTTGAAAGGGGTATAATGAGTAGGCATGGTGGGCCAGGATAAGTCATGACACCATGCAGTTTCGGACAAATTCGTCCAAACCTTCTGAGATCATCCATCCCGCTCTCTGCTATTTTCATAGGATGTTGGTTTATACTATATTTCCTAAGCAAGAGGTGGGCCATTTGAGAAAGCAAGAGCTTTTGGTTCTTTGGCTGGCCACTGATGGTGCCCACAATGGATCCCCGAATTAATTTTGCATCTCTCTTCATTCACCGATTGCAAGAAATTTGGGATGGTACTACGGGCGACGTTCCCCGATTTGTGCGAAGATCTGGCACGCTTAGAAGAAATTGTGTCTTATGTTGGTCAGTCCAATTCATTGGATGGCGCAGCTTTGCAACAGATGAAATTTCTGCTTGGTTTTAGGAAGGGTCGTTGTATTTGGCTTACGGGTGGAAAACCCTATTGTTATTAAAACAATGAGTTCATTCGAAACCCTCCCGCTTACTATACTAACCGATGGTGGGTTCCTTCTACCCATGTTGACCCTCATCATTGCTCCGAGTTCTCTAACCTTCAGTCCACCATTGTGGAGAGGGTACCAAGGGCTCCGAGGCCCAACCATCACACTCCTGTGAGTGAGGTGGCCAATACTTCTTCCTCCCAGTCATTCGATATGGCCGTCGTGTGGTTGGCATTATCATAGATGCAAGTTACTTAGGCGGCCAGTCACTGTGAGGTCACTACTACTTATTAGGGTATCCTGGCGGATCTGGCCATGTGTCTAGGGTGGCTTAGCGAACTCATCTCACCAACGTCCACACCGGGCATGAGCCATCTTTCCCTAACCAACCTACTACCCTCCTGCATTTGACCCTCATGAAGGGCCATTTGGAGAGCCCCCTTTCTGCCCCAACCCCTATTACCCGTCTTACAACCAAGACGGTCATTCAGGTAAAGTTTTCCCTTCTAACCCTCATCCCGATCCTGGCAATGGTGGGAACTATTAGGTGCTCTTTTTGAACCTCTCCTAATCCCTACTTTTGCAACTCCGAGCGTGGAGTTTTGATTAAGCTTGGGCCCCCTTGCATGAATGCTTATGTTTTTAGGAGTTTGATTTTCTAGGTGGTTAGTTATGTGGGAATCTATCGGTCTTGGTTACAAATTGGTGATTGGTTATTTGTTGTTGCCTAATTTGTCTACTTGGTCTCCCCCCCCCCCCGTTTCTTCGAAATCACCCTTGTATAGCTTTTTTTGCATAAAAAAAGCCAAAAAAAAAAATCTTCTTCCTTTTTATACATTTAGGGTGGCTTGGTTGCATGCATGATATGTTGTTAAGAGGGTTCATAACTTGATTGAAAGACCTTCCCTTCATTTTACTGGATGGTTTTGGAAGCCTCATTGTGACTTAGGGTGATCTTGGAGAACGATAACTTTTGGTAGAATCTTTTTGAAATTAGGTGAGTTGGTTGATTGGATTTCCTTGTCCCTTGTGCAATGAACCCTGAAGGGGGGCCACGAATCTCGTAAGACTCATTTACAACCCTTAGCATTGATCGCCTAACTTATGACTTGCATTTTAGCTCCCCAAGATTGCATATGAACGAGCTAATAGAAGGATGATTTAGGGCATTTCATTTTGCTAGAATTAGGAGTTCAAAAACCAAAAAGCCTTTTATTCCAGCATAAGTATCCTCTTCCTAACCCATTTGAGCCTTTTTATCTTATTTTTCTTAACCCTCATACTAAGTTATGGCCAAACTTTCCTCGAAGTGGAGTACATGTCTAGTTTGTATTGAGTTGAGTTGTTTTGATACTAAGTCTTTGGTTGAATGTTATTTAATGTGTGTGTATAAATGCAAAAGTTGAAGAAAATTGCGAGAAAGGAAAAGAAAAGGAAATAGTAGAAATAAAGCTATTTTTTATTCATTTGGATTTCTATTGAAAGAAAAAAAATAGAGAGCAAATTGATGAGAAAAATGAAAATTATGATATCAAAGTGAAAATCAATGTTCTGTTTGAGATGTCAACTTGAGTTGGTGTTAGGAATAGCTTGGGGGAGTCTCTTTTTGCTAGTTTATACTCCACTCTGCCCTTTTTGCACCACATTCCCAAATTGATATCTTCACCCCTAACCTAGCCCTGTAACAACCTTAATAAAGTCCCTTTTAACTTCTAAATTTGTCTTGGTCAATTTAGTATGGCGGGTGAGATTTTATGATGAGAGTCATCAAAATATGATAAAGGCGAGCTATTATAGTTGAGCATCCCTAGTTGGGAGTCAAGCTCGGGACCTGGAAGTGGAGAGGAGTGTGAAATCAGTACACTTAGAAAGCCTATTTTTCAAGAAGACTTCGTTGATCGGTGGATCGGATCTCTCGAGTCACTCTTGTGCTTACTCTTGTGTTTGGTTGGTCTCCTAAATTTTGTTATGAACTCATTTAGCTCGCATGTCATGTTTGTAGCTTTGCTTTTAGAGCTTTTAGAGTACTGTGTTGCATGATTCTTCCCTCTCTTCTTTTTTCTCCCCTTTCCTTTTTCTTTCACATTCTTTATTTACTTCAGGACAAGTAAAATGCTAAGCTTGGGGAGTTTGATAAGTGTGTTTCTAACGCACTTTATGGGCTCCTTTTAGCTTTGTTTGATCCTTTTTCTCCTCTTTCTTCCTCTTTCTTCTTTATTTCCTTCTCTATTTCATTCACTTGATCATTATATTGTTGATCAAAGTGACATTTTGCTAGATTTTTGGTCAATATTGACTGGATTTCTAGTACATTTGCTTTCAACGTGTTTTCCCGTACTTTGATTGCAGGTGTGACCTTTTCTAAGGTTGAGAGTTAGGAGATATGGGGCGAGAGTTTGAGAAGCTTGCATGCGCGAAGATAGAAAAAATAAGTTTTGAGCAGAGACTTTTGTACGCCCGCATCATATTGGTGCACCTGCACTTGCCACTATGGTGCGCCCGTACCATCCTGGAATTTTTGAAGTTCAAGATCATAGACTTTGGTGCACCCGAACCAGACATTGCGGTGTGGCCGCACCTCTCACAACGGTGTGCTCGCACCTCTCGACGCCTGATGCTACTCTAAGATCAGAAGAAATGATGTGCCTGCACCTGTTATTTTGGTGTGCCCGCACCATTTAAGTCCGTCAAGAAAATTTTGTAAAGCTGCCTACTTATTAAACAAAAGAGATCATTATTATTCGACTTATGCTTTTACCTATAAACTAAAGAGTGCTATTAGGGGGATTCATATTAGAGAGAAAAGCACATTAGTTTGTCTTGTATTTGAGATTGATATATCGAACTTTGTTGATTTCTACAGATTGTAGGTATCTTTTATCAATTAAATTGCACAGTTTCAGTTTTTTTATCTTCTTTTTCATTGTTATTCTTTGTTCTTCCATATTATTAGATCTCTTATATTATGGTTTTCCAATTGCTTAATGCTAATTAGTTTAATCATTCCTTAATCATGTTTAGCGCTAGATTAGTTATACGCTCCATTTTTTTAGACACGATGATTAGTGAGTAGTCTCTTATCTAGAGTTAGGGTGAAAGTATGGATTAAGGTTTACATGTATTGTTAATGTGATTGTGATAATCTAAAGATGGTTATGCATTAATCTTGGTGTTTTGAGGCCTTAGGATAGATATTGATCACATTTATGCTTTGGTATTTTGATATCAAATGTTCTTAATCGAATTTTGAACTCTTTTATCATCCTCATGAATCAACTTAATTTCTAGTCCAAGATATTGGGTATCGGCTCTCTTAATCAATTGACTAAAGACCATTCGAGAGAGGAATTAGTTAATTGATTAAGAGATCATTCTTAATGACCATTTAGGACTCGAGTATTTTAGAGAAAAGCTAAACCTTGCATAATTGTCGCCTTTGAATCACGATTGCATTAATAATCGTGGTTCCACTTTGATTCATACTAGTAACCTTAATTCTAGTGTCTTCCTTATTGATATTTTCATCTCATGTTACATTCTAGGTCTTTGATAATAGTTAGTGTTTAGTTGTTACAAAAAATTTCGAAACTCCCAAAAATCTTTCAAGTAGGTAATTTAGACTTGTTAGAATTTTATTAATCCCAATTTCCTTGTAGATCGACCCTTGAGTTGTCTTTACTACGTTCTTAGTAATTGCTTGTTAGGTGTTACAAATATTGTTTGGAAAGCGATTTTTGGTGCCTTAACGACACACTAAAAATCTCTTGTCACCCCCTCAAGTGAGCCCCATTCATCTTACCTAAAAAAACTTAGTATTTAATTAATTAAGAAGAACTATCTAGAAGACACATTTTCTTCTATAAAAGATCTTCTGATCAAGTTTGCATTTTTTCAATTTTTTCAGTACATACTCCTGACAAATTTTTTATATACCAGATACCCCTATACTTTTCAAAATTCATCGTATACCCCTAAGTTTCTAACAAATACATCAATTTACCCTTTTGACTGACAAACATTAGATTGTGTTAGTGCATAATATATTTCACCATATACCCCAAGGTAAATTAGTAATGCACCAAATACCTTTATTTTTATATTACTTGTAACTACTATTTTTCAGTTTTAAAAAACTAGTCATTAGTCTGTGCCAGTAACCGCTTGCTTTATAAGAATATGGGGCTAATACCTGACCCATCCTTTTGCTATTGCAATTCATAGAATTTTGCCATGCGTTACTCCATAATCTTCTTCGGACCTTATGGGTCTTCATAAATAAGAGTACTTAATTCCTATTTCATATATAGAAGAAAATTTGCAATACGAAACTCTAAAATTGTAACAAATCCACAAAGATTGTATTACACAAGTGTGATACATGCAACAATTTTAGATGGTGCAAAGGGAGTTTTGAGCAAAATCTCAGAAATCAAAATGACTCTTAAACATAGCGCAAATGCAAATATGAGGGGGACAGTTCAGAGAACACCAAAATGAAGAAATAGTTGAAGCAGTTGAACAAGAATTTGAAGTAGCAACAAGAACTAGTAAATGCAACAAGAAGTAGTAAATGCAACAATAAAATTAGGAGTGCTTATGTTTGTAGTCCTAATATTTGTAATATTTAAGTGCAGTAATGTAATTGGTGCAACAAACTTATCTAATGTTTTAGTTTAACCAAAACATCCTAAAACAGGTGTAGCAAAAAATACCGTTAGGAGCACTTCCTAACGTAGCTTTACAAAATGATATGCCCTAAATATTGACAATACACAAAATTATATGCATCTAAAATTGTTCATGCTTTCTTGGAGTTCTTCTCAGTCTTTTTGGATTTAGGTTGGATGGTTGAGGCACTGGCAACATCTATGTATTTTCTTTTCTTTTCTCCCCTTTCTTATGAGAGTATGTTGTAGCCGAACTTGACCATTTCTCCTTTCTGGTATGTGCTCCTGAAGTAGACCTCTTCTCCTTCTTGGTTTGTGCTCCTAAAGTAGACCTATTCCCTTTCCTGGTTTGTGTAGTGGTTCCACCTCCACAAGTCCTTGTATTATGGCCTATTTATTTGCATTTGCTGCACTTAACAGGTTGTGCTTTTTCCCCTTCTTAGCTTTATTAGGACTTCTATTTCTTTGCTTTTGTGGTCTCCCAACACCTCCCTTAAAATCTGGAGAGAAATGGTTGGCAAATCATGTTCAGGCCAATGAGTATGGTCAAACATAGGGTGAATGTGCTCCCGACATGTCAACTTATATGCTTTTCCCTTGAAGTAAGGTGACCCAGAATTAACAGCCTATAGTCTCTCATCCAAGATAACCTAAGGGCCTATTTACAAGGGATACCACACCCTTTCCATTTTTACACCTACATTTCCCATCTTCCAACTTAATATGGAAATTGGGATGCCTATATCTTTCCTCAAGTTCACCAACCCCACATGTTATAGCATAGCAAAACCTTGAATCATCACTTTTCGTTTTCAGGACCTTCTTTGCATATTTGGTGAGTTGGTTTGCATCCAAGTCAGTTGCTCTGTCAGACCGAGCTCCAATTCTCTTCGTGGACCAGTTCTTTGTAGCTGCATAAATAAGAAACATTAGCATCTCATTAGATGAATAAGATTACACAAAATTCAATTAATGAATACCTTCAAGCAATGTGATAACAAGGAGGTCCATATATGGTTTAGTGCATGCATTGAAGCTCTCCACAAAGTTTGTTGTGTTATGATCAAAATAAACTAGTGGATCAAAGACATGTCTGGAATTGCTATGTGCATTATGTAGATATGTCCCAGCATCAGGATTATATGCTTCAATCTCTTTCATGGCCTTAGTGAACACATACTGATTATATGCATTAGCAACTGTCTAAAATAATTTGTGGAAGGTTGTCCCACGGTACCCTGCATTTTTGCAGTTCGTGTACACGTGCTGATAGTATATTCTTCTTGTTACTCTGGGAACACATCATACAGTGCTGATTCAACACCCTAACAACATTAAAAGAAAAGGAAATTAGTAATGTAATAATATAAAATATAGGTGATCATGGGTCGGGATTTGGCCAAAAAAAGTAGCCTGTTTCGGGCCAAAGCCGCGGGTCGGGCTGAGTCCGGGCCAAAAATTCCGCACCAAAGCTCGTTATTTCGGGTCGGGTCGGAATTCAGTCTAATTTTTGCAAATCTAGGTTAACTGTGGCCCAGAATTTTGCCCAAAAAATCTGGTTGGGCCAGACCGAACCCGACCGCTGGCCGAAACATTGTGCGTAAAACACGCCCATTTTCGGGCTAGGCTGGGTTCACCTTGATCACCTCTAATATAATATGCAAGTGAAATTATGAATGTTGTAATTTCATGAGCTTAACCTCATTCTATCGCTGATGAATGTCCAGTTATCTCTGTTGCAACCCTCTCTACCAAAGCAAATTTTTAGGTTTCTGAAGAAGTATGTCCAGCGAGTAATACTCTTAGTGTCAACAATAGCATATGAAATCAGGAAAATCTCATTATCGCCATCAATACCTAGTGTTGAAAGAAGAATATCCACTTAGGTGAGCACCATCAATGTATATGATAGCTCTACATCCCCAAACAAACCCCTTTACTTGTATAGCAAAGGCAAAAAAGCATGCCTTGAATTTGGGGACCATATTCCCATTGTTCCCTCTCCAGTTAACCAAGGCATATGATACATGGTTAGCCTCCTTGATATTTTCAGCGTATCTTGGCAACAGACTATAGGCCTTATCAGACCCTTCGTGAATGTGCCTTTCAGCCAAGCCCTTCACCTTACAGGACAATCTTTTCTTCACCTTGATCCTTATCCTCTCCCAAGCAAGCTTCTGTAGGGTTTCAACTGGTACTTTAGGGTTTGCAGCAATGTGCTCAGAGAGATGCTTGCATAACCAGTTAGAGGAGAACACGTAATTCTCTTCTAACCTAGAGGCATGTATTCTCCAATCACAATTCTCCATTACATAGGAGGTGGTAAACTTCTTTGTGCCATCCTTCTGAGAGCTTCCATGAAAGCATATTTGGTTATGAAAATCAACCGTTGCTCTAATTTGATGGATCCGTGTAGAGCTTTATCCCACATTTTTCCATTATGGTAAATCTTATCTAGATAAAAGCTTCCATATAAGAAATCCTTATATCCATGTTCAATAATCTCATTCTCAAAAATAGCATAATCTTCTGCCCATAATTGAACCTGCCTTCTTCATCTAATTCAGTTACAGCTTCATCCACTCAAAATTTTCATCTAACTCTTCCTCATGCTCACCAATATGCTCACCAATGTCATCCTCATCTGAAAATACAGGGTTTTTACCCCTACTCCTACTTGTGTCTTTCACCCTACTCCCATTGCACTTCCCTTTAGGCACGCATGTCTCTAATTTCTTTGTTATGGTTTTAGATACTTTAAACCTATCGATTTTGTTCTTAGGAGTCTAGTAGGCTTGGTTTTAGATTAAGATTGTGTTGGGGTTGGGTTGGTTACTTAGGGGATGGAGTTTGATTCCTTAAAGGTGATGCAAGGGGCGTTGAGTTAAGAGTTAAGTCCATAACAGTGACAGGTGAAGCATGTGTTGTTGAGGGTGGAGTTGGGTCCCTTACATATGACGCATGGGGTGTTGGGGTTCTTGTAGGGGTGAAGGAGGGGGTGTTAGGGTTCTTGTAGGGGTACCTCACATGTGAAGCAGGGGGTGTTAGAGTAGGGGTAGGGGTCCCACAGGTGGCGTTGTGGTAGGGGTTGGATTCTTAGGTAGTGTTTGTTGTTTTGGAGGTTGTGAAGATCGAGATATTGATTGTTGGGTAGGAGGATTAGGCTGGGAATCTCCAGCGAAAAAGTCATACGCATCCTGAGTTAAGTAAACCCTCATGTATTCACAAATGTTCATATCATCCACTGAGAGCATATGTACCTCCACTAAAACGAATAATTTCCTAGTCTCTTCAGCTTCCTTCTCCTCTTCCTCCTCTTTCCTCAGTCTCCCCTTTTCCTCTACTTGTTTTCCTTTTTCCTCTTCCATCTCTTTCCTTAGTGCCTCTTGCACTCTCTTAATATACTCAGCCTTTTCATTCTTAACTTGCTCCATTAGTTCAACATATGACCTAAACGCATTCCCTAGATTTTTTGTTTCCTCAACCTACATCTCTATGGTACATGTGCCCTTCTCGAAAGACCGCACCTTTCTTAAATCAACATCACTACTTATCTCCATTTTCCTATTAGTCATGGGGTTATGCAACAATAACCACTAGTGGAAAAAACGTCAAGGGTTGCAGTCAAAATAGCCTAAGAGCTGCGTTTTTTTGTCCGCAACCCTTGGCGTAGTAGCCCTTGGGCAAAATGGAAAGGTTGCGGTTTCTGACCGCAGCCCTTGTGACCCTAAAAATAATTATTATTTTTTTGAATTTTTTGTCATAAATGATTCCCGAACTGTTATATATATATATATATATATATTATAATATATATATATATATATATATATATATATATATATAATATCATTGTTCATTGCAAATTAGATTTATTATACAAATATAGAGAATTTTAAATATGAGGGGTCTCCCTGACGAAGGCCTCGTTTTCGTTTAAATGAAGCATATGTGTCTCCATGAAGGAGAGCTTTGTATGATACTGACATAACACATCGCTCTATTAATTCGATCCAGTATAAGGGGAAGCCATGTGCTTGTAGGATACAAAAGAGGAAATTTCAATCAAGTTTATCATAAGCCTTACGGAGATCCAACTTAAGAGTTGAATGGTTTGTAGGCCCCTTTTTCGTAAAACAAACCTTATCGACAAGTTCCTAATTTAGAAGGTCATTTTCAATCATTTGTCTTCCTAGAACGAAAGCAAACTAAAAGTCTGTGACAAGCTTAGGAAGAATAGAACGAAGACTGTGAGCAATAGACTTGGCCACACATTTATAGATTATCTTACATAAACCAATTGGAAAAAGTTGATGAGGAGATTGAGCAGTGACCCTTGGATTTGAAGAACCAGTAACGTCCCATTTAACTGTGAAAAATTCTATTGTAATACCATCTAGACCCGGTGAAGTTCCTTCTTTCGGCTTCAAAATCATATTCATTCAATTATGGTAAATCCATCTCATTTAAAGCATTATTGATATAATGAAGCTCAACACAAGGCATATGAGTATTCTATAGATAAGAGAGAAAATGCACTATCAAGCACATTAGATCTTCTTATTTATCAACCCACATATCGTTTTGATTTTGCACATAAGGATTTTTTTTTCCTTTGACAAAGTTTAACACGAGAGAAACAAATTTTAGCATTAGAATATCCTTTTTCAAACCAAATATCCTTAATCTTGCCTCTAATAGGTATAAAATAAATCAGCTTTGTCCATTAAGATATTTGAAGTTATAATATACTAAGCAGCTTGGGTAAGAGTAGAAACATTAACTATCTCATTTAATGAAGATATTATTTCTCTCTGATTAATACCATGGGATTTATTTCTTCTGTTTTAGGCACCAGCTTTGAATTAAAGTTCGAACCTTAGAGAACTTTATCGAAAGTACATAGCTTGGTTTACCAGAGTAATTCTCCATCCAAACTCTTTGAACAATTTCACGAATTTGAGGAATGTCTAAATGTCAATTTCTAATTGATAATAAGGATGCTTAGAAAGGAGAGAAGAAGAGGTGTTTGAGAGAACAATAACTCAGTGATCGGAAGCAACCAACTCTCCAACATATAACCTCTATTTAATCTTTGCAAACTTCTGTTAGGAAAGTCCCATTTGTTAGACCAGGTATAACAAGGTCCTAAAAAATGAATATATAATAAGGACGAGTTCAATCTCCATTGCATAAAGGAATAGTGCCAACCTTTAATCGTCGGACAACCCCCCAACTTATTTTCAAAAGAAACGAGTTGGTTAAGATCTCCAAAAATGACAAAAGAGTCAATGGAGGAGGTGATAGAGATTAACTTATCCTAAACATCTTGTCTCTCCATTAGAGTGGAAGCACCATAGAAAAACACTACATTCCATTGAAGACCACAAGGTTGAACTATGTTACAAACAACAAAATTAGGACCCGCGGAAAGATAAGAAATAGTAAAGTCCATCCAACCTATCACTAGTAAACCACCCTTGGCCCCTATTGAGTTACAGCCAAACGCTACATGAGGAGTAATTCTTAAGTTACATCTATTACAAGAATCAACTTAATCTAACTTAGGTTAACTTAGAAAGAAAGCATCGGATGATATGCATTAATAAGTCGGGAAATGTAAGAAATTTTAGGGGAATGTGGCTCATGAAGGCCCTTATAATTCCAGGCTACCATGTTCATGGCTCCATGTTTGGCTGTGAAGGGAAAACCAACACACCTTGGGAGCTAAGAGAGAGTGACAAAGAAAACTGTTTGTTGAAAGATTCCTTAACTTGAGGCAGAGTTCTATCATCAGTAACGATACTGGAAGTGTCTAACAGTCGTTGCTTTTTCGGTGAAACAACCTTATCCATCCTCTCTAGAAGTCTTCTTTTACCTCAAAAACCAAAAAAACATTATCATCTAGTTCCACTCCAAGATTTATGGCTATTTAAACATCAATGAGAGCCTTGGCAATCCATTGACCTATACCATTATGCTTTTTTCAAATGTTGAAAGCTCCTTTTGCTTCCCATTGTTGGAGTTGTAATTTGCTTTTAAATTGTTCTGAAACACCAGTAGAATAAATGCTAATTGTGGCGGCCATTAAGTGGCTTATTGCGGCGATTTTGGCTGCGCAACAATAGTTAATTACCTATTGCTGCATTTTTTACCGCATCAATAGGGCAACCTATTGTTGCGGTTCCTACCCAAAACTGCAGCAACAAGTGATAGTGATTTTAAGCAAGTTATAAAACCCTATTCTTGCAAGTGAACAAATTCTAGTAGAAAGTGATAAATATAGGGTATCGTATCCACAGGGAACGTTGAATAAATCTTAGTCTAAAGTCTACTAAATTAACTCGAAAGAATAGATAGATTAAGTGGTTCGAAACTATTAAGACTAATACGAATTAAATAAACGAGTATGAGAGATTGAGAAAGTAACTAATAATACGAACAACAATCAATAAGAATGGGTTTCTAGGACAGTCGAATCCACCGTTATTAATATGACCAATAGGTTAATTAGGACGAGAATTATAAGTTTTATTGAGCAACCTAAACTACAAGTCCGGATTACTCTACCGTAAATAATATTATGAACAAATAGGTGACATAATCTATCCATCAAAGCATAAATTATTCAACTAATTACTCACAAATCAATAAGAACCATTGCATAACATCATACTTTAGACTACAAGAACAAAGTATGTAAATTAGATAACCATTCAAGCCAATAAATAGTCCTACAAGGATTATTATCAACGTAAATGGAGAAACAATAATTGAACAACGTATCTAGAGTTATGCAATCATAAAACCAAATATAATTCTCAAACAATTAAACTATAAATCAGATTAATAAGGTTTCATCTAAGCCCTAGAATTGAGAAATTAGCTACTCATAATTAGGGAAAACATCACCAAATTAGGAGTAACCATGAAGAATCTCCCGGAGCAACCCGCTGAATTGCCGCCTCGACCACCACCACGGCCACCGTCCAAGGTTGTTGTTGATGTTCTGTTTCGTCCCCCCCCCCCTCTGTATCGCTGCTGCTCCCTCTCTTTATAATTGCTCTTTTGCTCCTTGTTGCCCAAGGAGACGATCTCTTGACGAGATTTCGGGTGTATGAATTAGCAATTTTCCTTCCTTGGATTCATCGTATCAATCTAATGAAAGGAAATATCTTCTCTTTCTTTTGTCCTTGGCTTGCGTGACATGAGCTGCTTATCCAAGGCAATTATATTTTCCTCTTTAGTCTTCTAGATGATGCGTGTCAATTAGTTAGATATGATATGGGCTTCCTTGGTTTTTGCTTCCCATTAACAATACATTAGGATGTTCATATACTATCCTGCCCAAAACATAGTAGTATCAATTAGTGGAGTATTAAAAAGTTACTTATAAATAGTCACAAGATACCACTATAATAAATACTAGTAATACATATAAAACATATGAATTAATATCTACTATAGCATTATATGACATAATAACCAAGTATTAAGGGATTAAATTATATAGTATTATGCACTTATCAACTCCCCCACACTTCAACTTTGCTAGTCCTCGAGCAAATATAAATAATATGACATGTGACACGTCCATCTCGAGAAAACTTAATATATGATATCACCTCAACTTTCTTAGACAAGACATAGACAAAGGAGAGCTTAATAATAAACTAAAACATTTCATTCCTTTCTTGAAATTAAAAGTTAATCTTAAAAACGTTTGTTAGGTTAGAAAGCTATGAACGCTATTGATCTTTTATTCTCAAGCAACCTGTTGATCATTTAGTTTGGTCTTACATGTAATCTAGGTGCTCATGCGCATGTGTATTGACGTTCGAATACGAGACACTTTGTTTAGACTTAATTATTGTTCCAGTTGATTCTCTCTTACTTCCCAGTGCATTAGCACTTAGTACCCGCACATGGATCGTCCCTTGCAATTGCCACCTATTGATCTCAAAGGAGTACTCGATACTTTGCTTGCCTTGGCTTTTAGGGCTTTTAATTTGCTTTTCCGAGTTCTTTTATTACAAGAACTTTATATCCTCTTTTCTTATAATGGTTCATCATCTCACTTTTTAATTTTTAATTTTTTTGTTTTTTTGTTTTTTTTACAACTACTAAATTTTCTTTGAACCATTACTCACTCTTTTTATAATAGCAAAGTCAAGTAATTCTCCATTAACCAAGGGCAGTGAAAAAGTCACCAAGGAAAGTAAGAGATACTAGTTAGGTAGATTAAGATATAAAAGTCTATCCTCCGTATCTCGCATCTAAGCCAATGGATAAAATGTGCTAGATTACACGCAAGCATAAGCATTTTTAAGTTCAATTAAGAAGTTGCTCGAGTTAAAAATCTTCACATGCATAACTTTAGAAAAACACACATTTTTTTCTTTTCTCTTTTTTTTTTATTTTTTATTATTAATTAGATTAGAGTCTATTACTAAGTCTCCTTACTAGTAAGTCCGAAAGAAGAGGTGATTTTTAAATTAAGTAGATTCCACGCAAATTCCGGCAGCACCTCCCCATAAATTGGACATCCGGCAATTATAATGCCATAAAATTTAAACCTGTAACTCAAGCATCTAATCACCGGTACGACAGCCAAACACAAAATCCCATCACTATATCACAACAACCATCGTACCACAATAATCACAAATACACCAAATATGACCTTTATGTACCAATTTTATCTCTCCCCCACACTTATTTATAGCATTGCCCTCAATGCAACAAGAGAATGGAAGAAAACATAAAATAAGAGAGATGGAGCGACACAACCTGGCGAGTGACGAGCAGATTCAACAATCTGAAGAAAAGAAAACTCAGCAGCGAAAATACTAGAAATCAAACTCAGTCCTGGCAGAATAGTAAGCGTCTAGTTGCTGTGAATCTGCAACAAAATAAACAATAGCAGTAGGGGTGGACCAATATTAATAAGATAAAGTTCAATAAATAACATTAAGAAAAATAGAAAAAGGAAGAAACAAAAAAAAATAAAGAAATTTATGGCTGCCTCCCAGAGAGCGCTAAGTTTTCAAGTCTTTAGCTAGACTTAGTTATCCGATTTAGTTGATGTATATAGGGTCCACCAGATTGATGGACTCGATAAGTCCTTCCTCAACATCATTAGACACTGCATGCTTCAGTCGTTGCCCATTAACCATAAGCAGACGACCATCTCGGGGGTCAGAAATCTGTACAGCACCAGAGGGAAAAACCTGGTTCACGACAAAAGGACCATCCCACCTAGATCTTAGTTTACCTGGAAAGAACTTGAGTTTAGAATTATAAAGCCAAACCTGCTGATTTCGTTAAAGATTTTCTAGATATATTTTTATCATGAAAAGCCTTGGTTTTAGCCTTATATATCTTAGCATTTTCATAAGCATCATTACGCAATTCATCTAGCTCATTTAATTGTAGGCGACGATTAGAACCAGCTTGTTTCATATCAAAATTAAAAGCTTTAGTAGCCCAAAAAGCTTTATGTTCTAATTCAACAGGTAGATGACAAGCCTTTCCATAAACTAGTCTATACGGTGACATCCCAATCGGGGTTTTAAAAGCAGTACGATAAGCCCAAAGTGCATCATTTAACCTTAAAGACCAATCTTTTCTATCAGGCCTAACTGTTTTTTCAAGGATTGATTTTATTTCACGATTAGACACCTCTACTTGACCACTAGTTTGGGGATGGTAGGGAGTTGCTACCTTGTGTGTCACATTATACTTTTTAAGCAATGACTCAAAAGAACGATGAAGAAAATGACTACCCCTATCACTAATAAGTGCTCTAGGAACACCAAATCGAGCAAAAATGTTATCCTTAACAAATTCCATTACTACTTTGTGATCATTTGTCTTAGTGGCTTTCGCTTCAACCCATTTAGAAACATAATCTACCGCAACTAATATATAAGGTGAAGCCAAAAGAGGGTGGGAAGGGACCCATAAAGTCTATACCCCATACATCAAAAATCTCAACAATCAAAAAAGGGGTAAGGGGCATCATATTACGACGAGATATGGCTCCTGTTTTCTGACATCTATCACAAGCAAGGAAAAATTTTTGTGCATCTTTGAATAAAGTGGGCCAATAAAAACTACTTTGAAGGACTTTAGCAGCGGTTCTACGCCCCCCCAAAATGCCCCCCACATGCATATGAATGACAAAAGGTTAAAATATCATGATATTCACTTTCAGGTACACATCTACGAATTACTTGATCATAACAATATTTAAATAAGTACGGATCTTCCCAAAAATAATGCTTAACCTGCGAAAAGAACCTATCTTTCTCTTGTTTTGACCATTGAGAAGTCTTACCAGTAGCAAGGTAATTGACAATATGCACAAACCATGGAAGACGTGTATGAGACACGGTAAACAAATGTTCATCTGGGAAATCATCCTGCAGAAAATGGTCAGCATTTTGTTCAAGAATTATCCTAGATAAGTGGTCAGCTACTTAGTTTTCAGACCCCTTTTTATCTCTAATTATTGATGTCAAATTCTTGTAACAATAAAATCCACCTAATTAACCTCGGTTTTGACTCTTTCTTAGATAATAAATACCTTAAAGCTGCATGATCAGAATAGATTATCACTTTTGAGCACAAAAGATAAGAGCGAAATTTGTCAAGTGAAAACACAATAGCTAGTAACTCTTTTTCAGTAGTAGAATAATTTTTCTGGCATCAGTTAGAGTTTTACTAGCATAATAAATTACATGGGAAACTTTATTTACCTTTTGACCAAGGACTGCACCAATAGCATAGTCAGACGCATCACACATAATTTCAAAGGGTAAAGAAAAGTCAGGGGGTTGTACTATAGGTGCTGAAACAAGCAGAGATTTTATCTTTTCAAAAGACTCCACACATGACTCATCAAATAAAAATGTAGTATCTTTAGCAAGGAGATTAGTGAGAGGTCTAGCAAGCTTACTGAAATCCTTAATAAATCTCCTGTAAAAACCTGCATGTCCTAGAAAAGATCTAACATGTTTAACAGAAGTAGGAGTAGAGATTAGCAATAAGATCAACTTTAGCTTCATCTACTTCAATACCCTTCTTAGAAATTCTATGACCCAAGACAATACCTTCATTAACCATGAAATGACTCTTTTCCCAACTGAGAATGAGATTTACCTCTTCACACCTTTTTAAAACAGCAGTCAAGTTATTCAAACAATCATCAAAGGAGGATCCAAATACAGAAAAATCATCCATGAACACTTCTAAAAACTTATCAACCATATCACAAAAAATAGACATCATACATCGTTGGAAAGTAGATGGTGCATTGCATAAAAAAATGGCATGCGTCTAAAAGCAAAAGTACCTGCTGGACATGTAAAAGTAGTTTTCTCCTGATCTTCAGGATAAATAGCCAATTGATTATAACCAGAGTATCCATCAAGAAAGCAATAATAACTTTGACCTGCTAACTTTTCTAAGATTTGATCAATAAAAGGTAAAGGAAAATGATCTTTCCTAGTTGCAGAATTTAACTTACGATAATCAATGCAAACTCTCCAACCCGTAGTCTGTCTAGTAGGAATAAGTTCACCTTTACTATTTTCCACAACTGTGATTCCTGACTTTTTAGGTACAACTTGCACAGGACTGACCCACTGGCTATCAGAAATTGGATAAATAATACCTGCATCTAACAGTTTAACTACCTCCTTCATAACAACTTCTTTCATATGTGGATTTAACCTGCGTTGCATTTCTCTAGAAGGTTTAGCATTATCTTCTAAAAATATTCTATGCATACAAATAGATGGGCTAATCCCTTTTAAATCAGCCACTGACCACCCTATAGCTTTTTTATGATCAATCAAGACTTTTATGAGTCGTGATTCCTGCTCATTAGACAACTGAGAAGAAATAATTACAGGTAAGGTCTTATTAGATCCCAAAAAGGCATACTTGAGTGTAGATGGAAGAGCTTTTAACTCAAGTTGAGGAGGAGAAATAATGGATGGTATAGCTGGAGACTCATAAAGAGGTGGTAAAGGTTCATGTTTAGCTACCCAAGAAGAAGTTTCAAGCAAAGGAGCGTCATTAAGAATTGACAAAAATTTTCCTAACACATCACCCAAATTAAGAGAACTTAAGTTTTCACGTGAAATACTAGTTTCTAACGGATCTCTAGTAATAAGAGCGGGTAATGATTCTTCAACTAGTTCATCAATTAAGTCAACAAAGAAACACTCAGATTCATTTTCCAAGGTGGGGTGAGCAGAAGCTTTGAAAATATTAAGTTTGATTCTCATATTTAAAACAGAAACATCCATTTCTCCAGACCTACAATTAATAGTAGCATTAGCAGTTGCTAGAAAAGGTCGCCCTAAGATTACTGGAATATTTTTAGATGAGTTTCCAGGCTCCATATCTAACACTACAAAATCAACAGGAAAGAAACCTTTATCAATCTTAATTAGCACATCATCAATCCTACCTCTAGGAACTTTGATAGACCTATCAGCTAATTGTAGAGTACAATTAGATGGTTGCAGCTCACCTAAGCCTAATTGCTGATACACAGAGTAAGGAATCAAATTAACACTTGACCCTAAATCTAAGAGAGCTTTTTCAATTTTATGATCACCAATATGACATGAAATAGTAGGAACTCCAGGATCTTTGAATTTAGGTGTTTTTCAAATTGCAAAATAGAACTTACTTGTTCACTCAAGACAACTTTCTTAGAACAATGAGCTTTAGATTTCCTTTTATAAGTGCACATATTCTTAAGAAATTTGGCATAAGCAGGAATTTGTTTAATAGCGTCCAAAAGAGGTAAATTGATTTGAACATGTTTAAAAGTCTCTAAAATGTCTTCTTTCTACTTATTCTTTCCATAAGGTAAGTGCATCTAAAGCTTGAGGATAAGGAACTCTAGGCTCATAAGGAATTGTAATCACAGATTCACCATTTTTAGGGGAAGGGGATTTTTCTTTATTTTCAGCAATTTTAGTCTCTACATTATCTAATTCATCATTGTCATTATTACCTTCCTTGTTAGAAATTTTGTTATCTAACTCTTTACCATTCCTTAAGACCATTACAGCTTTAGTTTGTTCTTGATTAAGGCCTTTAGGATTAGCAATAGAACTACTAGGTAATTTTCCATCATCTCTTTTACCTATTGCATTAGCTAACTGACCAATTTGAGTTTCTAATTTAGCTATGGACTCGCGTGTGAATCAACAACATGCATCTTATTTTCAATATTCTGAACAGAAGAAGTGACAGTCCCTAAAGCAGAAATAATTTTTTCCATGTCGGAATTGCTACTGCCAGGTTGTGAAGTTTGAGATGCATACCTTTGAGGTTGATAACCAGGAGGATTATTATTCATACCAGATTGGCCCATTTGGTTAAGTCTTTGTCCTTGTTGTGCTTCTCCACTTTGTTGTTTCCATGAAAAATTAGGATGATTCCTCCACCCCGGATTATATGTATTTGAATATGGATTGTTGTGTGGAGGGAAGCCTTGGGCTGCATGAACCTGTTCCTGTGACACTTCAGAATAGTTATTAGGACAATTTTGAGATAAGTGAGTAGGACTAGAACATAGCATACAAACTTCATTCGTATTCATGGAATTCACATGCATATTGTTCGTATTCACGAATTGGTCTATCTTTTTATTCAAAAGATCTACTTGATCCATTTTCTTAGTAAGTGCATCTACTTTATAGACAAGATCATGAGTATGAGATATTTCATAAATTCCTCCCTTACCCCCTAGAGTTCTAGATGCATTAGAGGCACTAGTACTAGAAGTAGCATGTTGTTGTGAATTTTCACTCAAAGTCTCAAATAATTCCCAGGCCTCATCACAATTTTTCTGCATGAAATTTCCACCACAAGAAGCATCTACCATTTGTTGATTATGCTCATTAAGTCCATAATAAAAACTATGTATAAGTTGCCATTTAGGAACCTCATGATGTGGGCATTCACTTAACAAATTACTAAACCGTTCCCATGCTTCATAAAATAATTCATTAGGCTTTTGAGAAAAAGTTGTTATAGCAATCTTCATAGCACTCAATTTACCAATTGAATAAAATCTCTTTAAAAAATCTTTTTGTAATTGAGCCCAGGTAGTAACATGCTTGTGATTTAGCCATTCTTTAGCCTTATCTTTTAAAGAAAAATTAAATAAACGCAACCGAATAGCATCAAGAGAAGCATTAGCAAAACTAAAAGTAGAACAAACCTCCAAAATGCATCAATCTGCTTATAAGGATTTTCTGATTCAAGGCCATAAAAAGTAGGAAGCATTTGAATATATTGAGGTTTGATTTCAAAATTCCCTTCAACATTAGGCATCCTATTTCCAATTGGTGAAGTGTAAGTGCCAGGGGTGAAATGATCACTAAGCTTAGTTTCATCTCCCATGGTGATTTTATTATTCGAATCACAACCACTTATATTATTTCTTTTAAAAGCTCTTAATTCTCTAAGTGTGCGTTCAATTTCAGAATTATATGGTCTTAAATCACACGGCAAAGATCTACGACCAAACATAAACTAAACAAACAAAGAAATATAAAGATTGGATGGAAAACACCTGAAAGATTGGACTTTAGCAGATTCTCCAAGCTGTATAATTAAATCAGTAGTAGTATCAAGTTGTCTGCACAGAGTACACAGTAACTAAAAATCAATGCTAGAAATAAAAACACAATAAAAACAGAGAAACAAAAATAAGAAGACAGCTATGAAAGGAAATCTAGACTAAAAAAATCAGATTTAAGAAATGCAGAATGTAAATATAAAAAATAAAACTAATAACTACAATACTAAGAATTAAAATAATAGACAGATAAACGGAAATATTCTAATACCGTTCCCCGGCAACGGCGCCAAAAACTTGATAGTGATTTTAAGCAAGTTATAAATCCCTATTCTTGCAAGTGAAAAATTCTAGTAGAAAGTGATAAATATAGGGTATCGTATCCACAGGAACGTTGAATAAATCTTAGTCTAAAGTCTACTAAATTAACTCGAAAGAATAGATAGATTAAGTGGTTCGAAACTATTAAGACTAATACGAATTAAATAAACGAGTATGAGAGATTGAGAAAGTAACTAATAATACGAACAACAATCAATAAGAATGGGTTTCTAGGACAGTCGAATCCACCGTTATTAATATGACCAATAGGTTAATTAGGACGAGAATTATAAGTTTTATTGAGCAACCTAAACTACAAGTCCGGATTACTCTACCGTAAATAATATTATGAACAAATAGGTGACATAATCTATCCATCAAAGCATAAATTATTCAACTAATTACTCACAAATCAATAAGAACCATTGCATAACATCATACTTTAGACTACAAGAACAAAGTATGTAAATTAGATAACCATTCAAGCCAATAAATAGTCCTACAAGGATTATTATCAACGTAAATGGAGAAACAATAATTGAACAACGTATCTAGAGTTATGCAATCATAAAACCAAATATAATTCTCAAACAATTAAACTATAAAATCAGATTAATAAGGTTTCATCTAAGCCCTAGAATTGAGAAATTAGCTACTCATAATTAGGGAAAACATCACCAAATTAGGAGTAACCATGAAGAATCTCCCGGAGCAACCCGCTGAATTGTCGCCTCGACCCACCACCACGGCCACCGTCCAAGGTTGTTGTTGATGTTCTGTTTCGTCCCCCCCACCCCCTCTGTATCACTGCTGCCCCCTCTCTTTATAATTGTTCTTTTGCTCCTTGTTGCCCAAGGAGACGATCTCTTGTACGAGATTTCGGGTGTATGAATTAGCAATTTTCCTTCCTTGGATTCATCGTATTAATCTAATGAAAGGAAATATCTTCTCTTTCTTTTGTCCTTGGCTTGCGTGACATGAGCTGCTTATCCAAGGCAATTATATTTTCCTCTTTAGTCTTCTAGATGATGCGTGTCAATTAGTTAGATATGATATGGGCTTCCTTGGTTTTTGCTTCCCATTAACAAGTACATTAGGATTGTTCATATACTATCCTGCCCAAAACATAGTAGTATCAATTAGTGGAGTATTAAAAAGTTACTTAGAAATAGTCACAAGATACCCACTATAATAAATACTAGTAATACATATAAAACATATGAATTAATATCTACTATAGCATTATATGATTTAATAACCAAGTATTAAGGGATTAAATTATATAGTATTACGCACTTATCAACAAGTGTATATTTTATTTTAAAAAAATACACAAACCTGCAATTTTAGGTAAACACCGCAGTAATAGGTTGCCTATTGCTGCGATTTCTGCCAACAACCGCACAATATGTTGAATCTTTTAAAAAAATTATCTATTTAAGCATGTTACATCCAACATCCTCATGCAGGAAGTAGAATACATCATGTTACATCCAACATTCCTCACTTTCTTTTTCAAAGAACATATGTGTCTCAAAAGGGTATTACTATCTTAGAAACACAAGGCCACACAATTTAATCTCCCTTACCAAATGAAGGGCTAAGTGAACCATAATGTCAAAAAAGGGTGGAAAATACATCTCAAATTGACAAAGTGTGATCACCACCTCATTTTGAAAAATATCCAACTTATCAGGGTCAAGTACCTTTTTGCATTTGGTATTGAAAAATGAACACAATCTCGTGATGGCAAGCCTGACATGTTTCATAAGAATCACGCGTATTGCAATCGGCAAAAACACTTATATCATCACATGACAGTCATGGGACTTAAACCCAATTAATTTCATATCAGTCATAGAAACAAGTCTTCTCATGTTAGATGAATATCCGTATAAACACTTATAGGATAGTCGTTTCTCTTGCCTAGACAATGTATAACAAGCTGGAGGCAAATACGTTGTTGTTCCCTTTCCTTTCTTAGCTATTTCCTTAACCTTTGGCCATAAATTAGGCAGAATCTTAAATTTCTCCATATCTCTACGAACCTTCATACCATCCTTATTCTTCCCCGACATATTCAACAGAGTACTGATATTGAATCACAAACATTTTTTTCAAGATGCATTACGTCGAGATAATATCTAACTGGTAAGTGTTTCCAATAAGGAAGTCTCAAGAATAGAGACTCTTTTTTCCAAATTACATCATCGACTTTTGAAGGTTTAACCCCTTTACTAAATATTGTGCCCATCACCTTAACACGGTTATAAAATTCTTTTCCGACCTAGGAGCTGAAGCATTTGCAACTAACCCATTAAATTGTGCTTTTTTTCTTTTGATATGGATGAGAACTATGTAGGAATTGCCTATTAATGATATAGACATGTTTCCCACAATGTGGCAAATGTGTAGCTTCCATACCATTCTCACAAATGATATGTAATTCCTCGTAAATTTATGAATTTTATAAATATATTTTAGTATATATATTTATATTTAAATACAATTAGTATTAAAATAATTTATTTATTTAAAAGGTTGATTATTTGAAAGTCAAAGAAATTATTTTAAGGATTTAAAGAAGTTAAATATTTTGTTTAGGTATGCTTTGAAAAACATTTGAAATACTTTTTGGATTTGAAAAAGGAGTTCAAATGGGCTTGAGGAACTCAAACACTATTTACATTAGGAAAAGGACTTCTAGTTGTGTAGGAAGATCCAAACACTAATTTTACTCATCATTAAACTTTATTTGAGCCCAATTACCTTTTCCTAATCCCACAAGGAAAACATATATAAACCGATTAAACCCATATTTTTTCCCACACAATATTTTCTCTCTCCTCACTCACCGAAATTTTGGCCCTACTCTCTCTCTCTCTCTCTCTTTCTCTCTCTCTCTCTCTTTGTTTTCTTTCTTCCTTCCCAAGCAACGCTTTCTTCTTCCACAAGTAATCTCCCCTCCTCATCAAACCACTGCGCCTCACCTCCGACTGCCACGCACCAACTGCAGCCGATCACCACCTCACCGGCGCACCTTTATGAATTTTTAGGGTGTTAAAGATTGAAAAATCGTAGTAGTATGTTATAAACTATGAAATTGATTATTCTTATAATTTTTAAGTATGTTTGAGCATGTTCAAAGGGAGTTTTAACAGATTATATGTTGCTGGAATTTTAAAAAGGGATATTATCGATAGAGTTTTGAGGATCTAATGGCTAGTATAGTAGTACTATACTAGGAAGTATTGATAATTGAAGTTTTAATGATGAAAAATATTTTTAAATACTTTTAAAGGAGGTTTAAAACATTTTAAAGTTGCTGAAAATTATTTGAGTATTGATTATTGGTTATGTTGATTATTATTAGGCGGAGAATTCGTTGGAGGCGACTTTTTAAAGTTGTGAAAGTAGCCACCCAATTTGTCTACACAAGGTACATACATACCTATGTGTTGATGTGATTAATATCATGGTTTTAAGGATGAAAATCATGTAAAATCATGAATATATAGGAACTATTTTGAGTTCATATATGATTTCTATTGTATTGAGTTTGTATGTTTTGTGCACTTGTGGGAAACATGTTATTTATGAGATTATATTATGTTTGTATGGAAGATTGATGCAAGCATATGGTTGGAAACTTTATTTTATTAATCCACATGGGGGAATTAATATATATATTGGTATGGATCATGATTGAATCATGTTGTTCCCTTTTTATTATTATTTCGCTACTCTATGAGGACCGAGGGCCTTATTTGGTAAGTTGATATGTTTATACCTTTGAAAGGTAGTTGGTTGTTGTCTAGATTCAAAAATAAGGTGATTGGATTAAAGAATTAATTAATCTTGGTTTGTTAAGTTGTGTGATGACTTATATAATCCTAAGATAAATATGGAAGTTGTACTGTTTGATCATTGTATTATTTGTATTGCTTGTGAGTCATAACAAGTAATGAATGGTAAATCATGTAAACTGAAATGTGGATAGCAATAGCTTTAGATTTGTGTACGTCTAAAGTATGGACTAGTAGAGAGTTGAAGTACATGGGTAGCCCATGGCTTTCGTGGGATCGAATTGATTATTGTTCCCCTTTTTATTTTAAAGGTTCCTCGATATCGTAGGTCATGGGAATACAGAGTTGCACCTGTATTTCGTCTTCCAAAGGGAATGCTGGTTTTAGTCAGACAACTCCATTGTCTATTCCATTTAAAGTAATTAAATTATTGGTGGTGGAATTTAGTTCAGTAAGAGTTATCTACAAGTTATTATATTATTATTTATTCCTGTTGTTATATAGTAGTATCATGTTATGTTGTTTATTTACTCATTATGTAGTACTCAACTTTGTTGATTACGTGCTTTTGTTTGTGTATGTTGATCATGGCTATGACTTATTGATCCTGTGATGATCCATTTTGGTGAGCAGTATCTAGATCAATAGTGCATTGTCATCTACAGGTTTGAAGATGATGCATCATTGGGTTCGGGATTAGAGAGCTTGTGTAGTTTAATTTATTTATTATACTCTGGTTCTATATACTTTATAGTTGGTTTGGTTTTGAGTTAACGTTGACTTTGTTGGGGGAGTTGACTTTGTAGTTAATTAAATTTCAATTCTAAAGTTATTTATTACTCCCTCCGTCCCTAAACATAGTGCCCATTTCTCCAATGTACATTTGTCAATGCACGTTTTGTATTGTTAATATCTTTAATTTCATATTACTAAAATTTATAAAAGTTTGATTTTCTTAATGTACGTAATGAGACGAATCAAACAAGACCCCACATGACTATGTTTTTTCTTATATATTAGAAATATTTTTTGAGGGCTTTCTTTACCTTTGAATAGTGTCCAAAAAAGAAACGAGCACTCTATTAAGGGGCGGAGGGAGTATGTTTTTCGCTACAAAATTCTGAATCAACCGATACGTTATCAGACGGGCGATAATCCTTTGATGATTCTCTAAGTTATATATTAAAAAGGTATTTTGAAAAGAGAGAAGTATCGAGGTGTTACATGAGACATGCCTTTTCTCCTTTGACATTATACCCCAACAAATTGCCATAAGCAGGATAATCATTTGTAGTGCAGAATAGCATAGCACGAAGCCTGAAATTTTCATTAGAATATGCATCAAACACCATAACACCTTCGTCACACATCTTTTTTAGATCTTCGATGAGAGGTGCAAGATATAAGTCTATATCATTTCTCGGCTGCTTAGGCCCAAAAATTAAGAGAGACAACATAATATACTTCCGTTTCATGCACAACCACAGAAGAAGATTTTATATCACTAAAAGAACAAGCCAAGTACTATGTTGACTACTCAAAGTACCATAAGAGTCCATTCTGTTCGTACACAATGCAAGTCTCAAGTTCCTAGCTTCCTAACCAAATTCGATATATTTGGAATTTATAGCCTTCCATTGAGGGAAACTGCTGGATGCCTAAGCGTTTCATCTTTATTTCTCCGATGAGCATGCCATCTTATGTTCTTTGCATCTTCTTTGATAAAAAAGAGCCTCCTGAACCTTGGCAGAATTGGAAGATACCACAACACTTTCACAGAAGAACCCGTATCGTCTGGCCTAGGCTCAACCCCGTTCGGCAATTTACTCATTTCGATACAACAAGCAATCATTCGGACATGCATTAATCTACTCATATTCTAAACCCAAAGGACATATTGATTTTTTCACATAAAAAGTGGATTTTGATAATAAATTACCCTCGGGAAACATATCTTGTAAAGCTTCTAAGAATTCTATGAAGCCTACATCAGTCAAATTATGTTTCGCTTTTATGTTGAAAAGGTTAAAACCCCACTTAATTGAGTGTATTTTGTACACCTGGATAAAGGGATTTCCCATCAGCTTCAGACAAACTGTCAAACACTCGTGGTCGCTCATTGAAATGGTGAGGAGCCCCTTCCAATATTTCACCTAATCGATCATCACTAAACTCTTCATCCTCGGTGTCACTATTATCTCCGTAGTCATTTTCATCACCTACTACATCATCACCTTGAATCCTAATATGATCTTCAATCACAACTTCATTCTCAACCCCAACATTCGACATATCAATCTCTAATGTTTTACTAGTGTCAACATCAACACTAACCCTATCCTGAGTACATCATCACCTTGAATCCTAATAAGATCTTCAATCACAACTTCATTCTCAACCCCAACATTCGACATATCAATCTCTAATGTTTTACTAGTGTCAACATCAACACTAACCATATCCTGAGTATATTTTTCATTCTCACCATGTCATAACCAAATATAATACTCAATTCGAAATCCACGACGAATAATATGATCCCTTATAGTCCTAATATCATATTTTGTATTCACATTGTAGTAATCAACAAATGGACATAAAATCCATCATCGCAAGTAAGTTGTTGATGCTCTATAGCACGTTTACAAAACTCATTCACACCTTGTACGAACTCCAGCGTATTCCGCTTTCCATACATTCAACTTCGATCTGTTTCTAAAAACTCCCACACATACAGTCATAAAAATTCATTACCAATTAAAAAATTTACGTAAATATAACACAACAAGCTAATATTCAATGCATGTTTCCATTGGGTCCTTATCACTCCAACCTAACCATCCTTAGACATCCCATTCCACTAGTGAATGCATGTATCATCTTTGATTCTAAGTAAAATTCGGCAGCATTTGCCTTCAGTTCTCCAAGTACAAGATGAAGATAATTGCTTATCTTATAAGTACCCGGAAAACAAATTAGAGAAATGACTAATCATATTTCACTTAGAATCAAAGAATCAACACACATTCACTTCCTAAGTGAGATGACGTTTAAGAACAGTCTCAAAACAAAGACTATTCAAGACTTACTCCTAAGTCTTGAACAGGTATCTAGGCATAATGATGTACATAAAAACAATCGCATTCAAGCGATTCCAAGTCATCACCAAACAACAAATACCAAACAATTCCTTAGATTTTTGTTCCCCTCTCATTGGTGAGTCTAACAATATGAAGGCATTGCAAAAACAATCGCATTGTACATACAAACAATCGCATTCAAGCGATAATTCCAAGTCATTACCAAACAACGAATATCAAACCAGTCCTTACATTTTCCTTCCTCTCACATCGCGAAAATAATCGCATTGTACATAAAAACAGTTGTACTCAAGCGATTTCAAGTCATCACTAAACAACAAATACCAAACCACTACTTAATTTCCCTTCCCCTTCCATTTGTGAGTTTATCAATACGAAGGGATTGCAAAAATAATCCCATTGTACATATCACTTCACATAGAGAACTTATGCAAAAACAATCCCGTATAACATTTTAGAGCATACAAAAACTAAAGCAAAATCATCACAGAATTAGTTTCTAATAGTCAAATCTTATGATTAATCATATACATACATTGTATTGAGCATTTTTAACTACTATCTAAGCCAAATTTTTTATTAAAGCACTATTAAATAAGAAAACTTAAAATTGATAAGAAATTATGAAAAACTAACCTCCTATGATAAGGGGAAGGTGGCATCGACGGTGAATGATGGTAGTGGCGGCGGTGAATGAAGTAGAGGAGTGAAAATCGCACTAAAACACGTCGGTGGAGGAGAGGGGCAAAAAAACCGAAGAAGGGATCTGAAAAACTGAAAAATCGAAACCTTGTCGCCGGAAACCATTGCTTTTTGGCCGAAAACTGAAGCCTTGCGCCGGTAACCATCGTTTTTTGGCCGAAAACTGAAGCCTTGTCGCTGGAAACCACCGCTTTAGTCGAAAATCGAACCCTTGTATGAGAGAGTGCGAGAGAGAGCCAAGAGAGAAAGAGTGTGAGTGTGAGATAAGTGAGAAAAAACACATGTTTTTTTTTCAAATCTGGCCCAGCCCTATTGTTGCGGTTCCCAGCCAGAACCGTAGCAATAGATTAAAAAAATAATATTTTAATCAATTGTTGCGGTTCTGGCCAGGAATCGCAGCAATAGAGCTGGTCAAATAGTAAACTTAAGTTCAAAAATTTTTCCTGTTAGAATTATATAGTTGCGGTTTCCAGCCGAAACTGCAGTAATAGGTCTATTTTACATTTTACCTTTTCTTTTCACGTGATTTATTGTTGCGTATGGGTAAAACCGCATCAATACCACCGCGGTAATAAGCAATTAATCTGCTAGTGAAACCAATCTATGAACAATACATTCGGTAATGGAGAATTACCACAGGAAAGAACCGGTGAGTTGAGAGAGAGACAAACGTTTTTTTTTTTTTTGTAAGGTTAAAAGGTAAAGCGTGCTCTTGTACTTGCACTGGGAAATTAGGAGGATCATTTTCAAACAAGGAGAGGATGTAGAGGTTGAGTAGGTGAGGTGGAAAATCTATGAAAAGGGGAAGAAGAGGAGAATAATTAAATGGTGAAGGATGAGCTCTTGAAGTTCTAGCTGACTGTAAGAATCTTCTAAGCAGGTGAGCATGGCCTGACTGAAAATCGAACCACAATACGCTATAATGGCAGGTGGGGAAGGTGGTAGCGTAGGATTAAAGTGCATAGGCTGAGCTTGCAAGGGAACAACATCCTCTAAGAGACTTGTGGTTGTATGAACATGAGAGGAAGTAGGATTCGCCTGATGTGTGGTGGAAGTATTATGAGTGATCGTAAGGCACTCATCATTACCTAGATCCCGAAATAGTAGGGTATATTAGAATTAACAATATGCGTGTATGCAGCCCTAGAAATATCACTAGAAGATGGAAATCTAGAGAAATTAGAAGAATGATAGAACTGGCAATAAGCGTCACCATTAAGCCGAAATCTAGTACCTCGAGATCTTACAACATTTAAGCTTGGTGGAGAATTCGGAGCTAAGTTAGGGGAGTTAAGGTTCTGACTAGATCAATCTTGAGTAGGCTATTAATTATATAGAGATCATCAGAATCAATATCTTCATCTCCTGTATGATAATCGTCAGATGACGAGGAATATTAATGTTTGCTTCTAGAGGTTCATAATAATCCTGACGTCTTGGAGACTCTAAAATATCATCAGATTCTTCTCTCAATAATAAATTCAATCTTGAATTTCTAAAGATGAACCGACCCGGAGAACCAATGATGAAGTTAGTATAGTATGTAGAGCTAAGAGGGCCATAAAGAACTTTAGCACCACTTCTCTCAAACTCAGTCAAACTCAGTCAGCATAGAGTAAAAACGCCTTGAAGCTTCATAAGCAAAATATGAGCATCGAATCGTTGAGTGACCACACAGCCACAAGTTTTACAAAACTTAAACACACCCTCGTAATCAAAATAAACCCAAATAACTTGATCATCATAGTGGGGGAGATAAAATCCTAGAATGAGGGGATTAGATAGATCTAGAAAGAATAAAGCACGGATTTTCGGATTTTGCAGTTATTATGATGTTGTAGTTATTAGAAGGTGGTTGCATGGTGGAGATAGAGAAGTAAATGCAGATAAAAGAGGACTTTAATGCAAACAGAAACAATAGCCAAACGGAAGGAGGGATAGAAATTACAAACTGACGAAGGGCAATAAATACTAGAAGAAGACTGAACATTTACTAATGAAGTCGACCTTGCAAAATCCCATGCATGCCAAGTAGAAAAAAAGAACTACTCCCTTAGATAGCTAGGTGAGATTACAAATACACGCAAGGCCAACTATTGGGCTATGGGAGCACCAAATCTGGTGATAGCTCTTTTATGCAATCTAGATATCCATGCTAAAAGGATGCATGCTACAGTAGTCAGTGGCAGCTGAAAGAACAAGAGAAAGGAGACTTACTTACAGAAGGATTTTTGAAACGAGAGAAAGATAAAAAGGGGAGAAAGAATCAACTTTCTTTTTGTAAGAAAGATACGTATAGTTTGCTTTCAAGATTGAATCGTACATATCTAATCTAAGAAAATATAATCTGTAAGCCTGTAAGTTTCACGATGGTGTGCCAATGAAAAGGACTGGAGAATAGTGTAAATATAGTCCAAAAGAAACACTTTCCACAAACTCTGCATTGTATCCTTTATGATATATTAACCATACTGTTATTTCCTTCACTAGAAATATGCTTAATGTGATGCTCATGTAGCACAATTGCTTATGTCACAAGGGGCGCTACTTCATATGTTAAAGGTGCCAGCAGCTACGCGATTATCAGAATGATCTCAAAGTAGATACTAACGGGAACTGAATTACTATTGGTACTGGAACCATCGAATTTACTGAACTAGGGTTATGTCAGTGACTGTATTTATAATTACATTCTAAGTTGTCCAATTCCTTCAGGAACAATTCGGTAAAAAGAGAGAGAATGAAGAAAATTAACATATAATTGATCAGTGAGATCTGCTTCAGGATGCAACTCTTGAAGTTCCTGATTTGCCTCTGTTGTGTGACCTGCCTTGCTATGCCATCGAATCATTGCTGCCTTGCTCACCCTCATAATTTGTTAGCCCTTTGATTTCATCAATCCTGTCCATTTCATCGGTTTCCCACAATTGAGCTCCGGTACCTGACATACTTGAAGAGTGATTTAAAAACCAGTCCATATGGATCTGATAACCTTCACCAGTAGGGTATTTCATGGTGTGAACCAAAATGCACGTTGGATTTTGGGCAGATCTTTTCCTTATGGGAGCTATGATGCTTCAAATCCTATAGTTGCAACTCCTTTTGGGAAGTGTGATAGCAGCTGCTAAACCGGTGTTTTGAAATTGGCAACAGCAAATTCGCACACTAATGCTAGATGGTCGCTGCCCCAATTCTTCAACCAAAGCAACAAGTCAGCTTGGGAAATTTGTGCTTACAATATATAAAAGGCAAAGCATCACTCGTAATATGCTTCCTTCATTGCCATACATTCATATGAAAATTTATAAAAAAAATACAAAAAACAGCAATCTTGTTTTTACATGACTTGTAAATAAAAGTTCCGATGATCAACAGCAAACTCATTTTAACTTTTGCCTTTTGTATTCTATTTCTAGCAGTGACAAACCAATGTAAATGACAGGGACCCATTGAAAGAGAACCACAAAACTATAAGCACTTTTATGATCCACCATCAGTAGAGATGCATTTCACTGTTTTTCCACAATCCTTTCTAATATACCTCAAATACACCGAAATAACAACGTTGTCCATATTCTGATCTATCCTACAGTTTAATGGCTTAATGATTCAAACACTTGCCAACCATCTAAGATCTATACTACGTAGTTGATAGGATCTTAATTCTTTGGTCAATTCTCCATTATATTTCCTATTTTAGCAATCATAACAATCCCACTTCATAACTTGTACAGATCATTTTACATACTCCCTCTGCTTTTATTTATTTGCTACATTTTCCAAAAAGGGTTGCTTTTTTTTATTTGCTACATTTCCTTATTAGGAGACTTGTCCCACCAAAAAGTAATAGTATTATATTTGTTTCTCCTCTTCTTCCACCAAAAAGTACTACTCTTTTCCCTTTTCCTATCCTATTTAATGTTAAAGAGGTCAAAAAGAACACCAAAAAATAATGAAAGGGACATTTCCTAAATTCTTGTGTAAACAAGAATGTAGCAAATAAATAAAAGCAGAGGGAGTACTACATTATATTTGACACCCTAATATAAATTATATGCTTTACAGCAATAACTAAATAGGGTATGTAACCTACATGTCTTTCCATTATAAGAAACCATAAAAGCCAATCCAAGCATCCCTAGCTGCTAGTAGTCATAGCTTTGAGGCCAGTGAGTTACAAAGTCAACTATGTGTTCCACACTGCAGCCTCAAGCTCGTAATCCATACCCCTTCTCCATAATCTCCAATACCAGGAGTACTGGGCACAAAGAGACTGAGGATGCAGCTGGATTATCGACAATCAATTGATAGGCGGCTGCACATCATCAAGCTCAAGAAGATCATCCACCGATACCCCTTCTCTAACACCAGCAATTTTGGAAATAGATAGACCAAAGAGGCAACTGGATTTATTTAGAAATATTTAATTGGTAAGTGACCATTTAGCAAATGGAAAAGCAAGAGCCATAGTTTGACAAAAGCTGTTGATGTTGGCTTTGGTTCATTTCTAGTTGACTTTATGTTCAAGTCATATTCAGTCAATATCGCATGTAAGATGCCGAGCTCACAACCATGTGAAAAATGATCAGCAAAATAAGTAGGCTACAAGATTGGAGTTGCAGGCTTGCAGCTATTCTTCTGCAGGATCAGTTTATCTAATAGGCAAACTTCATCCAGTGACATATTTGATTTACTGCCATGGCTTAAATTTGATGCAAACAAACAATGTGGCATCAACTAAAATCTATTGCTCCATCCATTGGTAAATTAAATTTTGCTAGGTGTTAAAGATTGAGAATACTTCTTAGCGTCATCCCCCCTAAAAAAGAAAAGAATACTTCTTAGAGCAGGTAGCGACTGCCTAGCATCAGAATGTGCAAGGCCATACTTTGAAGCCGGATTTTTGAATTGAAGCTTTCAAAGAAGACTCATTCTGCTTCTTCTGATAAGATTGAGGCAACAGAGTTGCCCTATTAGAGGTACACTTGTACGAAAAACTGCTGAAAATTTTGTGTAATAGATTTCTTTTCTGGGAAGGCTATTACTAATAATATCATTAGACCCAGGGGTTCGAATGGAATTACTCGATAAGGCGTGTTTCACCTACGTGAATGTCAAAAGTACATAAGTTAAAATGCATATTTCCAGAAAAGGTGACGGCAAATTTAGGGTTCTCCAATTAGTAATTTGATTCATATATACTGAGTTTTGGAATGCATATCATATGAACCCTCGGTTTCACTAAAATAGTTTCCTTGTGATTTATTTGTAAGGAAAATATAGTCATGTGAGATTTGTTTAATTTGTCTTAATGTAGATATAATTCCTACATATACATAATTAAAGATATTAATGCTCAAAGTTTTACATTGTAGTGAAGACTCAAATGGTAACTTGTTTAGTGAAACAGAGGGTTTATATATAAAAATGAAACAGAGGGATCAGTACGACCTGGATAGGCGTCTAACACCATCCCCCCCATTTAGTACCAATTGTTTTTGCATTTGGTACCAGAAAGAAAAAAACTTTAAAAAGAAGCCAATTGGTATCCAAACCTCCTTTAACAGGTACTAAAAATGGTACTACTATCATTTGATTATGAGTTTTATATAATTTTATTTTATTGGCACCAAATGCAAGAGCAGTTGGTTTCAAGAACCTGAACTTTTTCGTTTTTATTTTCCAATCTTGGTCAACTAAACCGATGGTTTTCATGGTTGTCTTATTTTTTGTTAATATTATTGCTGGATGTTGCTGCTTTTGAAATGGACACTTTTTCTATCCTAAGGCATAACTGTAATTAAGGTGCAGGTTTATCTCCTTTACATCCTTTACTCTCTCGGTTCAACTACATGTCATGGATGGCAGTCATGGCACTATTAGTGAATTAGTGATGTTTCTAGTGTAGTTCTAATTTTGTGTTCATGTTTTCTTTTGGTTGCTGGATGTTGCTGCAAAATGATTGACACTTTTTCTATCCTCAGTCTCAACGGTAATTAAGGTGCAGGTTTATACCGTTTACATCTTTACTCTCTTGGTCTACATGTCATGAATGGCAGTCATGGCAATAGTAGTGAACTGGTGATGTTTTTAGCATGGCAGTCGGTTTGATTATTTGAAAAGGTAAAATAAAAAGTTAAAAACTGAATATCATCGCCCATTATTCCAATGACTTGACCCGGAAAACCGGGTACTGTATTGGGCCAAACTTTTGTTTACACGCAAAAACAGGTGCCTGCATGACCAGGTACCCGGTTATTCATAATCCTATTAGACGCCAAATCGACGTCTAACAGATTGTCGCTGCAAGTATCTCAGATTAGACACCAAATCGACCATGTGCCTTTTTTTATGCATATAATATTTTATGAGGAACAAATACCAAACTACTGACAGTACCTACAGACAACAATCTCCTAAAAGCAGGCACTAGCAATGTAATTGAATAACTATGAAAACAAAAATGTAAGAAGAATAGTACCATATTGTTCAATGATAAAGAAATGCAACTATTAAAGATTGTAAAAATAGTTATACCTTACTGGGAAGACCTCCAATATTTTCTAACGCATTCCTAGGTAATGTCTCAAGGACTCTAACAGGAATAAGATGTTCACTGTGCCTGCAGCAAGCAACATATGATTATAGCAGCATTCAGATCCAAAATGAATTGCTTTACAAAATCAAGGTTCCATTACCATATGTAATCCACAGTTCCAAGGAATTTGGAATGGCATGATGTCGCCCAGGGCTCTCCTACATCATCTCTTGTTACAATATTCCCCTAGTCAAAACCAATCACCAACATCAGCCAATAAAATAAAATCCCAATTTTATGTCATCCAAACAACAGGCCCTAGCAATGTAAAGGATGTTTGGGGAACCAAGATCGTCTTACAGGAACTCCCAGATATGCACTGTGGAGCTTTAGACTGTGTTGCAGACAAGTGACTTTCTCACTCCCAGCAGCAAGCTTCAGTTCTTCATCATTCCATCCATATTGCAATCGCTTTTGTCTGCCATATGAAGAGAATTATAGTGGATCAGAAGCAGAGGCAATATTCAATTATAAAAGAGAGAGCATACTTCTAGTAGTAGCATTCGTCAGTAAATTCACTTTGACAATGATCTAAATCACTCTTAACCTTCCAGATAAAAGGTCTTATTGGCCCATGCTGTCCACATGTTGATTTTTTATTATTAAGAAAAGCATTAGTACAAAGTACTTTAATATCAAAAACATGCATTCTATATTGGTGCATATAGCACCAACAGGTTGGAGGTTATGGATTTAAGGAGGTAATAACAATGGAAGTGGTCATGTGATACATAGCTAGAAGAATAGCAAAGCCAGCCACCACTTGGAATTGCAAGACCTCTATAGGTAAAATAACAACCAAGAAATAAGATAAAATCCTGCGAAAATCACCAACCAACATAAAGACAGACCCCCAACAAGGTGTAAAGATCAGGTATTCAGGTCTCAACACAAGCTTAACGGAAATACAGGCAGATGAAGGGGGAGGTATCCAAAGTTTACGCCATGGTGTCAAAACAAGGCCGCATCGTATCGTATCGCCCGTGTCATAAAGGTTTTCAAATCTACCGAACCGATATTACCTGCATCGTAAAGGTGTAGAAAAAAACCGCATTTTAGGCGGGTTTTAGGATATTTCATGCATTAGCCGATATACAGCAGTACGACAACCGCATCATCCCCGTTCCCGCATCACCGTGACCGTTACCGCGACCGTGACCGAAACTGTATTTTCGAACTATGGTTTACGCTACCTTAAAAAGGCTTAAGCCAAACATAATCAGTCTAAGAAGTCCAAAAGAAGATAGGAGACTGAATGAATATATAACTCCTAAAATCAGTAGTAGCATTCAGCCAAGGAGTCTCCTTTGGATCCAAAAGAAGAAAGTAATAATGCAACAAATCATGAAAAATCCTAATAACTTCCTAATCAAACACCATGACAACCGAGCAAAAGTACAAGCAGACTAGTGAACTCCTTCGACAAACAAGATTTCAGTTTTCCAAGGAGTCAAAGTAGTTTGCATCCTTTTTCAAAATCCTCAAATCCCCTTCAGGATCCTCAAAATGGGAACAAGAGGATGCACAAAAAATAATTGCAGCCATAAACCAGGTTCCTGATCTGGACAGTAAAAGGATTTTAAACAGTCATTTATACCATCTTCACGCATGTAAAGCACTTCCTCTTCCATGAATAAATTTACTTGGCCACAACGTAGACACACTAATAATGTTCCAGTCACAAACCAGGTGTCCAATATGGAAAGAAACCGAGAGTCAAACTCAACCTGTGACCCTGTTTCACTCAAATCTAAATTACTGCACTTCTACAGAGTCAAAGTAGTTTGCAAGATTTTTAGATGATCTTCTATGTTTTTCCATGCCCTGCTCTTTTATCAAACTCCACTTTCAATCCACTACCCCCTTGTAGTTTCTGGATTGCACAAGTGTATAGAAGCACAAATAATTTCTCCTCCTTAAAACAAATCAAAAACCAGCAGCTAAAATTCGAGACTTTCTATCCATCATACAGGAAATAACTGTTATAAATTCTGTGCCTTGGGTCCTATTTTCCATCAGCCTCAATCCAAAACTCCTTTTTGATGGCAAAATCAATACAACCTGGGAGCCTTCAAAAAATAGGTATGGAGATTTGGAACATCCCAACATTACCTATGACCGTCTCATGATCTCACAGCATCTGAATCACTCTGTTTCAAAGATTGGTTATTAATTTCATTTGATATCTTCTTCTAAGGAATGATGAGGATAACAAGGGCTCTCCTTTCGTAGGGATATACTTTTGCGTATCAATCTCTCTTTTCTTGCCTCCCTTCGTAGTAGAGCTTTGCTTTACTAAATATATTTAGTAGTGACTATCCGGCAATCAGATTGGTAATGTCCAGGACCCTTAGAGCATCTACAATGGATTGGTTTTAGGTTGGTCTAGCAAATAGTAAAACTAGCTTTACTTAGTTTTGTTATGGGGGCACTTGGCCCATTAGATTGGTTGGTCTTGATTTCCAGGCCATATGTACCTAGGATGGAGTGCCCAAAAGAAATGGGGAAGAGACGCGTGGCAAAGAAACTAGCAAGACAAAGTTCCTGAGCCTTGTGAAACGCAGTGTTTATAAGGAAAAAATAAAAATAAACACGGGAGGCTAGGTGAAACGCTGCTCAGCAGCACGCTGGGCCCAATTCACTGTGCTTGCTGTCAGTGGCCCTGACACGTGTCAGAGGCCCACTGAGCAGCAAGTTGGAGCGCTCCACGTGGTTTCTTGCTGCAGCAGTGCAACACTCTTCCTTTCCTCCCTATGGTTATATTTATACTGTTAATAAATTTTGTAACGTTAATAAAAAAAAAAATCAGCTTATTATTTTAAAAAAAAAATTACAATAACGGCTATAAAATATTTTTATCTATAAATTGAGTCCAAATTTCATATATTTTACCAAACTTCTTCTCAACCAATTTTTTTCTAATTACTCTCCTACCTAATACTCCCTCCGTTTCCTAAAGATCTTCCCACTTACTGTTCCTACAGATACCAAGGAAAATCAAGTTGTGTGGGGCATGGTGTGAGAAAAGTAGGAGAGAGAAAGGGGTTAAGATAAATAAACAAATAAAAAAGGGTTAAAGTAGGAGAGAGAAAGGAAGTAAAATTGAATTAATAATGTAATGGTGGACCATATGATAGTGACATGAGAGGGTAAATAGGGAAATTTGTTTTGCCAAATAAGGAATAAAGCAAAAGAGGGAAGATCTTTTGGAAACACCCTTAAACGGAAAGAGGGAAGATCTTTAGGAAACGGAGGGAATATTACTTATACTAAGCCAATATTATAGATTCAAATAATCCTAATTACTCCAAAACTAATCCAACCCACCCACAAAATTCCCAAAATAATTTCCAAATCGATCCAAGTGTACTACAAGATTCGGAATTGCAAAGAATGTTCATGTATTTGTGTGTTTTAAATTATCTATCTTTATGTATAAATCTATCATGTATTTGTATGTTTTAAATTATCTATCTTATGTAATGTGTTCGTTTTTTTAATTTATAATGTCAAGTTAACGTAATTTAATTTAAAGTAAGCTGATTAGCTAATTTAATTTAACGTAAGCTAATTAGCTAATTAGCTTGTAACGTAATTTAATTTGTCGTAATTAATTTAACGTAATCTAATTAGCTTTTATTAATTTAAATCATCTATTTCATATAAAAATAAACATTGAAGAAGAGAGAGAATATTGTGGGTTTGGTAAAAGTAGGAAAGAGAAATAGAAAAACCAAGTAAGACCCAGCAAACCATTGTGAGAAAAAAAAATGAGTGGGTAGGAGTTTTAGTGGGATGTGAGGTGTAAGGAGGAAAGGAGAGAGAAAGAAAAAAAAAAAAACTAAAAGACCAACCAAGACCAACCAAGCCATTGGTGATTCTCTAAGAATTGAAACAATTAATCTACGAAGTTTTAGGTTTCATGGTAGCCTGCTCAAGGCCCGTTCTCTTCCGGTGTCTCCATTATTCGGTTAGCCATACACTTTACATGTTTCTCATATTGGTTTCTCCTTATTGACTATTTCAATTTTATCCCTCACATGGTAGAATTTAACCAAAAAAAAAAACAAAAAACAATCATTGATATCATTCTAAATGTTGATGACAAACAACCAAGGACAATCAAAATATTGTTTTACACATTACGAGTGAGTCTCACAATCTTAACTTGGTGATCAATCATAAAGTAATGAATCACTAATAATCAAAACCTAAAAGACCAGTAGACAACAGACATAACATATAACATATAATATTGTCTTATTAGCCTAAACATAAAAATATGTCCAAACAATCATCCCTATGATTGATCTCGCCGGCATATCCCTGATAATTTTTTCATATTTCAACAAACATCTTCACCTTGTACGTCTACTGCTGTGCAACGAATCAAGCTTGCAGATAGAGTTCATCACGAATGAAATCGTCGGTAAAAACAAGGCTGCCTGTATAGGAAGCATTCCTGACCTACCACTAGACTTATTGAGAGATGGAAACCGAGTCCAAGATGTTCTTGACAGGATTATTCTTTATTCTACTAGCCTGAGACCTTCAAATAAGGGCAGGTGTCAAACAAAAATTAGAAAAAAGGACATCTATTACCTAGGAGGTTATGTATTGGGAGTTTGGGATGAGGACAATCTTTATATGAAAGAGGTGTGGGGGGATGAGGAGAGAGAGTGGACAATCTTTAATGCAACATTCAAGTCCATCAACACCTCATGAAGACATTAGAAATACCTGAATGGCTGCTTAAATAGAGAATTGTGACGCAGTGGCGTCTCAATCTGACCACAAATTCTTTTTCTGTCATGTTGTAAGATATCCAACTGTAAAATACCAAAAGTCAACCCCTCTGTCAGGAAATTGCAAATAAGTACCAATTAAAAATAGTTAATCATGAAAGACTGTTGCTTACCTTTGCGGAGGATACATATTCATATAAAGCACTCTGGAAGCACAAAGGCTCTATTAGACAACGAGTTGTGAAACTCAACCAACTTTTGAAACTGAAATAGCAGTACTACCTGAGGAACACTGTTATAATCACCAGCAAGCACAACAGGGATTCCACCCCATTCCTCAGATAATCTGTGGGCCTTCTCCAGGAACAGACGTATCTAGAACATTTTATTAGAAGGGTATGTTAATGATGACTTTAGGACCGATAAAAACAAATCTTTTAGAAGTATACTTTTAAAGCCGGAAGCAACTATTTCACATAAACTACAAGCTTAAAAAAGTACCTGTCCTAGCTTGATATCTCCTCGATTTGGGTTGAAAAGAACATGTATATTTCCGACTACCAGACTCCTATATGTGGCCAAACAGTGAAACAATTCACTGGCAAACTCATTGAAAAAAGAAAAAGAAGTGTGTCTGTGTGACTACATGAAAGCAAATAGTCCTAAATACATTTTTCAGCCAGCCTTCCTCAGATTTCCCTTAAAAACAAGACTTGTAATTTTCATGGGAACTACAAATATTGTGGTGTTAGTTTGCTTAAGCAAAATATTATGTTAGATGAGACATGATTTTAGGTGAACAGCTGTCAGCAACAAAAGACTTTTTTTCCATAGATGTCATTACAATTGGCACGGGAAGGAAAAGTACTGAAGTGGCAAACTTTATCATCTCCCGAAGTAGGTTTTTCACAGCATCACAGGATTACAGGAGTGACAGACTTTTTTGGTGCATAGAAGGAAGAGAATAGCAGACTCCTGGGTTGACTTGCCTGACTAAGAGAGCATTATTTCCTGTGGCTTCCAAGAGTCAGTCTTATAGTTGGGAGAAAAAAAAATCAGTCTTAAAGTTGGGAGAAAAAGTGTGCTGGAGTATTTATCAAGGCTTCAAAATTTTCTTTCCAATAAATAACATGCTAACAACAGTACCCAGATCTTATAACGAGAATTCTGAAAGATAATGGAGAGAGTAATATATGCTCAACCTTACACTACAGGAGACACCATTTATTGCCAAAAGTATAGCTGCAGAGAATCGAAAATATCATTTGTGTTGAGTAGTAAATAGCATAAGCAAAAAACATATTATATTTCTAACCTCTCCCAAAATGTTCTTTTATGAGAAAAATATTATAATCATATATACTGTACATTAAAAGAACCTCCACTATTAAGAATTTCTAAATCAATATTTTCTTCCACACTGGTGAATCATTCTCACCCTACACACGATATCCATTGCCTCCCAATCTCAGGCGAAACAATCCAGAAAAGGACCCATCAAGGTGGGTAATGGTTTCTGCATAAAATATTTTCCCACTGAAGAGCAGAACGGATTTGTTTTCAGAGATCATGTTTTTGAAAAACTCCATAGGTCTAGTAAGCACAAACTTCAATCTTATTACAAAATCCCTTAGCTCACATCATTTCTACCATGGTACCACCTGCACTTAAACCCATAGAACTTCCGAGAGTCTACTTGATCAATACATACAAGACTTACGTTGACATTGACAATGCTGGATCAGAATTCAATTGATCATCGTTCATCTGTGACAAAAGATCAACAAACATACGGTCATCCTATCAATCGAGATATGAGTTCTTCTTCTTCCTTTCTGTAGAATCACCACGAGATAATGAAAATGCTGTCTGGCACAACAACTTTAAATTTGGAGCCACAACAGCATATGGAAGAATGCAAAAAATTAAAGACCTAGAATGGCTGTTGAGCAAAGACTACCCCCACCTCCCTCCCCCCACCTTCTCTCCCATTCGAGGCACACGATATGTATTGGAAGGGGGAGGAGGGAGAATAACAACAGCTTACTTGTGTCCTTTACTCAAGTCTTTCACTACATACAAGTGACCCATAAGCTTCTGAAATCTAAACTCTGCCACCAGCTGTCACTTTCAATTAGGAAAAAGGAGAAAATATGATTGAAGTCTAAAAACAATTCAAATATTTCAGATAAACACCCAAGAACACATCAAATAGAACAGATGAAGATTTTTGAATCTTGAACAGGAAACAAAGCATACTCTTCCCACTACTTCTTTTGCATCTGGGTCCAGGAACAGAACCCACATAGTTAAGTATTCAAAATTCCATCACTAGGCTTCAATATCATGTTCTTGGCACTTTAAACTCTAAATTGGTCCATTTTCAAAGCAATTTGACCAGTTGAACAATATTAAATAAATTCATGCTTCCAACTGCTATCCAGTGTTGGTCGCTCAACCAATACCGGCAGATGATCAGGCTTTACTACTTCTCAATCTAGCTGTTCTCATACAGCAGGCTGCTTATAGAGAAATAGTAATCAATAAATTGGCCAGTTGAGGCGGATAGATATTTTTTTTATAAATAATTATACTTAGAAGTATAGTTTTAATATCTTATGCTGTTATTTTGTAAGACAATGAGGTAGTCTAAACATTTGATAGAAGTCTGAGAATTCCCATAAAACTCAAATAATTCATATTTAATTGAATACCACAACTAAGAAAACCATAATTGTAAGGTTCGACTAATGCGCAAAGAACAAACTTCGAAATAAGAAACTTCCTAAAGTATCATCGAAGTAATATTTGGAAACTAAATAATATAATAAAAAATAATGTGTACTCTTACTAAGGATATCATAACTGGTAAAAGAAGAATGATGAAGAAGTATGTTCTCGCCTCCTCGGGGCTATAATTAACTACAAGAAGACTTCGGATTCAGACCTCTACAGTAGGGTCGTCACAGACACTCTTTAACATTCATAGTGATTAAGATTCTGATTCTCCAATGGAGCAGGACCAGTGTATGAGTAATTTTTCCAATTCGTAGTTCGCCCAATATGGGCCAAAAATATCCCAAAACCAACCATAATTCGCTTTTCAGTTCGCAATTCGCGAGGAGATTAGCAGATTATGTTACAGTGGGCAGGCATCAACTCTATTAATAGTGATGAGAATATGAGGTAAATTTTTGTTACTTGTATATTCATCATGATTTTGGTAATATATTACACTGGCTGACCGCTGATGTGGTAGCATATATGAAAAAAAAATTTGACTTTAAGAGGTTTGGAAGATGATCTCGTAGGCAATTTGGTGGCGCAATTGGAAAGATAGGAGCCAACAGATTTTTGAGGGCTTAGCTTCCTCTTGTGAAGCTTTCAAGTTCGACTTTTTGAGTATTTTGTATAGCTGGAGTCAAGTTTTGGTAATTGAGCATCAATCGACTTTCCTTATATTGTAGATAAATGCTCCAAGATAGCACGAGGGCTTGAGTTTTTTGTCATTAGCTCACCTTGTGTAAATGGGTGACATCCCCTAGGTGTCTTTCTAATCTAATTCTATATTACTTATAAAAAAATTAAAATAACAGTCAATAATGAATGTTGCTATGATTCCAAGAAAGTGAATATCACAATAAAACATCTGTCCAGAGAACAAAGTGGATATCCTTTATGGAATAGTCAATGGTTGTTATATTTTCGTTCAATTCTATGCCCAACCCCCACACCACCCCCCTGCCAATAATTTTAAAGCCTGCACTCGTAAGCAGGTGAACAGCATTCCAAATATCGAGTTATAAATCCTTTACACAATGGTTGTTATGTATTGGAACAGCCTTCATTCAATTCTATCTTCCCAGCCCCCACCCCCAACCCCGCCCCAAACCTAAGACCAACAAGAACATTCTTATCTCTAAGAAAACTATTCTGTCAAGATAAATGAAACTCAATTTTAATGGCTCATCTTCACAATCCTATGCCTGAAGCCTGAATGGAGCAGTTACTTGTAATGACAAAGGGAACTCAAGAGTCAATAATATCAGAAAATCTTCCTCACTCCATCTCGGGGAAAGAAAAAAACTTTGCCTTACTAATAGCAAAAGCAAGTGACCTAATATAATAGATATCAGTTCTTTACCAATGTAAACGATAGAAATCTATCTACTAAAGGTGGCAATTTGATTAGCTGTTAGCATATTGCAGAGCCAGTTGCAGTCTTGCATTGGCTTCTCCAATAATGCCAAATCGTCTCTATCGACCATATCGTTCACTTTCTTACTCTCTGTTCCCCAGTCCCCACTCTTGCATTTGCTCTGTCAGTCTCAAGCCAATTTACATGCTCCATTAATATACCTACTCCTCTTATGTAATCCTTGAAAAGTTATATAATTTCTTAATAAATGTGCCAAATTAAAATGTACACAAACCTATACGGCTATACCACGCATGGTTCATATTAGACATAGTCAAACCAAATAACAGAAAGCAAAGGTAGCTGTAGTCAGATGTCACAAATACGCAGCAGTTTGTAGTGAACTGATGCAAGGGGGAGAGGCATTTTAGGTTTGCTAGTAAAGAATAGCTTGAGAAGTAATGTAGGGAGTTAGTAGGGAAGAATCTCTATATAGAATAAATTGTGGAGAAGGAAAGTAAGGGAATTATTGTTGATAGTTATAGTTAGTTCTTGGGAGAGATTCAAGCCTCCAAAAGCTTGAAGTTATCACTTTATATTACTGTTTTCCAGAAATTGTTAATAAAAGTTCATCGTATTTTATTAATCAGTTTCATTTTAATTTTTGAAAGGGCTTAATCAGTTTCTTAAATTCAGTCCTAGGCTCCAAGTAATGTCAATTGTCAAGTCATAGCATACTTTTCCAAAAACAAGTTGCTTTATTTTTTATGGACAAGTTCCAAGCATAATCTACATATACATTTTTAATCTGAATCATCTTACTTTCATGAAAGAAAAAAGGTAATTTTTTCCAAAAAAGGAAAAAAAGAGGTAGAGGAACAACAAAAATGAAGTGATTTAAAATGTTCAATGAACTTGATTCAACATTCCCAATTACATATCATAAAGTCCCACTATTTGCAACAGTATTCAATGTTCATGTCTAAGAACCTAGAAAGCATACTGTGTATATAATAGGATCAATATACCTTGAGGACACAGAATTGTGCAACATTGTTACGCAGACCAAAGCTCTGGAATTCAATGTTTTCCTCATGCAGAAGTTTAAACCTTGACGCAAAACATGAAAAAAGCATCAGCGAAACATTAGATACAAGGTAAACCAAAGTAAGAGAAGGAAAATGAAACAGAAAGAATATATCATTCTAATAAACAAGATTCTCAGATAAATTAAAGCTGAAGCCTAAATAGCTCTTATCAGCGATGGGCTAATTGTCTAGTGTTACCACCTCTAATCTTTCTGCTACGTATTTGAGATAAAGAACAGAACTTTGAAGATGTGTAAGACCAGTTACCTAAAATGGCCTCCATGGAAATTTTATACTCTGCGACATAAAATATTATTAAAAGCGTACCTAATGAAAAAATAAACATCTCATGGAAATTCTTTCAAGCCATTGCTTCTCAGTCATTATTAAAGAAAACCTTTTTTCCAGTACCATTCAAAGATCTAAACCCCTTCTTCGGCATAAAGACAAAGATCTAACTTAGGATAAGGAAGTTTACAAAAGAAAGGAGGACAAAACAGACAAAGGGTCCTTTAAAGACAAGGTGGAAAAAGTACATGCTATAAACACTATAAATGAATCAAGGGAGTATCACTAAAAAAGCCGGACAAAACAAAAGAGATGCCAGGAGACAAACCACAATGGCAAGACCACACAAGAACTTGCAATTAGAGAAATGGCTCCAACATACCATAGGCATTTTTCTCCAACCAAAGCATCCAACAACAGACGGACAACATGCTACCCTCCAAAGGGTTGTAGAAAATGAAAGGGGTGTAAGTGATTACTGTGCGGATCATGATAGCTTTATATAGAGATATCCAAAAGCCAAAGTTGGGAATCATAACCCAAGGAAGTGAGGAACCAAGAAGGAGCAAAATGAAATAAGCAAAGTGGGTCAAAAGAATGAATAAGACTTTAAACAAACACCAAGAAGGGGAATTGATCGTAACAATTCCTTTTCTTGAAACCTCCCAACAAAACAGCACTTGACATGGTTTCTCAACAAAAAAATATTCCATCCTCCAAGTCTCCAACTATGAAGCCTACACAAGACTTTCCAATTCCTCAACACGTGATCATGAAAAGAACCTGTCATGTATTCCCTAAAGAACTCCATGTGAAGCAGAGGCTCTAAGCGTGACAACTTGGAGGGCAGAAGTGCAAGCATCTAGCATACAGGATAGATTTTTCCAGCCATAGTTCCATAATCCATTAGGAAGCAAACAAAAAAATTCCCACTCAGCTTCACATACTGGAAATAACCTCTATGAGGCAGAGAACCATCTGCTACAAGCCTATAACCATTTGGAAAATTTTACACAAAGGGTAGAAACAATAGTCACACTAGATGAAAACCTAAAAGAAAAAACCACCCATTTTAATGCCTACTAACATTTTTCCTTTTGATGATAATATGTGGACTGGAGATAGAAAATCATTACCGTTCATCTTTCCAAAAAATAGCACATCCATCCTGAGCATCACCCGTGCGCGCCTAAAGCAACAAAAGAATGTAAATTTAGTCAAAACGTTACTTTAAACTCTGAAAGGAACTAACGAAAAGTAACATAGAATCTTTTGATACCTTTAATACACCTTTGAATCCATCTTGTTGGAGGGCATCGTGTAAATCACTAAAACGATCAACTTCCTGCAGTCACATGTAAAGATTACAACATCAAGACATCCATATTTTGACAGGTCCAAATGAAGACCACCTGAAAAGAATACCAAAAGTTGACACAAGCTTCTTAAGAGCATAAATTTCTTAAAAAGAAATGGGGAAAAGTGAGCATATTAAGCATGCAAAACCAGAAGCTAAGGGCCCGTTCGTTATCGTTTTTTGTTTTCAGTTTTCGTTTTTTTTTTAAACTAAAAACTAAAAACTAAAAACTGGAAACTAGAAAAAGTGGTTTTCACTTTTCAGTTGTCAGTTTTCAAAATCATCATGTTCCCAATAAATTTAACTAATTTTTTATTCATTATAGGACATATATCATATGACTTTGAAAATCAAAAAACCAAAAAAAGAAAACCACAGTTTTACCGAACGGGCCCTAAGACATCTTCAAAAAACAGAAACCACAATTTCTTTATCCCACCATGAAACATATCCCCAAAAAGTAACAAAAAGCATATACTCAGAGAAGGAAACATGAAACACTGGACTTGCCTGAAAACATAAGATGCTAGGATCATACTGGGTTAACTCCTTGCATATAGCTGCTCTTCGGTGGTCCCATTCCATGTACTTGAACGGGACCTCAAGATACAAATGAGGATGCTTTGATGCATTTTCAACAGCTAAAATATTGTACGATACGAGGACAAGCTTATCTGTAAAAGATTTTCAAAAATCCAGTAAAAGATAATAAAACAGTTACCAGAGCCCAAAGTCCAACAAATGGCATCTCAATTCAGAATTCAAATCAAAATAGAACATCTGTATATACATTTACACGATATTAATTTTGAAGAAGAGCATAGCAGTATACACGTACAATGATGCAAGGGTAATACTCCTCTCACTTAGCCTATAAACTTTTGGAGTAAAGGAGACGTGTAAATGACAAGGGAGCATGATTTTTTTAATGTAGTCCCTCTTATTTCTAGAATCCACACCCCTTTGTAGTACTTTCTTAATATTGTACTCTATAACCAATCCAAAAAAAAAAGGGAGAGAAACCTAGAGTAAGTTCCCAGCAACAACTACCTATCAGACAGAAGAGCTCAGCTTGTCCACCCCGGAATTCTCTCTTTTTTTCATAATTATTGACTAATAATTGAAATTCATTAAAAAAAAAGTAAGATGTTTGGGGATAGAGTTTAATACTACATCCCATGGACCTTGGCATGATATTGTCGATTTAGAGTTAAATTTACATTCATACCTTTACTTAACATGGACATTGGCATGGGAGTTTGGGGACTGTAAGGTGGGATAGGGATAGGTGAATTGGTGATTGGCAATTTCATGAAACTATTGCAGGTTTCTTGTTTGGTTGGCGATGGTAAATTGGTAATCAATAGTGAATAACTAGCAGAATTACAAAAACATCTGCTAATACCCTCCTCCTTTCTATTTATGAATGGCATGTTTGTCATTTTACTCAAGTCTCAAATCCCTTCCTCTACGGGCTCCACCCCCTAGGTACCTGAGAGGTGGGAGTACAAGCTTTAAACTCTCATTCCCCTTCCCACCTTCTACTCCCAATCCCCATAAACAAACAAGGATTTTTGAGAAATTGAAATCAGAACGCCCAATCCCTCCTCCATTACCCACAAAACAAACACCCTAAAAAATTCAATTTTATTACCACCATCATTTGTAATCGCCTGCCAAGCGAGCTGTCATGGAAGATGCCTACTTGATGACTTCTTACTAACACCACAGCTCACTGAAGCTAAACGGAAACCTGCAGCAGAAATTTTCCCCTGTGCAACAGCATTACAGCCAGCAAATTTACCACTCCAGCACCTGTAAGGCTTCCCCAACTGACTATCTAAAATACACATTGAATCTGACACATACATCCAGCTGGGTCACAGTGCTTCCAGCACTATTGATGTATCTGATGCATGTCATATTCGACACAAAGATTGAGTAGAGACTAAAGGAGTAAAGGTGATATCACATGCATGGGAAAGATAACAGTAATTAAAAGTCCTCAAACCAGTTAGCTTCCAGAAATCTCCTGAAACACAATGCAAGCCAAAAAAGTTTTGGAATCCATCACTAGGCCCGTCCACACTACATCAAGCATTTTCAAGCTTCAAGAAATTTCGACGGACTTGACATACATGAATGCATAGATCATGAATAGAACTAGAGTTAGAATACCAAATAAGGCATATTGTGCACCTCGATTCTACAAACACCCTTTATTTCAGTACAAGTGCATCAAGAAGAGATATCTAATAGGTAGAAATTTCCACCGTCCAGGTGAACATGAGGTTCCACCTCTACTAAACACATCCACTATAGCATGCCTTCTAGATATTATCATAAATTTGTTCCCACAAGTGCCTACGTCCACAACATAGGACCCTAACATGCCTCCTTCTAGTTTTCATATATCTCTTAGGTATAGCTAGCCGTTATAATGTCTAATATGCTGAATTCAACAATGAATCTACGTTACATAATACATACACTCTCCAAATCACCATTCCAATTTCCACCTTAGGGTCGTGTCCAACCTGCGACACTTGGAAACTCCCCAAATCTCCAATTCCTAACAACACAAAAGGTTCCATCATAGTCTTCATAATAAACTCGTTGCAAACTAAGTACGTTAAAAAGCAAGAAACTCAGTCCCAAGGCCTATAAAACTCAAAATTGTTTTAGTGAAAGCCACTATGTTGGTCAATAAAACCTCCCTCTCAAGTCTCAGCCACATTACTGCTTCACTCTCCTCTAGAAATCACATAGCTTTCACTCTTCCATGTTCCGTCTCCCTCCTCTACATATAATCTAAAATTTTCACATATATTTTCTACTAATCATCAAAGTTCAAACCCACTATTTCTTCTCTGAATGATTTGATAAGTAAACAAACAGCAACAAATTAGAATATGTGTCAGAGAAAAAGAACATTAAACCCACCAAATTCATAGCACAAAACATTCTCATATGCACAACAAAAATCTAATAAATTTGCGATCATAACATTGTCACTACCTCGAAAAGCAGAGGAATCACAATCCGAGTAACTCCACTTGCGATAAAAATGACTACTATTGGAATCCCTTTTGGTTCTATGATTCGTATGCCTCTGATACGAAGTTGATTTAAACTGCTTGGAACTTGAAACATTGCATTGTTCTAGGGTTAGGGCTTTTTGCTCTTCTTCATAAACAATTTTGCGTTTTTTCTTAATTCGATGAGAGTGTTTAGAAATCTTGGAATAATGACTTTCCATGTCAAGCTTCAGCGCTGGTTGACTCGCGCAATGGACGTTATTCAGTTTTGTAGAGTGAAACAAAGTTAAGGGGCAAGGCCAACGCACCGCACTCATTCACTCAAATACTCAATGGCTCAATGCTGCTGTTTTATAAGATGGCACAAGTTTTCATGCCACCAAAGATACAGGAAAAGCAACACCAATACAACAATACTCTTAGAGCAACTTCAATGGTAAGCAAAATGTAATTTGGCTTAAAGTGTCACCTAGATTTATCTAGCTAATTATACTTTAAGCCAAAACACCTCTAATGGTTTAGCCAAACTCCATTTAGCTTGAGTAGGTCCTACAACACCTCCAATGAATTTTTTTTGCATGTGGGTCATCCTACCTTTTGCTTTCATTGAGCATTTGCAGCATTCCAAAGGTGTGCGTGTACATCACCTTACCATTTCCTGCCTTCAGCAAAAAATGTGATACTCACACTTGTTTTTTTCTCTCTCTACAATATCAACATGGCCCCACATCTTTTGATTGGGCAAATTAGCTAACTTCAGCCAAGTTGCTAAGCAAAAAAAAAAATTCAGCAACCTACTCCAATGGTTAAGCTAGTTACCCCATATTTTTTTTAATTGCTAAGAAGTCCTTCACCCCAACCATTGGAGTTGCTCTTATGAGTTATGACTTATCCTTAGCTTAAAAATATCTACCGCGCGTTTGTTTACAAGGATCAAAACAAGAGTTAGGATTTAGGGATGACAGTAGAATTGACAAGAGTTGTTACGATAAGGTATCAATTGGATCTAGAATAAATGGGTTGGTGTCGACCCCTTTTGACACCTTTATATGAATTGGTTAATATGAATTTTACTAGTTAACAAATGGATTGCGATAGTGTGTGTTTTTTTCATTATGGACTTGACATAGTTGTATCTATTTGATGTAAACATATTATAAATATTAGAAAAATTGGATTTTAATAATCCAACCTTTTAGTTGTCTTCTTAAAACAGTCCCACTTATGAGTTAATTTTTAATAATTTATCCTTTTGGTGGTATATTCTCATACAACGCGTCTTGCGTGTGGCCGACCACTTGCGTGTGGTCTTCTTAAAACAGTCCTACTTATGAGTTAATTTTTAATAATCCATCCTTTTGGTGGTATATTCTCATACAGTGTATCTTGCGTGTGGTCGGCCACAAGCAAAATTACAGGTGTGGCCGTGCGCGCGACACACTGTCATCTCGTCAGCTCATTTTTAAATGGTCATATCTCACTTGTTTCTCATCGGAATCGAGCTTTTGATCAGGCGTTGGGAAAGCTATTGAGCCAAATTTTCATCTCCAACTTGAATCTTCCCAAAATATTAAGTGTGCTGTGAGATATAACCTTTTGAAGTTGACCCTTATGCACAAACACTTATAAACAAATGGAGTTACTCTTATGAACAAATGGAGTTACCTTTATGACCAAATGGAGTTACTTGTATGAGTATTTACTTTTAACAATAAAAGTGTGTCACTCCTGTAGAGAAATTTGGTTACTCTTATGAGCAAATGTGGTTACTTTTTGTGAACCTTTTGGGTTACTCGTATTATTAAATGAGGTTATTCGTATGATTTATTGAAGTTACTTGTATAAATAAATGAGGTTACTAGTATGAATTAATTAGGTTACTCATAAGATTAAATGAGGTTACTCATAGATTAAATGACATTACTAGTATGAATTAATTGGGTTACTCATATGATAAAAAATGGGATTACTCATATAATATAATGGTGTTACTTTTGTAAATAATTGGGGTTACTTGATCAAATAGGGCCATCGTATGATTAAATAAGGTTAATATTGTGAATTAATGAGGTTACTCGTATGAAAAATTGAGGGTAATTTTGTGAACAAATGAGGTTAGTCGTTTGAATAAATGAGGTTACTAATCAGTTTACTTTTATGAATGAATGAGGTTACTCGTTTGAATAAATGCGGTTACTTTTGTCAACCTTTGAGGTTACTCGTATGATTAAATAAGGTTACTCTTACAAATAATTGTGGTTACTAGTATGATTAAGTGGGGTTACTAATATGATTAAGTGGGATTACTTATATGAATAAATGAAGTTTCTTTTATTATTAAATGGGATTACTCATAAGTTTAAACGATGTTACATAAGATTAGTTGTATGATTAAGCAGGGTTACTCTAAAATAAATAAACTAACAATTTCCCATTAATTCCCATAACAAAGTCCAACAAGTGCAGACTTGCGTGCAGTGAGTAGTGTAGCACAACATCTTACCAAACACAAAAAAAACCCCATTTTCTCTCTCCACTACATCGTCAATCACTCAACCCCCATTAATGTATTATAATTTAAAATTGTGGATGAAATCTATCCAAAACTAAAATCAATAAACATCAAATATCCATTAGGCGTGGAGACCAAAAAAAAATTAATCCATGTTGTGTTCATTGCGATCATAATGGTTCAGATACTAGTGATGCTTTAGTCGTGATGCTCAGTGGTGATCTCTTCCTTTTCTTTTGCATCATCTTCTCCTATAATGTTGAGTTTTATCCATCGAGTTGGATATACGCAGCTTGCAGGCAACTCGCACTGAGTTGAACTCGGGGTTAATTGAGAATATTGAAGGAAGTGATGGAAGGAAGAAAGAGAAAGTGTATCTTGTGGTGAAAATTCAGCAAAGAAGCTAAGATTAAGGAGAGAGAAATATTATAGGGAGATTGAAGGTTTGGCGGGTATAGTACTGTGTGAAAGAGGAGTTGCGATACATCCATACTCGGTATGGGGAGGTAGTTGCCCTTACCAGTGGTAAAATTTTATTTTCATCCATTTAATATAACTGAACCCTCATTTGATATGAATCCATTTCCAGAACTTTTGCCCACAGCGGCGCGTTTTGTTCCTCCTTCACCTCCTTCATCCTCATTCCTCAAATTTAACTGAGTGAAAATGTAATTCGGCGAAAATTAATTACGTTATATGATTTATAACAACGAACATTTAACATTTTCAGGTGAATTGGGCTTGAGAATTACGGTTTACACTGAAGGTATTTGAAGAAGAGGTGGGAATTTCAAAGGTTAGATCTGTTTAAATTTGAATCAATTTTGTCCTTGGAATAATGAATAAATTATAACTTTCCTCACTTGTTACAATAACAGCGAAGATAACCATAAATTGAAGTATTATAATACAATGAAAAATGATTTTATGCATTCAGAATAAAAATGTAGGCAAAAGTAATTAATTGGTATTTTTAGGTTTTTCTTGAAACTGATTTATTATGCATTGATTTTTTTGATTTGATGGGAAGTTTTTCTTTTTAATTTTTGGTTTAAAAAGATGGGTGATGAGGTTTGTTGGAGATTGTGAGAAGGAAGGAAAAAATGTCTGAATTGGTAGCACACACACTGGTCGTCATCGACAACGTTATGAAGATGGTTGTCGCCTTGTTGCTGGGTATCTTTCTCTCTCTTAACTCCTATTTTATTTTATTTTAGAAGTAAATTGTTTTTATGTTGGTGTGGGTGATTGAAAAAAGTGTTTTGATTTCCTTATTTTGTCAAGGATTGAGTGATAAAAATCAATCCTTTGATTATTTATAATTGCCCATATGCTTGATTTTATATTTGGGAAGTTGATGTTTATATGTTATATTGATTTGTTTATGGAACTAATGATGAATTACTCAAAATTTAGAGAGATTGTTTATTTTGATTAAAATGGGAATATATGAGGAAGGGGTCTTAATTTAATATAATTATTGTTGATGGAATTGGTCATGGTGTTTGGTTAGGAAGATGTGAATTAGCATGATCACATGCTTTGATATGGGGAAGTTGTTCATATTGATAAGCAATGGTTGCATTTGGAGTTGCTTGAAATTTGTGGTTGGTCTTGCGTTCGGGTTGGATGCTTGATAATTATTGAGACTCGGTATTTTGCGTTTTCAGGTCTTTTGCCACTTATTTGCTTGTCGAGGTATGAGATTTGATTGATGATCAGGAATGATTCTTACCTGGTCATTCACAACAACAAAATTGAGTATGATCCCGCTGTTTGCATGGTTTGGGAGAGGCTTATATGTACGCAACTTTACCACTAACTAGTTGGAACTGGTGGAGAGGTATCTAAAGTTTTCTTATAAAGAGAATTTTTGAAATACAAAGTTTAACTTTCTCCATCTGTAGTAGTAGAAGTAGGACAATAAATCAGTGTTAGAAGAGGGATAAGTGTCGAACAAATTAGCACTGTTTTTCATTTTGATGGAGTAGCAAAGAATAAATGAGACAAGGGCAGAAAATAGAGCGAGAGTAGAGGTCATTTTCTTACGAACGGCAAGCGGATTAAGCACACACAATAGGTAGGGATTGGTTCTTTTTGGGTAGTGAGAGGGTAAGGTGATAACGTTGATGCTATATCGCTAAAATTTCTTTAGAGGGTCATGTTCTTAGTATGCTTTGGATGAGTCCAAGTCTTGACTGATCACAACCCCCCCCCCCACCCCTCCCCTGAAATCTCAGATGCTTTCATGTAATCCCTTAAACATCTGTTGGATATGCTAAATTTTATGAACAGTTCTATTCATGGATTTTAGAGTATCTGCAGATGTTAACTAGAAAGTTATTGATAGGTGTATCCCTTTTAGATTTAGAAGTTTTGATGAAAGTGATGGAACAGAATCTGATAAGGTTGTGGAAGTGCTTATGATCAACTCAACTAGCGGACCAGGTCTTCTATTCCCTAATTACATGAAAAACAATTACGATTGCAGGAGTGACAAGTTTTTGGTAGTGGATCTCACTTTCAAGTGCAACCTGGTTTTGGAATTAATTACGCAACTACCACTGAACTTTTTTTTTGGTGAATGAATTTTAGGTTGATATTTTTTGGTGATCAAAGTTCTTTTGGTACAATGAAGTACTCGTTTTTGTAAATTGTCAATGAAATACGCGATTTTGCAAATTGTCAATGAAGTACTCGATTTTGTAAATTGTCAATGATCGGAAAATATTTAATATATCTTTGTGTCTTTTATGTTATGATATGATTCATCAAACATTTAATATGATTAATCAAATATGGGACATGATTCACCTGCCAATTGATATGAAAATACCACATAACTAATAATCTCTAATTAATTGTATGCAACAACATGTTTACTATATTCAAAGTTCATTTTGTAAGTTGCAAAAGTTATCGTCAATTCGTATTCGATAAAAAAAACTTGAGATGCACTAAAGAATAATCGTGTGTTGGTATTTTAATTTACAACTATAGTGTGTCTATGCTCATATGATAATAACGTATCAAGTATCATTCGCGATTTGTAGTTAAGGACTTATCAACTATATTGTTAAGAACTATAATCATTATATAACATACTATAAGTTTTTATCAACTATGAATTTATTGGAATTTAAACACATTCAGTTCAATCGATAATAATCACATTTAAACACGCTCAGTTCAATCGATAATAGTGAAATTTAAACCCATTCATTCGATAATAGTCACATCTAAACTCGATAATAGTCACATTTAAACTCGTTAATTTGATAATAGTGACATCTAAACTCGTTCATTCGGTAGTAATCACTTTTAAACTCGTTCAATCTCCTTCGTTCATTCGGGTGGAATACTAACCTTTCAACTCCTTCAACAGTAGTGAACCCTGAACTTTCATTCTAAAAAGACATGCTGGACTTATGATATGATAACCTAAAATGATGACAAAAATCCTCCCCATTCAGATATGATTGACTGATGTTATTGATATGATTAGCTTCTTCAATGATAAATAATGTTAATTTTCTATTATGATTTTAACAACAATTTATGATAATGAAAAATATTATTATTAAAAAGTGAACCTTGTCGTTCTACTTTCGATAATAGTCAATTTTGTCTTACTCATGCATTCGATAATATTCACATATAAACTCGTTCAGGCGATAATAGACGCATTTGAACTCAATTCCTCGGTAATATATAGTTCAAAATTTTTGTTCTGGATCTATTAAAAATACGATAGGTGGATAATTTTTTGAGAGGATAAAATAATTTTGGAGAGAAAAAGAAAATTGATATAGAAGAATTGTGATGAATGAAAAATAAAATACATACAAAGGGTTATTTATAAGCATCTGATAAAAGAATACCATTGGATGTTGGTTGAATTTTTTTGTATTTGTCTAGTTAAATAATCCATACATATATAACATATATAATGTGAATACCATAGTCATGTATTTCACGATTTAACATACCAACTCCTTATTCCGTTTACGGCTTATTATTGGAATAAAGTGAATGAAGTAATGTAGTAATATTTATGCGATTATTTATTTATTATATTTATTTATACATTTGTAATAGTTATATTCATTTATCTTATTATAAATGTTTCAAAAATAAGTAAGAACATAGTATATATGATTGAATGATGTTCTGATATGATTCAATTAATGATGGACATAATTTCACCCCACCCTGATATGAGTTATGATAGGAAATTGTATGGTTGTTAAGGATATGCATTAGCTACCTTTACAACGACATGAAACATTTTCTAGCAACTAATTGTTACGTATTAGCAACTAATTGTTACTTGTTAGCTACTAATTGTTACTTATTAGCAACTAATTGTTACTTGTTAGCTGCTAATTCTTACTTATTAGCAACTAATTATTACTTTTTAGCTACTAATTCTTACTTATTAGCAACTAATTGTTACTTGTTAGCTACTAATTGTTACTTATTAGTAACTAATTGTTAATTCTTACTTTCATATGAGTTTAAAATGAGTGATATGAGTTAAATACTAAGGTGTTACTTATTAGTTACCTTAGCAATTAAGTGAAATACGTCTTAGTGATAAGTCATTTTTATCTATAGTTTTTAGGTGCATTTAGGTTGCATTTTAGAGTATTTAGTTTCATATTTAGGTTCATTGATGCATTATATTCTTAAGTTATATTTTTATACTCCTATTCGGTATGTTTTCTTGTTTTTGATGAATTTCAGGCATTGAGGACATATTTGGAGTATGATTAGCTAAGATTGAGGATTAGGAGCACTTGGAAGGAAGCTACAATGCATAAGGATCGTCATAGATATTTTATAGTACGAGTTTGAGCAAAAACGAAATGGAAAATCATTAGAAAAAATGTAAAAAAAGAGTCACATGTACTCTTCTGATCATAACTTTTGATGTGCTCCTTAAAATTTAGTAATTCAAGCAGATATGGAAACTAGAGTTGAAGAGCTTTCCAACGATAGGTGACACGCCCCGATGAGACTTCTAGTCAAGGAGGTATGCCTTTCAGAAGATTGCATTGTTTCTGCTGAAATCTGCCACGCGTACGCGCGGATCACTAATCCGCCTATTAATGATTTATTTAAGACTTTCCTTATCTTGTAAATTACTTTCCTGGTTATATTAGGTGAATATTATTTAGATAAGTTTTCATTCTTTCTCTCTCCTCCCCTCTCACGTTATTTTTTAGTTTTAGGTTTTAATTTTCTCTCCTCTCTTTCTCTCTAGTTTTTAGTGTAAATAACCCTAGTTTTTATTCTTTTTCATTAATTTATGAGTTTCATTAGTTTCTTTCCTTGATTGCTTTGATTATGCTTTTCTTGGTAGATTCAGATTTCATTATTTATTTCATGATAGAGGAGTTTATTTTATCTATAGTTAAGTTGAACCCTAGTATGATTTAATTCATGATTGTTTCTTTGAATTCTCATATTAATTGTTAATTGTTCTTGCTTAATTGATTGTGCATATTATAATACTAGATTAGGGATAACTAGTATTGTTCTAATTCCATTGTCTTGATCACAATGGGAGTTGGATTTTGACGGATTTGAGTATTTCAATTAAGGACATGAAGTTCTCCACGGGAGTAGGTAGAATGGATTGTTAGGAAGTTCAAGTGTCGCGCTCAATGTTTTTAATTTGCATGATTCCACGGGAGTAGGCTTGAATGCATATTAGAGAAGCCATAGATACTCGGGAGAGGTCTATGGTACTTTATAGGGTGGACTTTTCCTTGTGAACATTAAATTGATTAGTTTGGGGTAGGAATTATTTTGTATTACTTCATGCTAGTGAGGATACTTAACTGTAGAGTCTTTTATTTATATATTGATTAGTATAGTTGATTCGACGATCATTGTTATTAATCTCCTTTAGTCTTACCATTATTTAAGGACTAATCATAGAACAACTTTCTCTCTGCGGGATCGACTCTGACTTACCCTACTACATAGTTAGGAGGATTAGTTCGGTTATTTATTTTTGTTAGGTGCGCGACACGCCTATCAAATTTTGGCGCTGTTGCCGGGGAGATGGTTTTGTTCTATTTAGTTTTTATTGTTGGTAAGACTAAACTACATATATATTATTTTCTTTTATTTCTTCTTGTAAATATAATTTTTTCTTTGATTTTTCTTTTTGTAGTTTTAGTAATTTTTTAGTACTAACTTTTTTCATTTTTCCTTTCCACTCTTATGTAATATGCTCTGAGATGTTTGCAGGAACATATGATAAGCATCTTAGAGCATTGAACTATTATGAGTGGTGCTCTATTAGTCTTAAACGGTCATGCAAGACCTTAAATTTGCGCTTCTCGGGAGGCAACCTGACTTTTGACATTTTCTTTACTTTTATTTTGATTTTTATCTCTTTTTCATTTTATTTTATTTTTTGTGATTTTTGGTGTGTTTTTGTAATTTTAGGTGGCAATTGGAATTGAACAGGATAGTCAAGAAAAGAACGAAAAAAACAAGAGCATACAGTGGCATTGCATCTTTCGCACCATCATCATTGCCTCTCCTGCACACCACCACCGCCGACAACCGTCATCAGCCAGTCACTGACACACCATCTCCCAATCCCTTCCTCATGCATCCTCTACTTCACTCCATCACTGACCACCATAGAAAACCGGAGCACCAACATCGTCAACTCGCCACTAACTACCGTGTCCATCATCACCCGTCGTCGGTGTCCGTCTGCGCGCGCTTCCCTCCTTTCTCTGCCTCTTCTCCTCCTCTTCGCCTATCAATCTCCCCCTCCTCTTAAGCTCACACCGGCCGGCCTCCTGATCGCGCCCATACTCCGCTAGTTGCGACACCATCAACCTGCACAGCCAATACCTTCGAATTTCCAGCCTGAACTACCCCTGCTTCTTTCGTTTCTTGTTTTTGTTTCTTTTTCTTCCTTTTTTTTTGTTTTGTTTTGTTTTTTCTGAATTCTGATCGTTTTTTTTCTTTTCTTTTTATTTTTCATCTTTTCTTTTTAATTTTCTTTTCTTATTACTTTCTCATTCTCTTACCACTTCTTTATAATTTGATTAATGATGGTTACAGAATTTTATCAAGTAGGCACCAAATAGGTTCAAGTTCGCCTTTGTGAAGCATTACAACATGATTTTTGAGCATATATGACTTTTCTCCCCACTTAATTGGGTAGTAAACATTTATTCTCACTTGTACTTGTTGTTTATGTTCATTCCAAATTTTTGCTTGGATTTTTATTTTGATTCCCTCTTGTCAGAATATTTTGAACATATTGATCGAATTTTTAGATTGTTGGAGTTTGTATATGGTTTTTGTGGTGTTGTGGCTTTTTGGTGGGCGACTTTGGTGATTTGGTGATCCAGGGGTTGGTTTTCGTTCCTTTTCTGAACTGGTTTATGCAGTGAGGACACTGCATATTCTAGCTTGGGGGAGGAATATTTTATCTTTTATTGCTTTTTAGTGTAGATTTCATTGCTTTCGTAGGATGTTGCACGGTTGGTACTGCTTATTAGGAGTGGGAGTTTACGTGTAACCAAAAAAATTGTACTGCTCTCTTAGTTGCATTAGCATATTTCATCTCATATTAGATTTTATCTCATTCTAGTTGCATCTATGAGACTATCGCTAAAACTTTTTGAGAACCTTGTTGATATTTTACTACATTTGTTAAGTGTCACTCATTTTGTTCATGATACTTCATAGCACGATTGTTTCGCAACTGATTGTTTGTGGTAAGATTGGTTGATCTCTCTCTGGCTCGATTTAACATTACTATGCAGACACCTTAACCTAAGTGAGCTTTTGTGCCTATAAACTGACGTATCTGTGTCAGTTCTATTCTTTTATGTGTGATTAGTTCCTCGTTGTTGCATTGATCTTGACTTTGACTTAGTACTCCTTGATATTTGATAGTGCATACATGTTGATATGATTAAGGCGTTTCATTTGATGATCTTAGCTCCAGAGTTATTCTTATCTTCATATTATCCTTCCTCTAACCCCGCTGAGCCTTTTATTACTTTGTTTGATTGATACCTACATTACAAGCCATTGACCTCATTTGATTCTTGTCCCAAGCCTAGCTTGGGGGAGCGAGTATTAGTTGTGGTTTAGTTTGTATTGAATTGAAGTGCTCTATTTGTGGTTTAGAAGGATGGAAAATTATGTTTAGTGAGCTTTGAAATTGAATTGAAAGTGTGAAAAAGAAAGAAAAAAAAAAGGTGAAAAATGAAATGAAAAAGGAAGTGAAAAAGAGTTTTGAATAAAGTGAAATAAAAAAGGTTATGATTGAGTTTCTTAAGTGAAAAAGGTTGTTGATTAGATTTGGAGATTGTTGGTTGTTGCATGGAGTTGTTATGACCTTTTATGGTCATATTTTCAGTTATATGATGCTCCCCCTTCTTGGTTTTTCCACCACAATTCCCAAATTATTTTCCATACCTTTAACCTCAGCCCCATTACAACCCCTAAAAGTCCTCTTGATCATTGTGTATTGTATTGTTGAGTATAAAGTGAGTTAAAAAGTCAAAGTTGAAGAATATATGCTTCATCTGAGTCGACTTATTTAGGTTCAGAGTCATCATTTAACCCTTAAACACATGAGAGATTTGAGTGCACATAACTATAATAAGGTCTGTCATGTTTGGTTAAATTCATCTTGGGGTAGATGGTTTGTGGTATGATTGGAGAGTAGATTGCGATACATGATATGCTATGCGGCTTTGTTCGAGATTGTTTCGATGCTTGGTTTATGTAGTGATTATATCTCTTGTGTTTTCAATTGAGTGTTTAACCCTGTTGTAGTCCCATATTGTAGGTTGTCTAACATTTCCGTGTCTAAGTCTTATTGCTTGAGGACAAGCAATGGTTTAGCTTGGGGGAATTTCATAAGTCATTTTTATATATAGTTTTTAGGTGCCTTTTAGAGCATTTAGTTTCATATTTAGGTTCATTGATGCATTATATTCTTAAGTTATATTTTTCTACTCCTATTCGGTATGTTTTCTTGTTTTTGATGAAAGCATTGAGGACATATTTGGATTATCATTAGCTAAGCTTGAGGATTAGGAGCACTTGGAAGGAAGCTATAATGCATAAGGATCGTCATAGATATTTTATAGTACGAGTTTGAGTAAAAACGAAGCGGAAAATCATTAGAAGAAATGTGAAAAAAGAGTCACGTCTACTCTTCTGATCATAACTTTTGATGTGCTCCTTAAAATTAAGTAATTCAAGCAGATATGGAAACTAGAATTGAAGAGCTTTCCAACGATAGGTGGCACGCCCCGAGGAGACTTCTAGTCAAGGAGTTATGCCTTTCAGAAGATTGCACTGTTTTTGCTGGAATCTGCCACGCGTACGCGCGGATCACTAATCCGCCTATTAATGATTTATTTAAGATTTTCCTTATCTTGTAAATTACTTTCCTGGTTATATTAGGTGAATATTATTTAGATAAGTTTTCATTCTTTCTCTCTCCTCCCCTCTCACTTTATTTTTTAGGTTTTAGGTTTTAGTTTTCTCTCTAGTTTTTAGTGTAAATAACCCTAGTTTTTATTCTTTTTCATTAATTCATGAGTTTCATTAGTTTCTTTCCTTGATTTCTTTGATTATGCTTTTCTTGGTAGATTCAGATTTCATTATTTATTTCATGATAGAGTAGTTTCTTTTATCTATGGTTAAGTTGAATCCTAGTATGATTTAATTCATGATTATTTCTTTAAATTCTCATATTAATTGTTAATTGTTCTTGCTTAATTGATTGTGCATATTCTAATACTAGATTAGGGATAACTATTATTGTTCTAATTCTATTGTCTTGATCACAACAGGAGTTTGATTTTGACGGATTTGAGTATTTCAATTAAGGACATGAAGTTCTCCACTAGAGTAGGTGTAACAACCCGATAATTCTCTCCTTTCAGAAATAACTTTATAATAAACTTGGAGAATTACCCAGGAATTATCGCCCGTGTGTAGGGATGGCAATCCAATCCGAATCCGACCCTAGTCCGCTCCGATCCGAAGGAAAAAATCCGAGTTGACTCCGACAAAAAAGTAATCCGACTCCGACTCCGTTTAAAAAATCCGACTCCGAGTCGGAGGAGGGTCGGAGTCGGATCTCATAAAATAATCCGACATCCGAATCCGAATACGACTCCGAGTCAATCAATCCTTTTTTCTTATTTATGTAATGTGTTATTTCTGTATAATCCGACTTCGACTTTCAGCCAGTTGTATTATATAGGCTTTTCCCACAGAAAAAATGATTAAATAATTGGAAGAAAAATAAGTCGGATCAGGTTCGGAGTCGGATGTTCGGATTTTAAGTCGGATGTCCGGATTTTAAGTCGGGTCGGATCTCGGAGTCGGATGTTCGGATTTTATGTCGGTTCGGATTCAGATTTTCAAAGTCGGATCTCGGAGTCGGAGTCGGATTTAAAATCCGACTTTCTGTAGGGTCGGAGTCGGATTATGCATAATCCGGTCCAAGTCCGACCCGTTGCCATTCCTACCCGTGTGATAACGTATCAGCTTATTCAGAATTTTGCAGCGGAAAACAATCTACTAAAAACTAACTTTATTAAAACTTACTAAATAAATGACAAGTGTTTGAAACTTAAACACACCAACTTAAGTAAACCACAACCTTAAATAAATATGTTCCTACGAAAACAGAACTTAACTACGCTAGATATATAAATAGCCACTCCACTCTAGATTCCCAATGTGATGCACATCTGCGAACCTGTAATGTCAATGCACTATCGACTCTGCTCACCAGAAGGATCATCACAGGATCAATAAGGCAATGCCATGATCACACACATAAGTAAAGCACGTAATCAGCAAAGCTGAGTACTACATATCAAATATAAATATTCCTAAACATGATACTAAACAATAATGTATAGGAATAAATAATAAATCACTAGGGGAAAAAAATAGAAGGGCTGCGCAAGAAGGGCTGCGCTTTTGATAAAAGCGCAGCCCTATGGTTGAAGGGCTGCGCCTTTTTGGAAAAGCGCAGCCCTACAAATATGAAGGGCTGCACCTTTTCAAAAAAGCGCAGCCCTTCAATTGGAAGGGCTGCGCTTTTTTAAAGGCGCAGCCCTTCCCAAAGTGAAGGGCTGCGCTTTTTAAAAAGGCGCAACCCTTTTCTAGGTAGGGCTGTGCTTTTTTAAAACTAGCGCAGCCCTACTATCTGCTTCTTTTTTTTTTCGATACTACCTATGCGCGCCTAATTACTCCTTCATTCCCACTTTCCCTCTCCTCCCTTAGTCTATTACGAGCGAAAACTTCTCGAGCCCTAACACCACCATTACCACTGCTGCTACCACTCTCCTTGCGTACCACCACTGGGTTTGCGCACCACCACCACCACCACTGCTGCTACCACTCTCCTTGCGCACTACCACTCTCCTCGCGCACCACCACCACATTGCTCCTTGCGCACCACCACCACTGCTGCGGCCACCACCTTGCGCACCACTGCTTCCCACCTCCTTGCGCACCACATTGCACCACCACTGACTAGTTTGAACTAGCGCAGCCCTTCTATGTAAAAAGGGCTGCACTAGTTCAAACTTGCGCAGCCCTTCTTACTTGAAGGGCTGCACTAGTTTGAACTAGCGCAGCCCTTCTATGTTTTAGCGCAGCCCTTCTATGTTTGAAGGGCTGTGCTAGTTCAAAAAGCGCAACCCTTCTTTCATAGAAGGGGCTGCCCTTTTATGAAAGAAGGGCTGCGCTAGTTCTAAAAGGCGCAGCCCTTCTTTCACAAAAGGGTTGCGCTTTTTAGAACTAGTGCAGCCCTAAGCGCAGCCCTTCTTACTTGAAAGTGAAGGGCTGCTACGGAAAGGGCTGCCCTCAAAAAGCGCAGCCCTACATGCCATTTTCAGCGCAGCCCTACTTCTTTTTTCCACTAGTGAATAAACATATAATAATCTGCAGGCAACTTTCACTGAACTAAACTCAAAACATCATTTTAATACTTAAATGGAATAGTTATTGGACGAGTTGTCTTATCTACTAATATGAAATGGGGGCGTGACTCCGCAGTTCAGAGTGACCTGCGATATCGAGGAACCTTTGAAATAAAAGAGGGATGGTGATCAACCCATTCCTAAAAAAGTATGGCACGCTCACCATAACCCCAACCCTTATGTCCAACTCTAGACGTGCACAAGTCTAAAGTCTATAACTTATTCTAGTTACACTTTACGTTAACTACATCTTATTACTTGTATTGACACACACAGATAAGTAACACATAATTAAAATCAAACAGTCATAACAAAGCTTCTTTTATCTTTGGATTAACAAGTGATCACTACTTACAATCCAAGACTACTTAATCCCTTTTATCCTGTACTCACTTTCTTGTTGAACCTAGCCAACAATAAACTTTACCTTTATATAAGTATAACTTGTAACTTACCAAATAAGGTCCACGGCCCTCATAAGATAATAAAATGATACTTCTCATGAATACATGCATTACATGATTCACTTAGGTATCGTTTGGTTGCACTTGGGAAGTTGATCTTCCCTTGATTTTTCACTTCCCATGAAATTCCACTTCCTAGGAAGTAAACAAAATTGTTTGGTAGGCTATGGGAAGATGAAATTCCCATGGGAAGTGGCATTTACCTAGGGGGAACTAGGTAAGCAACTTCCCCCATTGTGTGCGAAGTAGAACTTCCTAGGAAGTGCAAATTCCCATGATTTTGACAACCAAACAACTTCATATATTTCTACTTCCTAGGAATTTGCACTTCCCATGATTTGTTTTGTCAACCAAACAAGGCCTTAACATATACTAATTCTTATATGAATTAATAAATAAACTAACTTAACATGCTTACATCAATCATTCCATACAAACATTATAATCTGATAAACATAATCAATTCTAGATCACATGTTGCACACAGGCATATAACATGTAAAATAATTACAGAAATCACATATTTGAACAATCAAGTTCCTATACATGATACTAAAGATTTAAACCTTCCTTAAACATGGTACTAAGCCACATAGAACGTAAATAATGTACGTACCTCGTATATACTAGCCTGTAGGCCACTTTTAAATCGTTAAAAGTCTCCTACAACGTATTCTCCGCCTAGAAAATAAAGTAACTGAAATTAATAACATGAACAAAAAATTACAGCAGCTTTAAAACGATCAAAACCCCTTAAAAAACGTTTTGAAAGTCGTTTTTAAGTGTCAAACTTAAGTTATTTTTAATTCTTAGTATAGTACAACTATTCTAGCAATTAAAAATCCTTAAAAACTCCATAAATACTTCTTTTCTGAAATTACAGCATTTTTAAAACCTAATAAATCTTCTGAAAATATGTACAACGTATTTAAAATTACGTACTAAACAAATCTTTTTTTTGGTGTTTGCACCCGGTTCACCCTTCGGGCTACATCCGGATCGAGGCCAAGTTCGGGGTGGTTAGATTCCATTCCTCTCCCAAGGGTGTTGCGGGGATTCGAACACGAGTCCGTCCTACCAAAGCCAGTCCCCATCACCACTGGGCCAACACTTACTTGGTACGTACTAAACAATTCTCATAGTTCATAATATATTTCTTTAGTTTCTAGCAAATAAAAACCTTAAAAACTCTTATTTCCATGATTAAAACTAAAAATAAACTCAATAATAATAAATCTGAAATTTCTTATATTGCAAACTATAATAACCGAATTTATTTACATAAGCAGTAATTTAATTGTTAAACATGATAAATAATAATAAAATAATATAAAAACCTAATCTTTTAATGGAATTTTAGGAAGGAAGAAAGAAAACAACCGACAACAATGGAGGAAGAGCAGCGCCGGCAGCAGGGAACCGGCGGCAGCAGTCTTTCGGTTCTTGGGAAGGATTTGTGACGTTTCTTGTTGAACAAGAAACGTTACTTGAAGAAGAAGAAACGAATTTTGAGAGAGAAAGCCGAAGGAACGACGCACGAGGAAGAGAGAGAAAAGTCGAAGGAAGGGAGAGAGAGAAAGTGACGTGAGATTTGAGAGAAATAAATGTGTAGGGTGAAATAATTGGGTTTTTAGGATATTAATATAAAGGCTTCCCTTTATGGGCTTAGGAAAAGAGATTATGATTAATGAAACTTGATGACTGATAAGTCGTTTTTATATATAGTTTTTAGATGCATTTAGGTTGCATTTTAGAGCATTTAGTTTCATATTTAGGTTCATTATTGCATTGTATTCTTAAGTTATGCTTTTGTACTTCTATTCGGTATGTTTTCTTGTTTTTGATGAATTTCAGGCATTGAGGACGTATTTGGTGTATGATTAGCTAAACTTGAGAATTAGGAGCACTTGGAAAGAAGCTACAAGGAATAAGGATCGTAAGGATATGTCATAGTACGAGTTTGAGCAAAAACGAAGCGCAAAATCATTAGAAGAAATGTGAAAAAGAGTCACGTCTACTCTTCTGATCATAACTTTTGATGTGATCCTTATAATCGAGTAATTCCACCAGATTTGGAAACTAGACTTGAAGATCTTTCCAACGATAGGTGGCACGCCCCAAGGAGACTTCTAGTCAAGAAGTTATGCCTTTCGAAAGATTGCACTGATTCTGCTGGAATCTGCCACACGTACGCGCGGATCACTAATCCGCCTATTAATGATTTATTTAATACTTTCCTTATCTTGTAAATTACTTACCAAGTCATATTAGGTCATTGAATATTTATTTAGATAGGTTTTTATTCTCTCTCTCTCCTCCCCCCTCTCACGTTATTTCTTTTTAGGTTTTAGGTTTTAGTTTTCTCTCCTATTCTTTCTCTCTAGTTTTTAGTGTAAACCCTAGTTTTCATTCTTTTTCATTAATTTATGAGTTTCATTAGTTTCTTTCATCGATTTCTTTAATTATGTTTTCTTTTATAGTTTTAGATTTCATTATTTATTTCATGATAGAGTAGTTTCTTTTATCTATAGTTAAGTTGAACCCTAGTATGATTTAATTCATGATTGTTTCTTTAAATTCTCATATTAATTGTTAGTTGTTCTTGCTTAATTGATTGTGCATATTCCAATACTGGATTAGGGATAACTAGTATTGTTATGATTCCATTGTCTTGATCACAACTGGAGTTGGATTTTGACGGATTTGAGTATTTCAATTAAGGACATGAAGTTCTCAACGGGAGTTGGTAGAATGGATTGTTAGGAAGTTAAAGTGCCGTGTTTAATGTCTTTAATTTGCATGATTCCATGGGAGTAGGCTTGAATGCATATTAGAGAAGTCATAGATACTCGGGAGAGGTCTATGGTACTTTATAGGGTGGACTTTTCCTTGTGAACATTTAATTGATTAGTTTGGGGTAGGAATTATTTTGTATTACTTCGTGCTAGTGGGGATACTTAACTGTAGAATCTTTTATTTATATATTGATTAGTATAGTTATTTCGACGATCATTGTTATTAATCTCCTTTAGTCTTACCATTATTTAAGAACTAATCATAGAACAACTTTCTCTCTGTGGGATCGACCCTGACTTACCCTACTACATAGTTAGGAGGATTAGTTAGGTTATTTATTTTTGTTAGGTGCGCAACACGCCTATCAATGACTAATAAGATGGACAATTTAAGACTTTAGTCATCAACATGACTCTTTTCCTTTATATCCTTTTAGGATTTTCGATTCCATTAAACTTCTTTTTCAATGTACTTTAATATTCAAAACCTTTATTAAAACATGCTTAATGAAAATATTTCTAATTTTATTAAGTTATGAAAAATAATTTCATTTTACTTTTAAAATAGTCAACCCTTTTTAAATAGTCAAATCATTTTCCAAACTCATTTAGATTTAAATACAACTATATAAATACCTGAATATATTTATAAAAATTCTTTAAAATTGCGGGGGATTAAAATAAGTTTCGTCCCGAAACTTGACACAAAAATCTCGTACTTTCAAAAGTTGAATTCGCTATTTCGAAAGTTTTTGAAGAAAGGTAGTGCCTCTTGTGCACTTTTCCCATTTTTAAAACACTTGTGCTACTTATGACCACTTTTCTTATGCGGAGAATCTACTTCTTTTGCACAAACATGTGCAAATTACCCGACATAGGCATGCAAATGAAGGAAAATTTCATAAAAATAGACAAAAGCGCGAAATTTATCGCATTCTACCCCCCTTAAAGAAAACGAGTTACGCCCTCGTAACTCACCTCAAGGAATAGGTCTGGATACTTTTTCCTCATTCATCTTCGGCTTCCCACGTTGCCTCTTCTGACTCGTGGTTAGACCAAAGAACTTTGACGATGTGAACATCTTTTATTGCGTGTATACGCACTTTCCTGTCGAGAATCTTGACAGGCTTTCCTCATATAGTGAGGCTACTATCATCTGAACTCTTTCAGGCTCTAGACATGACGCTCATCAGGGATATAGCGCTTAAGTTGGAGATATGGAATACATCATGCATCTTCTCAAACTCCATTGGTAGCGCCAATCTATAAGCTACTTTCCCAATCGCTCCAAAATCTCATATGGGCCTACATACTTAGCACTTAATTTGCCCTTTTTCCCAAATCTCATAACGCCTTTAGTGGGTGATACTTTCAAGAACACTTTATCACCTACATCAAACTCATCTTCGCGTCGTTTTAAATCTGCATAACTTTTCTGCCTATCTTGCGCAGCTTGAATTCGAGCCTGAATTAATCGGACATTCTTAACGGTCTCCTCAATAAATTCAGTCCCCAATACTATATTTTCACTAAAGTCATTCCAGCAAATGGGACTTCTACATTTCCGTCCATATAATGCCTCAAACGGTGCCATCTTTATACTCGCATGATAACTATTGTTGTAAGAAAACTCAATCAAATCTAATTGGTCCTCCCAACTACCTTGAAAATCGATCGCACATGCTCTCAACATGTCCTCTCAGTCTGACCATCGGTCGCAGGGTGAAAGGCTGTACTCATTTTCAATGTTGTCCCAAGGTTTGATTGGACCTTTTTCCAAAACTTCGATAGGAATCTAGAGTCACGGTCAGAAATAATGTCCTTTGGAACTCCATGAGGTCTCAACCACATGCTTAATGTAAGTCTTAGCGAGCTGTTTCTTTTTCCATGTCTCCTTAATAGGTATGAACACGGCTGATTTGGTCAGTCTATCCACAATAACCCAAATAGTGTCATTTCCACTTCTCGTCTTAGGTAGGGCAGTCACAAAGTCCATAGAAATAGAATCCCACTTCCATCCAGGGACCTCTAACGATTGAACCTTTCCTATAGGTCTCTTATGGTCTATCTTCACCTTCTGACAAGTTAGGCACTTAGACACATATTCAGCTACCTCTCTCTTCATGTTTGGCCACCAATAGATAACCTTAAGGTCTTTATACAGATTGTCACCCCAGGGTGCACAGAATATGGAGTATTATGCCCCTCGTCCATAAGACGTCTCTTAAGGTCATTGCACTTTTGTGGTACACACCACCTCCCTTTAAACCTTAGACTCCCATCATCATGAATCTTAAAGTCAGCTTCCTTTCCTTGCTTCATTTTCTCCTTGATCTTTTCTAGGTGCTCATCACCAACTTGACCCTCAATAATCTCATCGAAAACTGACACACCCAAAGAAAGAGTACTAATTCTAGCCTCACTTTCCCCAGGATTTAAAATTTCTAGGCTCAACCTTTACATATCTTGACACAACTCCTCAGGGACTATCAACGTACTCAAGCTATGACTCGATTTTCTACTTAGGGCATCAGCCACCACATTTGCTTTCCCTTCATGATACTGGATGTCTAAATCATAATCCTTAATCAACTCCAGCCATCTTCTCTGCCTCATATTCAAGTATTTTTGGGTGAAGATGTACTTCAAGCACTTATGGTCTGTAAATATCTTGCAAGTTGCTCCATAAAGATAATGTCTCCAAATTTTCAATGCAAACACTATGGCAGCTAACTCTAGATCATGGGTAGGGTAATTAGCTTCATACGGTTTCAGTTGATGCGACGCATACGCTATTACCTTACCATTCTGTTGTAACACACAACCCAGACCATTTTTCGATGCATCACTCTATACCTCAAATCCCTCATTTCCATAAGGCAAGGTCAAAACAGGTGCAGAGGTTAAACGATCCTTCAAGATCTGGAAAGCTTCCTCACACTTTTCATTCCACTCGAACTTAGACTCCTTTTTCATCAAATTGGTCATAGGTCTTGCTATCTTCGAGAAATCTTCACAAATCTCTATAATAGCCAGCTAGACCCAAGAAACTCCTAATGTCTGACACACTCTTTGGAGTTGGCCACTCACTCACAGCTTGAATCTTAGCATGATCTACTGAGACTCCTTCCTTAGACACAAAGTGACCCAAGAATGCTACTTTCTCCAAACGGAACTCATACTTAGAGAACTTGGCATATAGTTGGTTCTTCCTCAAAGTCCCCAAAATAATCCTCAAGTGCTAATCATGCTCAGTTTCATTCCTCGAATATATCAAAATGTCATCAATGAAAACCACTACGAACTTGTTCAGAAACTCATGAAAGATCCTATTCATCAAGTCCATAAATATCGCTGGAGCATTGGTTAACCCAAATGGCATTACAGTAAACTCATAGTGACCATAACGCGTTCTAAAGGCAGTCTTAGGTACATCCTTATCGGCTACCCTCAATTGATGATATCCAGAACGTAGGTCAATCTTCGAGAACACACTTGCTCGATTCAACTGGTCGAATAGGTCATCTATTCTAGGCAAGAGGTCATCTATAGAACGTAAATAATGTACGTACTTCGTATATACTAGCCTGTAGGCCACTTTTAAATCGTTAAAAGTCTCCTACAACGTATTCTCCGCATAGAAAATAAAGTAACTAAAATTAATAACTTAAACCAAAAATTACAGCAACTTTAAAACGATCAAAACCCCTTAAGACACGTTTTAAAAGTCGTTTTTAAGTGTCAAACTTAAGTTATTTTTAATTCCCAGTATAGTACAACAATTCTAGCAATTAAAAATCCTTAAAAACTCCATAAATACTTCTTTTATGAAATTACAACACTTCTAAAATCTAATAACTCTTCTGAAAATATGTACAACGTATTTACAATTACGTACTAAACAAATCTCATAGTTCATAATATATTTCTTTAGTTTCTAGCAAATAAAAACCCTAAAAGCTCTTATTTCCATGATTAAAACTAAAAATAAACTCAACATAATAAATCTGAAATTTCTTATATTGCAAACTATAATAACCGAATTTATTTACATAAATAAAACAGTGATTTAATTGTTAAACATGATAAATAATAATAAAATAACATAAAAACCTAATCTTTTAATGGAATCTTAGGAAGGAAGAAGGAAAACAACCGACAACAATGGAGGAAGAGCAGCGCCGGCAGCAGCAGGGAACCGGCGGCAGTAGTCTTTCGGTTCTTGGGAAGGATTTGTGACGTTTCTTGAACAAGAAACGTTACTTGAAGAAGAAGAAACGAACTTTGAGAGAGGAAGCCAAAGGAACGACGCACGAGGAAGAGAGAGAAAAGTCGAAGGAAGGGAGAGAGAGAAAGTGACGTAAGATTTGAGAGAAATAAATGTGTAGGGTGAAATAATTGGGTTTTTAGGATATTTATATTAAGGCTTCCCTTTATGGGCTTAGGAAAAGAGATTATGATTAATGAAACTTGATGACTAATAAGATGGACAATTTAAGACTTTAGTCATCAACATGACTCTTTCCCTTTATATCCTTTTAGGATTTTCGATTCCATTAAACTTCTTTTTCAATATACTTTAATATTCAAAACCTTTATTAAAACATGCTTAATGAAAATATTTCTAATTTTATTAAGCTATGAAAAATAATTTCATTTGAGTTTTAAAATAGTCAACCCTTTTTAAATAGTCAAATCATTTTCCAAACTCATTTGGATTTAAATATAACTATATAAATACCTGAATACATTTATAAAAATTCTTTAAAATTGTGACGGATTACAGTAGGTAGAATGGATTGTTAGGAAGTTAAAGTGTTGCGTTCAATATCTTTAATTTGCATGATTCCATGAGAGTAGGCTTGAATGCATATTAGAGAAGCCATAGATACTCGGGAGAGGTCTATGGTACTTTATAGGGTGGACTTTTCCTTGTGAACATTTAATTGATTAGTTTAGGGTAAAAATTATTTTGTATTACTTCGTGCTAGTGGGGATATTTAACTGTAGAGTCTTTAATTTATATATTGATTAGTATAGTTGATTCGACGATCATTGTTATTAATCTCCTTTAGTCTTACCATTATTTAAGGACTAATCATAGAACAACTTTCTCTCTGTGGGATCGACTCTGACTCACCCTACTACATAGTTAGGAGGATTAGTTAGGTTATTTATTTTTGTTAGGTGCGCGACACGCCTATCACTTAGCTACTAGTTTAATAAACTAATAACCATATAATATATTAAGCGAATCAGATTAGTAATTGATTAGATCAATAAGATCCCTTTATATAATAAAGCGAGTGAATCCTATCAAAATTTCAGTTACACATATCACAAGCTGACTTAGTCATATTATAGCATGAAATTTATATGAGATTGTAAGTGAATCGCGTCACTAATTGGAGCCTTTATAAAAAAAAATTAGTAAATCACAAGATTATCATATCACAAGTTGATGGACTCATATCAAAAAGTGGTTGAATTTTGTCACAAATTGAGTGAATCATATCTTATATTTAGTGAATCATATCACAAATTGAGGGATCCTTTTTTTAAATATTAGTGAACTACAAGTTTAGTAAATGTATCATATCACTATCCAAAAAAGGATTGAATCTTATCACAAGCGAGTGAAACATATCACATTATGAGTGAATCAAAAGAAGAGTTAAGTACCATATGACATATTGAGGAGTTCTTATAAAAACCTTACTAAACCATATCACATTATAATAAATTCGTACCAAATCGACAAATAAGTCCAAATCTTGAAAAATAAGCTACAATCTCAATATTTAAAAACAACTCTAGTGACCAAAATAAATATTAGAAGACAATAAAAGCATGCATACTCACCACTTTCCAGATGGCTGGACCAGTGATTGCTTATGAAAATAAGTAAGAACATAATATGATTGACTAAAATATGATATGATTCAATCAATGATGGATATAATTTCACCCCACTCTGATATGAATTATGATATGCATTGTATGATTGTTAAGAATTTAAAAGTGAACATATTTTTTTAGATCGGGATCGAAAAGATCCTTCCAGAACATAGAATCAGAACGTAAAATCGTAAGATCGTAAGATCATAGGATTGTAAAATCTGGATGGGGACTTTAATAACAATGGTTATAACACTCTTACATGTATGGTTTATTACATATTAATTGGATTACTATTAAACTGCATTTCTTTTTCACGACTTAACTGAGTAACATGAATCCTTATTTCTTTGAACACCTTATTTTAATTGAATAATTAACTTGAGTAATAACATATTAGTCCTTTGACGGCTTATTACTTGAATAATCATATTACTCCTTTCACGGTTTATTATTGGAATAAAGTAATGCAAAGTAATGTAGTAATATTTTTTTGATTTAGGTCTTTTTTATAGAAATTAGAATAATGAGATAATGTTTCTTTGATTTAAGTCTTTTTATAACAATTAGAGTAATGAGATAATAGTTGTTATTTACTCCCTCCGTTTTTTCAATTGCTACATTGTTGTATGCACAACAATTTAGAAATTGACTAATAACTAAAAGAGATATTACTTTATGGTGGGCCAAGTGCCCCAACTAATAAAAGTTTAAATAATGTAACAATTAAAAATAAATGAATATTTAAGAAAATGTAACAATTTAAAAAATGGAGGAAGTATTAGCTACTAATTATTACTTATTACTTATTAGCTACTAATTGTTACTTTTTATCTAACAATTGTTACTTCTGATCTACTAATTATATAACTGTTACTTCTTATCTACTAATTATAAAAACTATTATTGGGTTTATCGTGTTAAAATTCAAGAACAATTTTATAATCTCTATTATAAATGGCAACTCTTGATCACTTTGGACTCCACCCTTTTTGACCAATTAATATGCCCCTAACTACAAAAGAAAACCACAACACTTACCACTCTATTACTTTAAAAGTAAAAAAATAAAAGGAAATTTTGACAAGAGAGGTCTGAACTATGGCCGATAATTTTTAAAAGGTACCAACTTTGGATTAACCTGTGGAGGTCCTAATTATGTGGGGTCCTAACTTTTATAGGTCCTTACAGGTTGCCAACCTGCAGAAAACCGGTAAACCCTCACGTGACTTCATCAAAAAGGCACGTTAGGTTGCCTTGTAGCCTAAAATCTTTCTTTCTCTCTTTCTTTTTCATTCTTTCTGTCTTCCTCTATCTCTCTTTCTTTCTCTGTGTTAATCTCCAATGGAAGCGCAAAAATCTAGCAACTCTGGATCTATCAACTCCAAAAGTGAAGCAACTGTAAGATGCAACCATGGAATTCCGGCAAAACTAAGGACATCGAAAAACAGTGGAAGCTATGGGAAAAGGTTTTACGGCTGTTCAATGTGGCCAATAAGTATTCTTCCCCATTTTAGGGTTTTCTGTGTTTTTTTGATTCTTAATTGCGATTTCAAGATCAATAACTGTCAACAATGTATTTGCAAATATAAAGAACAAAAGTAATTCAAGTGTATTGATTGACACAACATGTAATTTAAATATCAATAACTGTCAACAATGGACAATTGTATCATAGAAATTGATTGTAACAATAGTTGCACAAAATAGATCAAGTTTGTTCCAAAACCAGAATAGTGTGGCCAAAATAAATATTGTTCCCAAAATAGAATTGGACATATAACAGTTTTAGTTTGTTGATGCTTGGGTTGATGCTTGGGTTGATGCTTGGGTTGATGGTTGACTTGAACCCATAGTTTCTCCAATGATTCTTGGTACTCTTCCTCCCTGTGCACATGACATCAAAAAAGTGTAAGTTCAAATTGATAACAACAAAAAAGTAACACCTCTTGAACAATTATTGTGAGCTTCTTACACCCACATAAGTAGAACCATCATCAGCTATGAAAACACCCACTCCTTTAGGCACCTATTATTTTGGGACACGAACAACAATATTATAGGTCAAAATGGTGAACTTGGAAATATTGAGAAAACAGAGGGAAGTCAAATGGTTAACTTACAGTGGTTGTAGCTTTCTTCCCACGTCTTGAACCCTTACCTCCTCTCCCACCCTTACCACCTCTTGAACCCTTCCCTCCTCTCCCTGCTGTGCTTGGATGTGGGTCTGAGCTGCTTGGATCAACATTTGTAGATCTCTTTCCTCCTCTTGAACCCTTCCCTACCATGATGACCCTTCCTCCTTTTCCAGTTCTGCTTGGCTCTGTTGTTGCATCCAAGTGACGGTCATTCTGAGCACCATGCTGAGTTGAAGCATCAGATGTCTTGGCCTTCTTGTGAGGTGGATGAGTAGGAGCTTTGTCTTTATTTGGACAAGTCCTCTTGTTATGGCCCTTAACTTCAACCCCATGTTTGGTTAATCTCCCAGGATTTTTGGGGTTTTCATGTGGGTCTTTTCTCCTACATATTCTTGGTCTCCCAGGCCCAACTTTAATGGGTGGTGGGATGAGAGGAGAAGTGACTAGTGGCCAGTGTCTTTCACTTACTAGAGGTGGGATTGACCCAGCATAAGATCTCAGGTAATTCTCTCTGGTGTACACTGGGTCCACATAATCTTCAGCATCTCCTCTACAGAAGAATATGCTGGCTACAGCATGACAACAGGGGATACCAGTGAGGTCCCACTTCCTGCAGGTGCAAGATCTAGCTTCAAGGTCAACTGTTACACTATCCATATGATAGTTGACCTGAAATATTGTATTTGTTGATGGAATTGGACTGCAGTTGGCAGCTAGGTTTTTTTCCTTCTCCAATCTAGCTTGAATCCTAGGACACAACTTTGCAGAGCTGGCCTCCATTTCCTGTCTTTTAACCACCAACCTTTGCATCAGGGCAGTCCTGATATCCTCCAGCATGTAAATGAGATGTTTGGTTCTTGCATTGATGATATACCCATTGAATGTCTCTGATAAATTGCTAGTGATCACATCTGTCTTGCTAGCTGTCTTCAGAAATGCCCTACAAAAGACATCTGGATTATGTTTCCTAAATGCAGCAGCATCACTATTAACCTCTGACATCTCTTCCATTGCATCATTGAAATCAGCCACACTATAGCTTTAGCAGCTTTCCAAATATCAATTTCATCTCATCACCTTTAAAGTCCTTGTGCCAATGTGCAAAAATGTGTCTTGCACAGTGCCTGTGCTCACATTTTGGCAGTATTTTTGGCACAGAACTTATAATAGCCTGCAAGTAGATTGAACATAGCATGAGATTAATCACAACATTATTACTGAACCTTTCATGAAAAGAAAAATTGTTAGACTTACCAAGTGTTCATCAGATACAATAGTGAGATCCTCTCCCTCACCTAAATTGAGGGAATGTTGAAGCTGAGTCATAAACCACTCCCAAGAAGAATTGTTTTCCCCCTCCAAAATTGCCCAGGCAACTGGGTACATCTGGTCATTTGAATCCCTACCAGTAGCTGCCAACAGTTGTCCACCCAGAAATGTTTTGAGGAAATAAGCATATATGCTTAAAAATTTTCTACAACCTTCAATCCACCCTCTCTTAACACCATCAAAGCATATGAATAGCCTTTGAAATACTGGGACCTTATCATTCTTTTTTGCAAGAGCATGAACCAGTTCAATTATAGTGTCAGGGCAGCTAGTTTTGATGGCAGCTATATATCTGCCCAGCTTCCCATAATGATCAAACATGGATCCATGGAGGAGCCTATGAGCCCTGTATTTGACTTTATAAGCTAGGGCTCTCTTAATTAAAACCTTGTAACCCTTCCTCACAGTATCCATAATCTCCTTAGCTGGCCAGTGAGGCCTAGCCTTAAAGATTTCAAGCAGTTGCTTTGCCAGCCAAGATGACTTCATTTGCCTATTGCTATCCATGTTCCTTGTGCAACTGTGTGCACTGTCAACAGATTTGACAACAAAACATGCCCTCCTAGTATCCCAAGATCCATACAACCTAAAGGACATCCTTTCTTGCATCTAACTTCCATCCTCTGCTGCCTCTTTTTATTACTACTTGAAAAACTCAAATTCCTACCTTGTTGCACAGCAAACATAGCTACTGCTTCTCTAAAGCATTCCCTATTTGGAAATCTCTGCCCCACTGTCCAGGAAAAGTTGTTGTAATCAATGTCTCCATGAATCAATAACCCCCTGCCTGTCCTCCTAGGCCCTCTATCCTCTCCTTCAACATCACTGTTCTCAGGAGTGTGAATATCATCTTCACTGTCCTCATATTCACTCAGAAACCCACTCTCACTATGTGGTTGTTTTTCATTTCCCCTCTTATCTTTCCATCTGCAGCTTCCCTTTGCAACTTTGTGCAATTTCAAATAGTTTGGTGTTGGTCCCTCTAACTTTACTTCTTGCAATCCTCAGTTCATCATCACTGGTTTCAGGATAATCACCATCAACAATTGTCTCAATTTCATCCTCAGGCACCTCCTTATACTCCTCATTCAACAGATCATGTAACTCATCTTCACCTATTTCAGATTCGTCTACATACTCAGATGAATCACTTTCATTTGACCCTTCAGTGCTAGGTTCATACCTAGAGGAGTCACTATTGTCTTCTTCACCAATTAACTCCTTCCATGTAAGAGGACTCTCAGGCCTGTTGTCATACCAGTCATAGTAATCATGTGGAAGAGTTTCCTGGTCATCTATGAAAGGTTCTTTGGTGGACTCATTAAAGAAGGCAGTTGGAGCTGAAGGTGTTTGTGAGGGGGCCTGTACTGACAGTGAGGTGGGAGGACAATCTACAAATGTAGCTGAAGGTGTTAGTGAGGGAGCCTGTGCTGACAGTGCGGTGGGAGGACAGTTAACAGTTGTAGCTGCAGGTCTTTCTAGGGGAGGCTTATTTGCAAAAGGGTTCTCAGAGAGTATCTGAACTTCTTGTAGCCTAAGACTAGACCTAAGTGGGGGCAGTACTTGTGGGCCCTTTTTCTTACCAAAGCACTTGAGTTTTTCTGGCCTTTGTTTTGGGAGGGAGGGTTTACTTGTGGGCACTTCTGGTTTTATTTGCTGAACAGGTACAGATGGCTTAAAAGGCTGACTCCCAGGCTTTGGTTCAGGCCCAGGTTTTGATCCAGGCCCACTCCTTCCATTTAGTTTAGGCCCATTTGGTTCAGGTGCATTTGGTTCAGGCCTAGGTATTGACATATTGGCTTTAGGCCCTTGACTAGGTTGAGTTTGGTCAGGCCCCTCATTGGGTTCAGGTTGCTTAGTGGCCCAGTCTAAAAGGTTCCCTTCCACCATTTGAGGTTCATCAACCCCATGTAATACAAATAGGTCAATACACCTGCTTTTCAATGCTATTTTTCCCATCTCTAACACCTCCTTATCTCTGTAAACAATTCTCAAACCATCATCTAGTGTCTTCCCAGGAATAAGGTAAAAAATTTTATCAATTACCCTATAAGTACCACATTTTTTGGCCATATCTTCCAAAAAAAACCAACACAGTTCATCAGGATCAACAGGAAAGGTCCTCCCACCCCCACCAATGTATTCGATACCCTTATCAGTTTTTTTGAAACTTCCCCCATGCCAAAATCTTGACGTCACAATATCCATCACTTGCAAACTACAGTAGTAAATGAAACAACAAGAAAATAATCAACATTTTGCTTTCACAATTCAATTCATGGAGCATAAAACAAAAAAAAAAATTGCAAACCACAAAAATTCAACCTTCACTAAACAGAAAAAAATTTCAGACCACAAAAATTCTACCAAAAACACCATCGGAAAAAAAATTCAAGCTTTACAAGCAAAGAAGTTCAAGATAATTCACTTACTAGGGTTTCTTCAAAATCGCGAAACTTGTCTGCACAGTAATGGCGATGGAGGAGGAAGATGAACAGTTGAGGGTGTTAATTTTAGGGGGAAAACAATTTAATGGGTCTGTTAATAGCCAACTTGAAAAACTTACTTTCATTAAACATCATGTGGGACCCTGTTTATGACCTATGTTTCCAGTTACAAGTCACACAGGACCTATAAAAGTTAGGACCCCACATAGTTAGGACCTCCACAGGTTAATTCAAAGTTGGTACCTTTTAAAAATTATCAGCCATAGTTCAGACCTCTCTTGTCAATTTTTCCAAAATAAAATAGAAAAGGAAAAAACCCATCTATCTAATAGAGTGCAAAGCAATTACCACTCTGCATATAAAGGCTAGTTAATATAAAACCCAACAACATACATGTAACACCCCAAAATTTCACTTAAATTTTTCGCACGTTGATTGTTATTATTATTTTGAGTGCAAAATTATATTTTATTAATATATTTTCCGAAAAGTATAAACGTATATATATCTTTACACCTGCATTTATGTTTGATAAGGTTGCAATGCTTCTACAATGTGTCTTTATGTGTGGCATTCCTTGGTAGGTGTACAATGCTCTTATCTGCGTTAATTATATTAAACGGGCAATGTAGTGCTCGTGTCTGTGCAAAGTGTAAAATGTGATCGTGTGGTAAGTACTGATGTGGTTGCTAGTAGCTCATTAAGTGGTGATCATGAGGTGTTGCTTGCTAAAGGTATGGGGGACAGCCAAGGAGGGTTTAGTGAAGCACATGGTCCGAGTTTGGAAGCTACAAGGTGGTGCATGGTGGTCACAATACAGTGCCAACCACTGTTCGGCATACAGTGCTAACCACTGTGCTAGGGTAAAAGATCAACGTGGAAAGTTTTAGTATTAGTCTCCTAGTTCTGTTAGGAGAAGGTAATACTTAGTCTCCTAGTCATGTTAGGAGAGGGTTACACTAATCCATGTTGGATTAGGAGTATTTAGAGTCTTTGTTTACTTGGAGTTTTAGGAGTCATGGTTTTGCCTACGTTCTTAAAACGGTGGATTTTACGTGACTCAATGGTGTTAGGAGTCTAGGACTTAGAGACATGTTCTAAGCCTAATTAGGGTTATGTTATTTGCCTATGAATAGCTTAGTTTGTACATTATATTAAGATACGAAATAATATCAAGAGTTTAAAGAAAGTTTATGCATCAAATTGGCAACTAGTTTGTTTGCTTGTTTGATCAATTTGCCGATTGATTTCTTGTGAGTTCCAAGTAAATCTTCGAAGAGTTTGTGAGTGTTGTGAGTATTCCAATACTAACAGATTTTAAAGCCTTAGTTTAGGGTCCGAGAACCGAGTTCTTAAATCTTAACTAAACGTTTCAAAGAATAAAGTATTCTTCTTTGATTCATTATCTTTCGAGTTGTAAGGTGTGAGATTACCTCTCCACGTTACACATCAATTGGTATCAGAGCAAAGGTGTGACTTTGGGGGGAATTGGACGTGCAAAAGGTGGTGATTTTGGTCCAAGAAGGTTCTTAGAATTACAAGGAGTGTTCGAGCAGTTTTTACGAGCAACGTTCGAGGGGTTCTTGGTGTTTATTTCTTGGTGTTTCTTGGTGGATCTTCGTGGTTGATACTTACCATCATGGGGGACAACAACCAAGAGAGGATTAATGAATTGCTCCAGCAGCAACTTGGAGCCCTGCAACAAGTCTTGGCCACGTTAACCGTAAGCCTGCTAAGCAAAGACAAGGAGAGGAAGAACGATGGTGGTGCGAGTGATCGAGGGATGAAGATTGACATCAATGACTTTGATAGCACTTTAGACCCTGAGTTATACATGGAGTGGGAGAGATCCATTGAAAGGTTCTTTGAGTATAGAGAGACGCCGGATGAAAAGCAATTTTCAATTGCTAAATTGAAGCTAACCAAACACGCTGCGATTTGGTTGGAGGGTGTTCAAGCTCAAAGAAGGAGGGATGGAAAAGGAAAGATTCAATCTTGACCAAAGCTTAAAACGCACCTAAGGAGGAGGTTTGTCCCTACCAACTTTAAACAAACCTTGTATGTAAAGTGGAGCACTTTGAAGCAAGGGTGTGGGAGTGTGGAAGACTACATTAAAGAGTTCGAAAGACTAGCCATTGTATGCGAGATTGAGGAAAGGGAGGAGCAAAAATTAGGGCTATTTTTGGCAGGACTTAACAATGATATCTATGAGAAGGTTGAAGTGCATCCCTACATCACTTATGACGAGGCATGCAAGTTAGCCATGAAGTTTGATAAGCATAGGAAGAAGGAGAAAGGGACTACAACCTATGAGAAGGGTGGTAGTTCGAAATTCAAGGGTACCTATGCGGGAACAAAAGAAGGAAGTTCGAGTGTGAAACACCTAACCCTAGAGGACTTGAAGGAGATAAGGGGAAAAAACTGGCTGTGGGAGGTGGTGACCTTTCCAAGATCAAGTGTTTCAAGTGTCAAGGACACGGCCACTACAAGAGGGATTGTCCTAACCCTAGGGCACTCACCATCATGGAGATCCAAGCCATATGCATCCACGCCTTCACTGATGAGGAAGACGAAAGGATTGAAGAAAAGGTGGATCTAATGGAGAGTAGTGATGAAGAGGCCGAAAAGTGTGGTCCGGAAGAGGAGAGAAGCCTTATATTGAGGAGGGCCATGCATATTCAAGTAGCCAATCAACCGGAGCAAAGGAAGAATATCTTCCAAACCAAGTGTAGGGTGAATGGAGAGTTGTGCAACTTGATTATTGATGGAGAAAGCATGACTAATGCTGTATCTAAGGAGTTGGTGGAGAAATTGAGCCTAAAGACTATTCGCACCCTAGTCCCTACAAACTAAGGTGGTTGGATGAGCAAGGCAATTCAGTGAGAAAACAACAATTAGTAGGGTTCCAAATAGGGTCCTATAATGACGAAATTTTGTGTGATGTTTTGAAGATGGATGCGTGCCATATACTCCTAGGGAGGCCATGGCAATACGACAGGCAATGGAAACACAATGGGGTGACTAATGTGTACACCATTAAGAAAGATGGAGTGAAAAAGGAATTGATTTCTTTACCCCCTACAAGACACAACCCTCCTACAACAAGCAAACTAAAGGAGACTCTTTTGGTGGGAAGAAAGGTGATGGAAAGGGAGATTGAAGAAGGCGAACCTTGTTACATGTTATTTAGCAAGGAAGTGGTGGAAGGATTAACAAGCAAAAGTCCTAAATTAGCCAAATTACTATTGGAATTGGAGGATGTTTTTCCAGAGGATTTGCCACCTGGGTTACCACCAATACGAGGGATTGAACATCAAATAGACTTCATACCAGGAGCACCCATGCCAAACAAGCCTTCATATAGGGCCAATCCAGATGAGACCAAGGAGTTGCAAAGACAGATAGGAGAGTTAATGGAAAGGGGATACGTGAAGGAGAGCATGAGCCCTTGTGCTGTGCCTACATTGTTGGTGCCTAAGAAGGATGGAACGTGGAGAACGTGTATTGATAGTAGGGCAGTGAATAATATTACTATCAAATATAGGTTTCCAATCCCTAGGCTAGATGACATGCTTGATGAGCTATGTGGCGCCAAATTATTTTCCAAGGTAGACTTTAGGAGTGGTTACCACCAAATAAGAATGAGGGAAGGGGATGAATGGAAGACGACGTTCAAGACCAAGCATGGGCTATATGAGTGGCTAGTGATTCCATTTGGCTCACTAATGCGCCAAGTACCTTCATGAGGGTAATGAATGAAGTACTGAGGCCTTTTTTGGGGAGGTTTATTGTCGTATACTTGGATGAGATCTTGGTGTATAGTAGAGACGAAGATTCACATTTGAAGCATCTAAGGAAGTTATTTGAGGTACTACGAAACAGAAACTTTTTGGGAAGATGGAGAAGTGCACCTTCATGCAAGAAGAGATTAGTTTCCTTGGCTACATTGTGACGGATTAAGGCATCAAGGTGGATCCATCTAAAGTTGAAGCCATTAATTCATGGCATGTTCCGAAGACATTACGGAGGTATCCATGGCTTAGCTTTATTCTATAGGAGGTTCATTAAAAACTTTAGTACATTGTTGGCCCCCACCACTGAATGTACTAAGAAAGGAGGATTTGAATGGACTGAACAAGCTCAAGAGGCGTTTGAAGAGGTAAAGAGTAGAATGTGTAGTGCACCTATCTTAGCATTACCATACTTCACTAAGCCCTTTGAGGTAGAATGTGATGCAAGTGGCAAGGGAATTGGGGCAGTGTTGATACAAGAAGGGAGTCCCATTGCCTACTTTAGTGAGAAACTTGGAGGGGGAAAGTTAAATTATTCGACTTATGATAAAGAGTTTTATGCTATGGTGAGAGCTTTGGACCATTGGAGTCACTACTTGCGTCCCCAAGCATTTGTTTTGCATTCGGATCACGAGTCCTTGAAATACATTCATGGACAACATAAGCTCAGTGCTAGGCACGCAAAGTGGGTGGAGTTCATGCAATCTTTTAACTTTGTGGCTAAGTACAAGGCAGGGAAGGCCAATGTTGTGGCGGATGCGTTATCTAGGAGGTATAGCCTATTGACACTACTTGATTCTAGAATCCTTGGATTCGAGATAATAAAGGAGTATTATGTGGAGGATCCAGATTTTAAAGAGATGTTCAAGGAATGCTCGAAGGGGCCACAAGGAGTCTACATGGTGAATGAGGGACACTTGTTCAAGGGCAATAAGTTGTGCGTACCTAAGTGTGCTATAAGAGGTCTATAGTGAAAGAAGCGCATGGAGGAGGCTTGGCTGGGCACTTTGGACTGCATAAGACCTTGGATTTGCTTCATGAGCATTTCTTTTGGCCACGCATGCTAGGGGATGTTTAAGCACATTTGGCGAGATGTGGTGTGTGTCAAAGAGCCAAGAGTACCTTTCATAAGGGACTTTATATTCCACTACATGTTCCGTAGAGACCTTGGGAGGATGTGAGCATGGACTTTGTGGTTGCTTTGCCTCGCACATAAAGGGGTAAAGATGCTATCATGGTGGTAGTAGATCGGTTCTCAAAGATGGCTCATTTCGTACCATGTCACAAGGTGGATGATGCAATTAATGTGGCTGGATTGTACTTTAGGGAGATTGTGAAGCTACATGGGGTTCCTAGATCTATAGTGTCGGATAGGGATAGCAAGTTCCTTAGATATTTTTGGCGTACATTATGGAGACTGTTGCAAAGTTGTTGTTTAGCACATCTCATCATCCACAAATAGATGGGCAAACTGAAGTTACTAATAGGACACTTGGGGTGTTGTTACGAGGGTTGGTAAGCAAGACTGGTAAGGATTGGGATATCAAGCTTAGTCATGCTGAGTTTGCATATAATCGAACACCTACAAGCACTACAAAGTATAGCCCATTCGAAGTGGTTTATGGAGTGAATCCCTATGTGCCTATTGATCTCATTGCTTTACCTAAGGATGAGTATGTACACAAAGAAGCAAGGGAACATGCTGCTAACATGCTTAAACTACACAAGCAAGTTCGAGTCACAATTGATAAAATGAACGAGGCTTATAAGAAGAGGGCTAATAAGCATAAAAAGCAGCATGAATTTCAACCAGGGGATTTAGTATGGATACATCTAAGGAAGGAAAGGTTTCCAGGAAAGAGAAAACACAAGCTCATGCCACGAGCTGAAGGGCCTTTTGTGGTTGAAAGGAGGCTAGGTGAGGGTGCTTACAAGCTTGACCTACCTAGTGAATTTGGCAATGTATCCGCGAGCTTCAATGTGGGAGACTTATCATCTTATCTAGGGGATGACGACCTGGCGGAATTGAGAGCAATTCCTTCTCAAGAAGGAGGGAATGATGTGGTTGCTAGTAGCTCATCAAGTGGTGATCATGAGGTGTTGCTTGCTAAAGGTGGAAGCACATGGTCCGAGTTTGGAAGCTACAAGGTGGTGCATGGTGGTCACAATACAGTGCCAACCACTGTCCGACATACAGTGCTAACCACTGTGTTAGGGTAAAAGATCAACGTGGAAAGTTGTAGTATTAGTCTCCTAGTTCTGTTAGGAGAAGGTAATACTTAGTCTCCTAGTCATGTTAGGAGAGGGTTATACTAATACATGTTGGATTAGGAGTATTGAGAGTCTTTGTTTACTTGGAGTCTTAGGAGTCATGGTTTTGCCTACGTTCTTAAAACGGTGCATTTTACGTGACTCAATGGTGTTAGGAGTCTAGGACTTAGAGACATGTTCTAAGCCTAATTAGGTTTATGTTATTTGCCTATAATAGCTTAGTTTGTACATTATTTTAAGATACGAAATAATATCAAGAGTTTAAAGAAAGTTTATGCATCAAATTGGCAACTAGTTTGTTTGCTTGTTTGATCAATTTGTCGATTGATTTCTTGTGAGTTCCAAGTAAATCTTCGAAGAGTTTGTGAGTGTTGTGAGTATTCCAATACTAACAGATTTTAAAGCCTTAATTTAGGGTCCAAGAACCGAGTTCTTGAATCTTAACTAAACATTTCAAAGAATAGAGTATTCTTCTTTAATTCATTATCTTTCGAGTTGTAAGGTGTGAGATTACCTCTCCATGTTACACATCAAGTACGTAATTGTATTACGTTAATTATTATAATTTTCGATTGAAAAAATATTTACTTATACATATTATTTTGAACGATTCACTTGGTTCCTGAAATATACATTGTGCTAATATTTTCGTACATTGTATTATGTGTATTAGAGGGTCCAAATTTCTGATTTTTTTTCATGGTTTACGAAGAGTCTTTGGACAGTAATATTAAACTCTTGTAACATCAAGTTAACCAAGAGTCATCTCTTCACTTACCTCTCTTATTGCACCTTTTAAACACAATCTCTTCACCTTCTTTTTTTGAAAATAAAATCAGAAAAAATCCTCTTTGTTACCTCCATTTCACACGCCTATTTCAAGGAAAAAGGGAGAGGAAAAGTTTTGGTTCTTCATTCACATTTCTCACACAAAAATCAGTCATTGTTACTTGTTTTCAAGCCATTTTTGCACCGGTTTTCAAGCACGCGTTGAGTTCGTTGCATTTATGTTCGTAGGAGATGAATTAAGGTGGTGATATTTCACAAGACAATTAGAGTACTTTCGAAGCGTTTTACTACATTTCTCTTCAAGAAAAAGTAACTAGCGTTATTCTAGTTCGATAAAGAATAGATTGTGAACTTAGGTTGTTAGAATCGCGTTAGAGAACGTAGTATCATGCTAGGTGGAACTTAGAGAATTGTATATGATTGAAGTTACATATAGTTTCATGGTTGTTAGTGTTGTTTTCACGTCTTGAATTGTTACTATGGTCATCTTGGTTGTCACGTTGATTAGTTTGTCTTCTTCTTGTTGTTGTGGTTGGATTGATTTTGGTTCACCTTTGTTATTTTTGGACTTTGAGTAGTTGAATGTGGTTGTTGATGTGTAGCCCTTGATTAAGGTGTTTAGTATGGTGATTGGTGTGAATTTTGGGTGTGTTTGGATGTGTGAAGTCGAACGAGGGAGGCGTTGGATTTTTGGTTGGCGTACGAGCGCATCTCACAAGCCACGAGCAGACGCAGCTCGCGACTCGCGATGGCAGGGTGTCGCGACCCACGACGCTCGTCGCACCTCGCGACAAGGGCCTGTCCCCTGGTTTGTGTAATCTGGATTTAATTCTCTTTTTGGCCTACAGCATGAATATTTGTTCTTGGTTGGTCTTAGGCATGTATGCTAAGTGTGTTTGAGTAAGCTTTGGTTGGTTTGAGTTATTATATTAAGGGTATGTGCCCAGTTTTGTTGGGTAGCTTATGGTTGTTTGCCTTGAAGTGGGTTGAATGCTTGTGTTTGGTTATGTATCCTCACGATTTAACCTTGTTGGTTAGCCGAATTTGATTTACTTGTATACCATGTCGTGTATACCTCGTGTTGAAGAGTTGGATTGACCCTAGGAACGGTATGGTTCTAGAATTATGTGTTTGATGATCCTAAGAACGGTATGGTTCTAGGAAATTTGGGTTTGATGATCCTAAGGGCGGCATGGTCCTAGGAACTTGAGTTTGATTATCCTAAGGGCGGTATGGTCCTAGGAACTTGGTGACTTAGCCTTGGGCGGTATGGTCCAATGGTTCACTTACGGGCGGTATGATCCGTAGATTATAGCTATTCGAAAAGGGCGGTATGGTTCCTCGAATATGCAACTTAGGCCTTGGGCGGCATGGTCCAATGAGTCTACTCACAGACGGTATGGTCTGTTATGTTTGAGCTTGTTGACCGCATTTGTTGCATGGTTGACCAGGACTTGGTGTGACATTGGATTTCCTTGTTGGTTACTTATGATTATTTGTACCTCATGGTGAGAATGATAACTTGTTAATGTATTCAATGATGTTGCTTCTAATTACTTTTAAGTTCATTTTTCGTTTCTATTTGAGCTGGGAGAACTGCTAGTTACTCCCCACTGATTGTGGAAGTTGTTGAATCATTATGCAGATGGTGATACTGTTTAGGATCGTCACGGTTTAGACTGGGGTTGTGCGTTATAACCATGTGAGCAAGGAAATGGTGCTAGTCATAGTGGACGAGCACTTTGAAGCTGGAATTAGGACTAGTTACTTAGTGGGTCTTAAGTAGCTACCCTCCTCTTTTTGGTTTTGTCACATGTTTTGAACTGCGGATTTAGTTGTCTTTTGGTTTGGATTTTCTCTATTTTTGAGGTTCTTTTGGAAATCATATGTTGTTTTGAGACTTTGTAGGAATGAGGGTATGGGACCTCATTTCCCTTTTTATATATGATTTCGGAAGTTGGAGTATTTTTCTTTGAAGGATTATTCTTATCTATGGTTTTATATTCTACTCCTTAGAGTAGCATCTCCGTCTATTGGTATTTTCGTTGTTGCTATTTGCACTATTTCTTTAACTTTAGTCTCTATTCTTCTTTGTATTGGACGGGATGTTACAATACCATTGATTATTATTCATATTAAGTAAACTCTTTGATAAAAATTTCATATAATTTGATATAAATTTCATGTAATCTGATATGATAATAAGGGTTACCGATACGAATGTAATATATAAGGATATAAAAGTTACATAATCCGATATGATATGACTCGATTTAGTACACAATCCAAGTTAAAATAACCCATCTCCAATTTACTACATAACCAAAAATAACTAAATACAAAATGTTACATAGTCCACATACAACCTCAAAGTACTTAGATAAGAAAAACAAAAGTATTCACGACGAGTTCTCAAAATTTGGAACCGATTTACAATTGCATCGAGTTTTACATATGAAGGAGCAAATTCTTGTTTGCTTGGTTTTTTGTAGGAGAAAGATTGGATTAGAAATAACTCAATTTTATTAGGTATCCCTTTAGGGAAAAAAATTCGCATATCCTTCCCTTGTTTTCTTTTCATGATTTTACACATTCAAATGCAAAATTCAGTGATCAACTCAACTAGTATTTTATTACTCCTATTGTATTTCAATAATAGAACAACAAAAACAATCTCACAGCTCATAACAAACCCATAACACTATAATCTTTTAGGTAAAAGGAGTATTTTTTAGATATATAACTAAAATAGCAAAAAGAACAAGCAAAATTGAATTACAATCAATAACAATTATATATTCATCAAAAATCGGAAAAAAACCAAAAACCCTCCTCAAAAATCATAAGAGGCATTAAATTATAGATAAATCTAGCACAACTTAGAAATTACAATAAAACATGAGAAAATTAACAACAAATAAGAACAAGAAGATGGTTAAGTTCTTGTTTTTTTTTTTAGAGAAACATATCTAGATCTTTCATGAGGAGGAACCCATTGTGTCTGAACTTTCAAGAAAACATGCTAATGTAGTCGTATTATTCACATATTTAACCCAACCTGATTATTATAAAACCGCAAAAATGTTAACTTCAAAAATCAAACAATTATGAAATCTGAAAGAACAAAATTCCCAAAACCCATATTATTCAAATCTCAGAAAAAATCAACAAGATAGTCAATTGTAAGGTTTGGAAAAAAAAAAACCCTTAAAGAATTTACAAGAGATATAATTTGGTAGAATCGAAAACTTATAATTATGAGATGAAATTCGGCAAATTCAAGAACTTACATGGGTAAAATCGATGACTCCAAAAGGATGAATGAGAAATATTGATGGTGAAGTGAAAAATGAAAGAGGAGAGAGAAAGGGTAAAGAATAAGTGAGACAGTTGTTGTTTAATTTTTTAAATTAAAAATTATAGTCAAAATTACCATCTTGCACTTACTTTTCAGCAAAACTACAAAAATACCCCTGGTGGGGGTAACTCACTCCCCACATACCGGGTAGGGAGTATACTTTCTCTGGTGAGAAGCGCATTCATACAAGCGAAATTCATTCCACTTATGTGCGTGCCACATATATGGGTCATGTTTCAGCATCGGGTTCATTATTTTAAATTGGACTGGGCCAGCCACATGCGACATTTCTGGTGTGCTCGGCCGTATATGAGAATTTTTGCTTCTCGTAATGGTCTTATGTAACTTGTGACCTGAACTTCAGGTAATTTTTTCCCTCAACCTACTCATTTCGCTCTCCTCCCCTTTTCTCTCTGTCTTCCTCGTCGCTTCTCTCTCTTCCTCCTATCTCTTTCCTCTTTTCTCTCACCTCGAATAGCATTGTATCGTCGTCGTGGTTGTACGGTCTCTCTCTTCGAGTTAATATTGTGTGTGGTGGTGGTCATCGTCGTCGTTAACAATGATGGTGCTGGGAAAGCTCGGGGAGAGGAGAGGAGAAGAGAGGGTGTGAAAAAGACGAAGGGTTAGGAGAGTGGGGGGAGGCGCGACGGGGTGGAAAGAGACGAAGGGATAGGAGAGGAGGGAAGGGCGATGGGGGCATGGGGCGATGGGGAGATGGGGTGGCGGGGTTGCTACTTGCGAGGAATGGGGGGATTGTAGGGGGTTTGCTATGGGGGTGGGAACCGGGTGGGGGCCTGGGGTGGGGTGCAGTAAGGTGGGGTGGGGTTGCAGGGGTGAGGTAAGGGGCTGCCATTGGGTGGTTGTAGTGGTGACTAGGTGGTGGTGGTCGACGAGGGAAATAGATTAAGGAGGGAGAAAATGGTATGACCAATGAGAGTGTGACATGTGTCACACTTGAGTTGTTATACCGGTTCCAATAGGTGAAGGCTCATTATGGGAAGATATCACCAAAAGGTTGGATTATTAAAAAAAAAAATAAGTAAAAAGTGAGACTGTTTTAAGAAAATTGCTTAAACGTTGGATTATTAAAATCTAATTTTTCTAAATATTAACATTTTATCATAATATAAAGATATAAATTACTTCAAAATTTTAAATTTTAATATACTGTCAAGGTATCATAGAATGATATAAAAAACGGGGAATAAGATTATATCATATTATCCATTGACATCCCTAGTTAGGATCATGAAACTCATGTGTGTTATTCCTATTATGTTACTAATTGAGATACCATGCAAAAAAGCACTTGAGTTATGACTGCACCCATTTTACTACTGGCTTTGATGAAGCTATATAAGCTAAAGATTTTAAAAGATAAATCCATATAAGTTTCGGAAGGAAAATTTGAAGTTGCTATTTATCTATAATACATATGCATGTACAACTTTTCCAAATTATAAGGGGTTTTCTAGAAGAAATCAATGGTTAATTTTTTATAATTTTATGATATTGTATTGAGAATAATTTAAAATCGATTTAAGATTCCTATGTTGCACGATTATAAATTATGACTTATCTATAATATTATTATTATCGTTCATTATTTCCCTAGAATTGACATTAATCTAAGAACACATATTAGTCGGACAACATAAAATCTTATTATAACCTATTGCTCTTTTTTTTAGCCAACTAAGATTTTAAAATATCGTAAAATATATTGGTTTACGAAAACATTGCGTTTATAGGGTACGTTATCAACATCTTTATAATTGGTATTTTTTTCAACAAGAGATCCAAATCAATCAATCAAAATACATAATTCTTATTTTATTTTCTTTTAGTTATATTTTAAGAGTATTTGCATAATAAAAATATGTTTTCTTTCTCTAAATTCTTTGTTATTTTTATAAATTTGTTACTCGAGAAACTTCATAAATATTTTTTGTTTCATAAAGACATTATATATATAATTTTTTTTCGGAGTTACATCACTTTTTCATTAGAGTTACATCACTTATTCATAAGAATTATAGCGAGTAAAATTCATTCTCATTTTTCATGTAAGTATGCATTTTCATATGAACTCAATTATATATATATATATATATATATATATATATATATATATATATATATATATATTATATATATATATATATATTTATTTATTTATTTATTTATTTATTTGGCCATAACAAGGTGAGGAAGTGAGGAATGAGAAGAGTCGAAGGAGCAGTTAGCAAATAAGTAATGCTCCTTTTTATCTAGTTTTCTTAATTTCTTTGTTGCTATATTCTTTTTGTTTTATAAAGACATCATAAGTATTAATTTTATGTGCGTAATAAGATTGATATCTAGTCACTTTGTTATTAATTTATGGTTAGGTTTTCATATATTATTTTTTAAAAAAATTGGTATATCTATAAAATATTTTTTTTATAGTATGACCTGCTTCCCACCCGATCCACTCGCCTCACCCGCGGTTGATGGGTGGAACGGATATGGGTGAATTTATTAGTAGGTGATGGATGGTGTGGATGGGAATTTCGATCGCATGTGATGGGGCGAATTAAGGTTCACCCAACCCATCTCCGATCAATTGCTATTGAGGATGGACGAGAGAAGGAAGAGGATGCTCCAATTTTGGAGGATTGGTGTAATCCCCCGTAAATTTATGAATTTTATAAATATATTTTAGTGTATATATATATATATATATATATATATATAATTTAGTATTAAAATGAATTATTTCTTTAAAAGGTTGACTATTTAAAAGTCAAATGAACTATTTAAGGATTTTAAAAAGTTAAAATATTTTGTTTAGGCATGCTTTGAAAACATTTGAAATACTTTTTGAATTTGAAAAAGAAGTCTAAATGGGTCTGAGAACCCAAACACTAATTAGATTAGGAAAATGACTTCTAGTTGTGTTGGGAGATCCACACATCAATTTTACTCATCATTAAACTCTATTTAAGCCCAAAAATACCTTTTTCTAAGCCCACAAGGAATACACATATATAAATTAATTAAACCCATAATTTTTCCCCATACAATATTTTCTCTCTCCTCATCTAAGCAAAACCGACGCCCTCCTCTTCCTTTCTCTCTCATGGTTTTTCCTTCCTTCTCTCCCAAGTAACGATTTCTTCTTCAACAAGTAACATCTCCTCCTTATCAAACCACCGGCCAACAACTGTGCAACCACCGTGCTGCTGCCATGTCACCCTTGACCAGCACCTTTTGATTCTTTCCTCTTTGTTTTGGTTTGATTACCTTTTCTTCCTCCTGAAGTTTTATCTAAAGATTGTGTTTTTAGTTTTTGATTATGTTTAAAAACTTTAGTTTGATTATTTGATTTTGAATCTAAGATTATATAATTTATGTATTGAAGAAATAAAAATTCAAATTTATTTATTATGTTTAGATTGGATTTTTAATTATCAAAGCATGGATTTTTAGGGTGTTAAAGATTGGGAAATCATAGTAGTATGTTATATACAATGGAATTGATTATTCTCATAAGTTTAAGTATGTTTAAGCATGTTTAAAGGGAGTTTTGACAGATTATATGTTGCTGGAATTTTAAAAAGGATATTATTAATGGAGTTTTAAAGATTTAAATAACTAGTATAGTAATACTATGCTAGGAAGTGTTAGTAATTGATGTTTTAATGATGAGAAGGACTTTTAAATATTTTTAAAGGAGGTTTAAAATATTTTAAAGTTGCTGGAAATTATTTGAGTATTGATATTTTTGGTTATGTTGATTTTTATTAGGTGGAGAATTCGTTCTAGGCCACTTTTAAGGTTGTGCAAGTAGCCACCCAGTTTGTTTACATAAGGTACGTACATACCTATGTGTTGATGTGCTTAGTACATGATTTTAAGGATGGAAATTATGTATAGGAACTATTTTGAGTTCATATATAAATTGTATTATGTTAGATTTGCAAGTTTTGTGTCGTTGTGTGAAACAAGTTATTCATGAGATTATATTATGTTTTAGGGAAGATTGATGCAACCATATAATTGGGAACTTTATTTTATTAATTCAAATGGGGGAATATATATATATATATATATATATATATATATATATATATATATTTATTATAATTATAATATATATATATATATATATTATATATTTATATATATATATATATATATACGTGGTAAGGATGTAATATCCTAAAATCTTAAACGTGTTTAAGTAAATAATTAATTAAATAAGTAGTTAAAATATATTTTATTTTATCGTTTCACTAATTAAGCAAAGTATAATAAAATGAATATAGAATTTCAACATAAAAATCTCCGACTTAAAACAGTAATTTATATTTTATGATTTCATGAGTTAAACAAGAAGGTTAGTTTTCTTGTTGTTAATTCACTAAAGCAAAAATATCCAAGTTTCACCAAAATTTTACTAAGCCACGTTTAGAGTGAAAGTGTGGGAATAATTTCTGATTTTTGGATTGCAAAACTAAAAGGGAAAAGAGAAAAAAAGCCATGGTCAACTACTCCATTAATTTGGCCTTCTTCTTCACCCTTCCATGGCCACTTGGCAAGCATGCCATCACACTCCCTCCTTCTTCCTCTATCAAAAATTCTGCCACCAATCCATCACCTTAGCTTCTTCATGTCAAAAATCAGATTATTTACTCCAATTTTCTCCCTCCCAACCACTGATTTTGTGTTCTCAATATCACTATAAATAGCCATGGAAATCTTTCACCAAGAACACCATCAACAACAATTTTAATCCTTTCATGTCACCTCACCACCACCTAAGAACTAATCAGAATTTTCAGTCAACAACTCGCCGGAAAACGCGACCCAAAGTAACCCAAAAAGAAAACCCCAATTTTCTCTCTCTCTCCTCTGTTTCGGGCTTCAAACACCACCACCATCGGCTCGCGCGACACCTGCACCGCGCTCAGTTGTGCCCCCTACCTCGGCCGTCGCTCGCCAGAGCTCCATCGACCACCAGCAGCCTCGCTATCTCTTTTTCGTCGCACTCTCTCTCGCTCCTCTTCGTCGAGCTCGCGTATGGCGTACGCGCGACACCACCGACAACCTGCGCGCGCCACACCGCCGGAGATCACTGCCGCTGCTCGCCGCCGTTTGCTGGAGCCGGAATCCCCCTGCATCGCTGCACTGTCGTCTCTTCTCTAATAAGCAGAGGTAACGACATTTCTTCTGTTTATTTAAAATAAATTATGTTTCTTATGTTTTAACCCAAGCTCGGTTTAGTTCCTTTTCTATTTAGGCTAGTTTTGGGCGTATGAGAACCCAAGTTGTATCTGAATTCTATTATGTTGGGCTAAAAAGATGTTTGAACTTATCTTATGGACTATTTTGGTTAGTTTAATTAAACCACCTAACTTATTTACTTTTTTTTTATCCATATGAGCCACGAAGGCAGTACAAAGTACAAAGAAGGGGAGGGGGGATTCGAACATGTGACCTATCGTTCACAGCACCTCAATCTTAACCACTAGGCCAAGACACCCTTGGTACCTAACTTATTTACTAAAACTATATTTCGGCTATAATTCCTAATGACTAAGTTGTTTGAGTTAAAACTAATTAAAACTAATTCGTTCAGCTTGTTAATTTGAGTATAAGTTATTATTACTTCACTAATCCTTAAGTTTACTTATAATAACTACTTAGCTTGATTTATTAGTTTTATGAAATTAAATAATATTAATGGTTCATGGTTCTATTATAGCTTCAAGCTTAATTAATTTATTAATTGATGGTTAACTATGAACTCGATTAATAATAATTTTCGAATGGTTATATAGTATGTAATAATATACCTTTAAGTATGATGTTTCAATAATTCCAAATGTATAACTAAATGAGTTATTTCATTTATTAGTAGATTAAAGAGTCACCTTAAGAAGTTATTAACGACTAAGATAATAACGACCTTTAATGAGACCTTTATGACTTTATAACGAACAATATGACCTTAATAAGTGTGATGTGTTTTAAAATATACTGCAAGTGCACGGTGTCTGTTTAGCAGAAACTGACAAATACGGGTCGATCCACAGGGAGAGGAGTTCTAAAGATTTTTGTTCAATTGTCTAACTACTTCAAGAGAGGAAAATAATTGAGGAATTAATAACTAAGCTAGAGTAAACTAGAACGCAGAAAAATGGAAATTTATCAAATAATTAAAAGCCTAGGGCAATCGATCGGTCCACCATGCTTATACCAGTTTAATCAATATAATATAGTTCAACAACACTTGGATTGAGGTTCGAATAAATAAAGTATTTCGTTAATCCTTGGTCATGCATTAACAACTCTTAGATTAACATATGCCAGTATGGTCGCTCAACATAATCAAATCTACCTATTGTAACAAGCCTCTAATGAATACGATCTTTCGATTCTAATTCTTATTAATTAGCTAAACATAACTCATGATATTGCGCAGTTACATGAATTAAACAAGTATAACAAATCAACAGGAATTATTCTAATTCAATCCAATTATTGAAGAACATCAAACCACAATAAAAAAAGGTATAAACATGGCTTCCCTCTCTAAGTCCTAGAAATAGATTACTCACTCATGATAGTAATAAACTCAATAAACATAATCAAACTAAAAGAATTCATTAAATTAAACAAGTAGAAAAGAATATCGAATGATTGAAGAACAACAAAAACGAAATCAACGATCTTTATAATCTTCCAAATCAAAAGTTAACACAAGGTAGAGAGAGAAAAAGTAAGTATTTAGCCCTAAAAACGTAGAAAATGAGATAGTCTAAACGAAAATACTAAAAACCTTTTTATACTCTTTACAAAACCGGCTAAAAAACCCGAAAAAACGCGTCCCGAGAAACCGCCAGGTCGGGCAACGGTGATTAAGAATCTATGACAAGGGAGCAAATCCGCCCGGTCGGGCGCGTAAGTGAAATTCTTCGTTTGGTCGCCCAGTTGGCCAGGCGAAGTGAATGGTGGAAAATTGGACTCTCTTGATTCGCTCGGTCGGGCGTGTGAGCGTCTCCTTTCTCTAATGCTGCAGTGGTTAAGTATGGTGGTTGGCCCGGTTGGGCCACACCGCCTAGTCGACCAGGCGAATATGTTTTCTTGTTTTTTCTTCGTGAAATCCGACCGAATCGCTCGTGCAATCTTCCAGATACTCCTTGGACCTAGTGTGACTGTGGAGCTTCCGTGTCGCGACTTAGATAAAGGCAAAAAGTTCCTAATCTGCATCAAAATCTGCTAAACACGACAAGAGCTCCAAACACATGAAATCCACAAGAAGCGAGCTGAAAAGAGCCCAAATCGACTATCAAAACTAAGGGGATTAGAGTAAATAATCGATGAATAATGAACACATCAAAGTGCTAACTAATATTTAGGCTTAGAAGCTAAATAACGAAACGTTCATTAATAAAACTATTCTTGATTAGATTAAAGAAGATAAAGGATATTACAAGCCTCCCCCGGCTATGAAGGTTATTAAGCAGGAATTCAGGTAACGTCTACTGCTAACACCCGCATTTCACTTCGAAGTGTGTTTTATGATCATGATTAATATTATGTTTTATATATATGGATTGCAGGAAATGAAATATTTTATGATGGTTATGATGATATGATGATATGATGCTATGAAATGATGATGAGAATGTTATGAATGAAATGAAATGAATATAATTATTCATGATTATGATGATGATGATGATGATGATGATGATGATGATATGCTTAAAAGAAATGAAACATGATAAATTCAAGTGAAAGACAGTTCTTGGCAAGTATTCTGTTATACCGGGTTTGCACGTGCCTTCCGACTGGTTAACCACCTTCCGTTTAGTGAGGACTATTGTCCTCGGGTGGCACCGCGCATTTTTGGGCAATAACGCCACCTTCCGTTTAGTGAGGGCTTTTGTCCTCGGATGGCTGCCTTCTGTTTATGATGTTAGTATGTTCTGGGGAGACGTCCCTTCTGTTGTACGAGCCAAGTTACCAAAGTAAAAGATATATGATGATGAACATGATAAAGAAGATAATGTAACATGTTATTATATGTTTGTGAAATAGTTTTACTTATTCTCTCCTCCCTGTTTATAAATAAAATGATGTGAAATGAATTTACGTTGTTAGAGTAGTATGTTACTGAGCCTCGGCTCACGACGTTTTGTTTTATGTTTTATTGTCGATGGTGATAACGGGATGTCGTATCAGTGAAGATTTATTTAATATCTAGATTTATGTAGACTCTCATGGTTTTAATTTAAGTTAATTTTAAACTCTGATTAGTAACTAGGTTTCTATTAATCAAGACTAATGTTGGATCCATATTATATTTCACTTTATAATATGTTTAAGTTTGTGAGTTCATGTTGCCTTGTATTTTCCTTATGGGAAATACGGCGGTAACGCGCCGACTATCTAGGTTCCGCTGCTAATAACCGATTAATTAACTTAACAACAATGATTAGAGGTCGGGGCGTTACAAGAGGAAGGTGTAGGATGATAGATTTTAAAATAGATATGATTTTTTAAAAGGATGGAATGTGACACGATAAATATGATATGGAAGACTTGTTGGCTAGAAGGGATAATATGGGAGGAGGTAGACATGTATATGAGTACTCCAACTCTATCATGATCACTTATCTAGATGTACTTTTTAGGATAGACTCAACCTTAGGTGATATGCATAAGAAGATGATTACTATCTTGGAATTAGGTGAGTTTTGTTTGAAAAAGATTACCTAAAAAGTGATCATAAATGATAATGGAAAGATAGATCAAAATCCAGCAAATAAACCAACGAAAGCAATCCGTGAAACTGGGTATGTAGCTTACACCACACGTATAGGTGTCGCGCACCATGCAATGCAATGTCACGATCTTTGTGCGCTTAGAGAATGAAGATTACATGCCATGCAATCCGATACGCCAGGCGCACTAGGCTTGTGTGTGACGCAAACTTGTTCCATTTGGCGCATCGATTTTGCGGAGCAGATTTTGCATTTCGTCGAGTTATTGGTCGTTTCTCGATGATTTCTAGCCTAATTCGAGGGGAAAGCATGTTGACATAGCAAACAGGCAATCAATAATGTCATAAAAGCAAGAATAGTATGCAGTTCCAACCTAAAGTCAAGATTTATTTTTAGCACTATGGTCAGGCTTTTGCTAAAGCTGCAAAGAGTCTATGACTAAGAGATTGATGACACGATTTGTAACTTTGATTCAAAAGGTAGACACGTGTAAGACACACTCCCATTCTCAAGTTAGGAACAAGAGAAGAATGCCACGGTTGAGTAGCTTTGATTATGACTAAGATCCAACACTATCGCTTAGGAAACTTTTGGAAGGACGAAGCACAAAACCCCAGGGTTGACCGAATGCATTAAACATTCGCTGATGAGGTAGGGACGATTTTCCGTATAGTGGCTTGGATAAATATCCATGCATATGCAAAATTTTGTGATATTCAAAGGCGTAAGTAAAGAATGAAGTGTATTTTTCAAGTTTCACCCACTCATTGAAAATAAATTTTAAATTCTCCTCAATAAAGTTGTCAAATTGTAGGCGTGTTTTATTCGTCTACACATTGTGAGCATGTATTTGACTACTCCATGTAAAGGTTTTATTGTTTGAAATACAAAAAGTTGTCAACAAGTCTTTAAAGGACGACTCATAAACGTAATTGGATATTGGAAAATCGTAGGGACAACTTAGGGACTTATACAATGTAGATTTTCCTGTCATGACTCCATAGATTGTCATTGAACCATAGATTGAGTTAAGGGTTAGGATAGCAACATGATCAAGAATCAGATTCTCCCATTGATGGTCTCTACTTAATATAGATTCATGTCATGTTTTATGCAATAAAATAACCACATTAATTTTTTTAATGCAATCTGAATATTAATCTATGTCGGTTCATTAAACAAACAAAGGATTAATTTTAATTGACATGTTATTAAAGCAATTAAATTAATGGATCCTAACAAGTTGTCCAATTATGGTATTAGGTACTAAGACAGTTCTTTATGTCTTGATTAGCAATAATAAGCATGTGAGGTGATAAAAGCATTAAATCATACAACATGCATATGAATAATCATGAATAATAGATAGAAGAAATATAAAAAAAGAGATTTAAGGAAGAATGTACAAGAACATGTTAATTCCTTCAATATCTACATTATGGCAAGTAAAAGGGTTAGTAAAGAAAGGAATTAATAAATTTAAATTGACCCTCAAAAATTATACCTTTGCCGCCTGGGTCTTATGCAATGATCTTAAGGACGAGCAATCTTGAAACTTGAATGAATATGAATGGAGTTCAAGTGTGTTTGTAGAGAATTTGATTGTTTGAATGTGTTTAAGTTTAGGACAGTATGTGTAGAAGTCGTAGAGAAAAGTTTAACCTGTGTGAATAGGGTATGAAGGCGTGTAGAAAATTTGTTTGAATAAATTAGCTATTTATTTTAAGGAATATGAAAACGTAACGAAGAGATAATAAAACCGTGCGAATTTGTAGAAAACGAAACGACCTTCCACGGCATGCATAGGTTGTGCGCCTAGTGCATAGTTCATGAGTTTTTGAAAATCCAATTTTTTGCTTGATTTAAGAGTCTTTTGATTTTTGATGACACTTATTTTCAAAATATCTTTTTAAAATAAATTATTCAAAATAATTAATATTAAAATATTAAAATAATTGCATTTTGGCTTTATGATTTTAAAATGCTTTTGGCCTTAGTTTGTTTGATAACTTTTCCTTTGGACCAGACCAATTAGGAAGACAGTATGTTTCACCATTAGATACTCAATGGGGAGGATTTTGTGTCTACGGTAATACAATGTCTTGCAAATGAAAATTTTGAAAGAAAATATAGGGTGATTTGAGTCGTTATATAGGATGTTTACCTTTGTAAAGACCTATCCAAATTATTAAATTTAATTACATTTTACAATTTAGACATTACTTTAGACAAAGGTGCAAAAGTGAAGATTATTCTAATGGCTTAAAATATAAAGTTACCACACATAATTTCTTATTTATTTTAGACCTAAAAAAATAAAGTACTCTCTTCGTCCGTTTTGATTTTCTCCAATTTCTTTTTGATTCCCAAAAGTTAATTCATATAAAAACATGATTACGAGAACCGCCACTTTACCCTCACATTAAGTCTATGTAGTTCCATCACACTAACTCTATTTTTTTTTCTTCAATTATTACACTTTTCTTTTCGAACGGTTTCTATGGTAAAATGCCATATTAAATCTAAGGCTGTGAAAAACTGACCCAACCCGTTTACCGAACCCGAACCCAACCTGAAATAAGAGGGTTTGGTTTGAGTTTTTTTTTTACCCATTTAAGTAAGTGGGTTGACACGAGTTACCCATTCAATTAAATGGGTTATGTTAAGGTTGCCATTTTCAACTCGAAATTAACCTGCTTTAACCTGTTTAAATCATTAAAATATAAAATTTCTAAAAAATGTGTTAAAGTTGGAGAAAATTTTGAAAATTCTAATTGTATAACACAAATACTAAAAAGAAAATCTAATCATGCATACTTTACGTGAATTTATTGTTGAAAAATGATAAGTTTTGATAAAATTTAATAGTAATAAATATGTAAATGGATTAGACGGGTTATATGGATAACACGTTTAATAAATAGGTTGGGTCAAAGTTGAGTTTTTCAACCCATTTACTAAACAGGTTAGGTTTGGATTGAAACATATTAAACCCGTTTATTATTAACCCGGACCTAAAAACGACCCAACATGATATATTAATCAGCCCTAATTACATCTACTCACTTTTCTAACTCATTTAGCCCACCACCCCCTTTATTAACACACTACAAACCATTCTACTTACCCACTTTTCTCCATCCAATACTTCAATGTTTTTTTTTTTTGTACATTTTCCAAAACGTTTAGCTCCTTTTTTTCATGCTTTATGATGGTTACCTTGGTTTATCCCCAACTGAACGGTAACAATAAAAACCAAACGCAGAGAGTATGTCTCTTATCAACTCCACCAATCAAAAATTTCAAAGCAATTCAAAATAAATGAGGTAAGCGAATGAAGACAAAGGGGGTATTTGGCCAAAATCATTTCCAGTATTCCTAGTGCACAAGTTTTACGAATACTTCCGGTTGGCTCGTTGCTCTCCTTGTGGGTTATGACTTATGAAGAGATAGAGTATAAAAATAATATTAATTTATTAGGAAAGAGAAAAAATTTAGCCAAAAAGTTGATGCCAAGCTCTTTATGATGGACTAAAAAAAAGACGAGCAAAGAAGGAATTGGAGAAGAGAGAAAATATGGAGGGATAAGTAAAAAAAATAAGTAATAAAATAATTAATGACCATAAACTATACGTCAACCATTGATTGCGCTCTACTAAAGTCGGTTCATAAACCAAGGATGTCTTGACCTAGTGGTTAAGATTGAGGTGCTGTGAATGATAGGTCACAGGTTCGAATCCCCCCTCCCCTTCTTTGTACTTTGTACCGCCTTCGTAGTCGGTTCATAATACACATGAGAGCACAATAAGTACTAAATAGACAAACAAATTTTAGTTTATCTGATTTTATCTGAATTCACTAATTGACAAACATGCCCTTCGGCCTTCGCTATCATGTAAAAAGACCACTATCACAAATTTACTCTCAAGTAGTGGTGTCAAAACAGGTTAGTAAACAGGTTCTGGGTATACCCACGGCGAACCAGGTCATACCCGGACAGGTCAGGATTCTGATTGTCAGTGCCCCGGGTCATGACTGGTCAGGTTTTGTTCAACTGGCGTCGAACACATTTGAATCATTGGATTCCCGGGTGCCGGAAGGTCTGAACGTTCCATTTACAAGTCGATCCATTCCCGGTATAATCGTCATTGACATTTTTTTTTGCCGGTTTGCGAAGGTCGTATTTAAGTTTCATGTACGGTTGAGTTAAGTGAAATGTACTCGGGTTGAATTAGGAATGACCTTAGTTCGATCATGGAAAACATCGGGTCCATTCGCTATTGTACGCCAATTCAACTTCGGGTAACTCCTGGTCGGGTCATCTTGATTTTGTTATGTATTTTGTAAACGAATCATATTAAAAAAGTATTAAGATCGATATATTATATATATATATATTGTGTGTGTGTGTGTGTGTGTGCGCGCGCAGGCGCGCGGTGTGCACCGATAAATATAAGGATGACAACGAAAAATCAATAAAAACACTATATTGATTACCGTTATGTTTAATGTATTCTTTTAGTCAACTCTTATTTCTAATAATCAACTGCGTAAAACGACTCTAATGAGTAAAGGAGTATAACGACTCTTCATATGTTTTAATATTATATATTATAACCAACGACAATAATAACGAGTATACGATCAATTCCAAACTTCATATAAATGATTTATTATTATAAGCATTATGATTGATATACAAGTTTGTAAATAGCTATGATGGTAATGAGAACAATACTACAAATAAACATCAAATGAAAATGATAATAGTTAATCATAAGAACATGTAACAAGTAAAACCATAAGTTAAGTAAAATAGTTAATCATAACTTATTAAAATAAGTTAACTGTTAACAATAACAACCATAAGTTAACTAAAATAGTTAACAAGTAGTAACTTGTTAGCATTTAAAACGAGGCCTAAGTGATTACAACGAGGCCGGATTCATAAGTTGCACAACCATATAGTAATTTAACACTTAGTTAGTTACTCGGTTATTCCCTTGTCCATAAGTATTATCATTCTTAAATCTCATATCATTGACCAAAAAATAATACGAGTATAATGTGATCATAATTGGTGATAATGAAGATTAACGTCGATCAACACAAGCTAATACGAGTATAACGTGACGGAAGCCAATGTAGGGAGTAATCACTAGGCTAAACTAAATTAGTACATAGATTAATGTATTGCATTTCGATTATATGTCAATGTATAGATAGTGTATAGATCAATGTATTACATTTCTAGCTAGTATACATTAGTATAAACCAAAGTAAAATATGGATTAGTGTTAGATTAGTCAATGTAAGTGATATCATTATGATAATCGTCCTCGAGTGTAATGCGTTTCATAAACAAAGAAATCTACTTGAATGATTCAAACTACATATTATACGAAACGAATGTGTCAATGGTAATTGATAGGCTAATTAAGATAACAATAAATATTTGAGTTAATCGTCTTTATAAGAAATGCATTTTGAAACAAAAAACATCTACTTGAGCTATATGTCTTAACTTTGTATATAGTGACTATCAACAAACTATTTTATCAGTAGACTTAAATACTTTTGTACGATATAATAATATTGGAATCATTCTAACTAATAAGTAATTGATTATTAATGAGTATAAACTCTTAATATGTTCTAATAGCATAACTAACGATAATAATTGAGTATTATATATTAACTACGAATATCGATCAATTAGTGGATATGATTACAACTATAAATAATTATATTATTATTTGAAAAATGGGTTATAAGGATGAGTTTGGGTTTAGGAATGTGAAACATGGAGATTAGTTGTTATGAATAATGATTTGGTAGGATATTGTTTTCTTAAGGACAAATCCAAAATCATATAATGGGCAAAATCTAAACCGTTAGATCATCACAATCAAGGCACACAAGAAAATAACACAAAGCACACGGATCATGAATATTAACCGTTAGATGCATGTCATAAAACAAACTGAACGTTAGATCAATCTCCTACCCTATTACTTTATCCCATCTCTCCTCCAAACCTAAAAAATCATATTTCTCATGTTCAGTCTTTCCATTGTGCTCCTCCTTCCTTTGTCTATCCTTGCCGGAATTCGGCCGCCACCACCACCCTTCCTCCCTTTTCGATTCTCTTTCTCTCTCATCTCTCACTCTTATCTACTTGCCTCTCTCATCCTCCACAACCAATGTGTTTTGGCTCTCATCATCCTCGTGAATCGACGCTCTTCGCTCCTCGCTCGTCGTCGTCATTCGTTGTCGTGCGTCGATCTTCGCTCGTCAATCGGTTCGTCGAAGTAACCACCTTGTTCGTCTCAACCTAAAGTCACTGTGTTTGCACCAACCCTCGTCTTCGCCGTCGTTAAGCTACGATTTTTCGAAGTTGAAGCTCCGGTCTATGATTGTTCAAAGTCGAAGCTCCGGTCTACGATTTTTCGAAGTCGAAGCTCCGGTCAAGTTAGGATTTTGGATCTCTAATTTCATTTTAATTCTTGAATGATTTTCGATTTTTATTTTTTTTTTCTAGTTGTTTTTGTTAGATCTGTCAAATGTATAATGCTGTGAATTTTTCCTTGAATTATTTTTGTAATTACTCATTTCATCATGTTTCTCTGATGAGTTAGTTTATATATTCTTTAATTTATTTCAATTTATGAACAATTTTTTTCTTACTCACTTGATTCATACAGGTGTTGAATTCCCATATTGCTCCCACCATTCTCCAGCTTTTGTCATTTACTTTAAATGTCAAATTAAAATAAGAGAGTACTGTACAAAAATAAATGAAAATAAAATATAAACCAATACATGATATTGAAAGTGTAACCTTCAAAAGTCAAATTGAATGTAATTTAATTTTTTATTAATTAATTATTAAATGTAAGCAAATATAAATTAACTATTTCAATAACTTTGTAGATATGAAAAATAATTGAATTTTAATAATATCTTGTTGATTACGGTCGGGTTCGGGTTTGAAAGCAGGTCTGTCTGAACAGGTCAGGATATAATCTGTCAGGTGTTGGTCAGGTCTGGTAATACCAGGTCAGGTTTGGTCAGGTCTGGAGACTGACCCTCACAGGTCGAACCAGGTTCAAGTCAGGTCAGAATCAGGTTGACCCAGCGGTCAGATCTGTTTCTGACACCACTACTCTCAAGTCTCTCTACTTACAAGTTACAAGGCACGATCAGGGCAAACATATGAAAGTAGAAGCAACAAGCTCTTTTGGGTTAAAATATAGGTACTTGGAATTGACATAAAGCAATCTCCTACTGTTTATGCAGTTGAAGCAGGACAATTTTTCAGAACATAAAGAGATTTGATTTCAAATCCAAAAGATATCAAAACAAAACAACAAAACCCTTGGAAATACAAAAAGGGGTCTTTCACATCCGAGTATACGACTGATGCAACTAGACAAAAGCTCTTACAAGATTCCCAGCCTGCAACATCCTAAGTATGAATCTAACATACATATCACTGCTTTTTATTTCTTATTTGTTTTAGCACTTGAGAATTTCTCTATATAAACAACTGCATTGAGAAAAAGGGAGATAAGACTAACACAATCATCATTTATACTAAAAGAAAAAAAAAAGAGAGAAGGAGCTCCCTTCAGGTCCAATACCGAGGGCTGAGAAGTGCTAAAGAGCTGCCATCTCATGCATATTTGGCCATTTACTTGCATTCTTTTGATTACTACCAACTAAAAGAAGAGGATGATCAAGCTGAAGAAGTAAAAATGCAAGTAAAATTACCTAAATGCATGAGTTGGGAGCAACTCCTTTCACATGCTTTGCCCGCTCATTGGACTGAAGGGAGCTCCATCAAACATTCTTTTCATCTTTCTTCTCCTTCATACAATTCTACTGCTTTTTTTTTTGGCACTCCAGCATAATACATACATATGTTTAGCATATAACGTAATCCTTGTACCTAAAGTTTTGCATGTTTGTATACTGTCGTCGTTGCATTTTAACTTAAATTTCTCTTCCATGTTTTCGACAGGAAGGAGCAGCCACCAAGGTACCACAACTCCACAAGGACATCCTTCTTCACAAGAACAGCACATGACTAAGAAGTGGACACTAAATGCCTCATCTTAGCCAGATATTATGATTCTATCGTCTATTTTTTTCTCTATTCTCCCCTCTTTGAAGTTAGAAGTTCTTGTAAGCTAAAGCTCACAATTATCCATTGTTACAATCAGCTAATATGCCCTAATAATACTAATTTTCAAGCAAATATGTTCTACAGCAACATACACTATCACTGCAACTGTCAACCAGTTTCTTCCCATATCTATGACCAAGAGATGTTAATTTAGAGGAAATCGATAAAAATTATGTCTCAATTCTCCGCATAACAAATCAACAATCGATATAAGGTTCACCCTTCAAAGTGACATTATGTAATGCACTAAGTACCTTCTACTCCAATTCAAATGTACAAATGGCATGAAGGACATCTGCTAGATCAGCAACGCTATTCATATAGTTCATACACCAAAAAACAAAATGATTTATTTCAAAAGCAAATCATCAGGATCTACACAAGGTTTCAAAGGGCAAGATGAAATAAACTACACAGATAATGTCATGGCACAATTTCCATAGGCCAGCAGTATTATAACATTACATCCTCGCCCTACCAGCATGGTAGCAGGTTTAGTGATCTGCAAACAGAATATACATTTCATTTTAGAAACTAAAAATAAAGGTTTCAATGTGATTTCTCTAGCAGCCATTATTCTAGCAACAAAACGTTACAGAAGTTTAAACACATAGAACAACTTTACCACTAGCTCAACACATAAGTTACTAATTAACACAGTACCTTACAGTTAACAATTTGATTACATAATAAATTCATCAACCCAGTACATCATTTCCTAAATCATATCTGCTTTTGCTGGAACAAGGGATACTTGAATGAGGAGCATATTAGATCAATTAGGTAACGCAGTCAGGTCCTAGACAAAGCAAAGTCTGCAGAAGCTAAAAAAAGGGAAACAGCGTAAATAGACGCACCTTTGACCATTCACTACTTTAGATACGTATGACAAGGAATCTACAAAATCTCACATGATAATGTTTTATGTCGTATACTCATAATACGAATTTACAGTCAAAGCTACAAAAGTTTTGACTCCAAAAAAGCAAATAGGGCAAACAATGAGGGACATAAGGGAAGGGAAACTAAAAGTGAAAAACCAGGATAAATGACCACATGCACATGCCGAACACAGCAGACCTCTCTTTGATTGCCAATGCTTACTTTGGTTAAAACTTAAATTAGCAAAGAATCTTAGGAAAGATGTTACCTTCAGGGTCTACACAGAGGATGCATATCCAGCTAGCCCTTATGGATGAAATTCAGGTTGAATTTGACAAACAGCAAAACCAAAAGCTATAAAATAGCATAGGGATCCACAAATCATTCCTTAAATCTTATACGAAAATTCCCTATGAAGCTTCAGTTTAGTTTACAGTTTACACACTGTTCTGTTGTTTCACTTTAATGACTAATTAACATTGGAGAATCTAATAGATACTTCATTACTTTAATCTATTCAAATTCAGCCTCCACCTTCTATTCTCATTTCACTAAAGACCACAAGTCAAAAAGGAAAGCGAACAAAACAGCCAAACTAATTCATCCACTTTCTGTCAGCCACCCTTTTCAATGACCATGTGTCCAACCACCCCCAAAAAAGGAAAAGGTATAATCTTTTAAATACATAATGAAGCAAGGGTCGCAGAATTATGAGGGGAAAATGGCAGGCACCACATGTAAGAGAAACAAAAGTCGAGTATAGATATTCCACAAATTTCAGTTCTCGCAAGTCGCAACTAAGGCACATCTAATCTAACTTCCTCAAACTTACATGCGTGATTTACATGCTGACATAACCAGTGAGAATCAGACTACAATGTATAACACATATGCAAGTCAGTGCAACAACCTCAGGAAACCATGCAAAAGTAGCTGAAGGTTCAGCAATAACAGGCTATAATGCTCAAACTCTGAAGCTTACATAGTCGTGCTGACACGGCATGGCATAGATATGGACAGATGACAGACATCCAACTCCTGGGAGAGAATTCGAAAGAAGAACTGAGAGTGATTGACCTCTCACTCACAACGGATGCAACCCTAAATTAAGAAAAATAATAAGACTTGCCTTCTTTTTCTTCTCCACAAAACTCCGTTACTCTGCCACTTCAAGTATCTTATCTTACACATCTCTGATGTCTATCAGACACCTAATGTGAACAAGGATAGTTGTGTGTGATATGATCTTTTAATATATATACTACCTCCGTTCAAATTTACTTGCAATATTAGGATTTTCACGCCTTCCAATGCACAACTTTAACCATTAATATCTTCTATTATCTATAAGTAAAAAGTCCAAAAGGTTGATATTTTGAAAGTATACATTAGGAGAAATCTAACAAAAAGTATACAAGGAGAAATCTAACAAAAAGTATACATTAGGAGAAATCTAACAAGACTCTATATGACTGTTTAACCTTAAATATTAATCATACTAGATGGTCCAAACCGATTGTATGAATAGTGTAGAATTTCAAGTGTCGCAAGTAATTCAGAACACAGAAAGTGTAACATAAGGTATTTTGAATCTGTGCTAGATACTTCAGCAAATGTAAGACAAAAGCAGAGTTCTGAGTATAGTAGCTATGTCTCCAGAAAAAATAACCAGATTTTTCAGATCTAAAAATTTTTATTCGTAAACCCTAAATTTGGAAATGGAGCCATTAATAAATGAAGAGGTTGGCTGTGAATTATAGTTTAATGGGCTCTCAATGCTTGGAGTGAGCTGATGCAAATGGTGTTATCAACTTCACCAATAGATTGGCAATGGCAAAAGAGAAAGGAGAGCACTTCTGCAGAGAAGGGTAAACAGGAGTAGTTGGAGAAACATCTATAAAATGATAGATTGGGAGGGAGGAGAAAATAGAGAAAGGATAATGCCGATAATCACAAAATTAAAAGCAAAGGAGGGTAAAATGCCCAAACACATTAACTATTCTTCATCTCTCAGTCTAGGACGTCTTGGTTAATAATAGACAAATTAGTCCTCCACATTCTTTTCAGCTGTTCTTAGTCTTTTACCCTTCTTTGATATAAAATCACTATTCTCTCCATGACTCCACCACTACATAAAAGTCACATTTTCATTCTAAGAACACTATATAAATTAGAGTTTTTTGTCAGAAACAACCTTTCATAAGTGACATTTTGTGAGAAACAACCTTATAATTTTTTTTTTTTTTTGCGACAAACAACCTTTGTACTCTATTTTCTTGTTAAATCAAACATGTCAACCATTTTTCGGCATTGACTGGATTTTTCCGACATTGACTTTTTTTTACCCCTCTTCCCTTTCTTTTATTTGTTTTGGAGTTTCATTTCCCTCTATATTTTTTTCCATATAAAACCTTCTTTCCCTCTCTTTCACACTTAACCACTCTTTCCCACACCCCAAATCCAAATTTTCCCAAAGAAATCCCCTCAATCAAGATCTTCAATTGGTAAGTTTAGGGTTCTTGATTCCTAAATCTTCTTTGCTGTTATATTTTATGGTCTCACATCTCAATTCATAAAATTTATTCAACACAATTAGGGCTTCTCTTTTCAATTGAAATAGGGCATTCTTGCAAACTTAATTTATGGTTTTCAAAACAATATGCATGGTGAATTATGGGTTTCAAGAGAGAAATGAATGGTACGAGAAGAGAGAGTAATGAATTACTGAAAGGGGGAGGGGAGATTTAATGTTTCTTACTTGTTGCAGACAATATTGATTATTGCCAAAGGAGAGACTTTAATGATGTTCTTTAATGCTAAGGAAGTGCAAGAGAGTACACAGAGAATAGTTTACTTAGGTTTGAAAGAGGGTGAGTATATGAGACGAAAATTGGAGGGATAATGAGGAGATTAGGGGTCAAAAAAAGTCCATGCTGGAAAATGATTGACAGGTTTGATCCGACAAGAAAATGGAGTTTAAAGGTTGCTTATCACAAAGAAATTTTTGTAAGGTTATTTTTCACAAAATGTCACTTTTAAAAGGTTGTTTCTGACAAAAAAACTCTATAGATTATTAATACTTCTCTCTCTCCATCCCATCACTCTTTTCTCCTTATCCATATCCACACTTCCTCTTACATTTTTGTTTTGAGCCCTCAAACCAACCAATACTCGTTACGGTTACTTTTCAGTCTTGCATACATTTCAATCAAAAAGGAAAAAAGCCCAAAAGCTCATTGCTACAGATTGCGTGCTCAAAACAAACCATTACAAGATACGAGTAATGCAACAGGTTAGTTTCTCTCGAACCATTATTCTTAGACTTCATAAAAATTGAAATTCTATGAGAGATGGAGAGAATCTATAATCTCTAGAAAACATTGTCGTAGTTTCAAAAGATAACTTTTACTTTATTAGCGCGAGGTCTCCGTGTTCTAGACCATGTCCCTGTATCTTCATATTACCATCTTCGCATCTCAAATTCTCCAATCCAAACTGAGTAGAGTATCCTTGGTGATATTTACAAAATCCTAATCACATGGTATGGTTAAAATATACAAAGGTCAAACCATCCAATACTTCCTTCATATTTCTTCTCCATCCATGTACAATTGACATATAAGCTATGTTACATGGACACAGATACCAGTATCGGATACAGGTACTGTCCAAGTGTCCGATACGTCATTTCCAAGGTACGGCAAAAAAATCCTAAAAAAAATTATCTCACAGTAATCTTAAAATAATCTTTTGCCAAAAACTATGGGTATTTATCTAGGGAATACATGAGAAAGTGTGATTTAAAATAAACTCAAATTAAAAAACATATTTTCCCTAAAAAAAGCCCAAATAACTATTTGCTCAAGCGCGTATACCAATTAAAGTACCTTGTGGGATGAAAGAGAGCAATAACGAAATACAGAGTATTAAGAAAAAAACAAAAGGCAGCTGCCAGCTGGTAGTCTTTGAGAGAGAAAAAAGACAGCCACGTGAAGTAAAAAAGCCCAGCCTTTAGTTTTCTCTCTTCTCACCAAACCTAACCCTCATTTTATCTCTACTTACCCTGGCTCTTCCATTCTCATCTTCTCTATGACTTTCTGAGGCGACTAGCCGACCATTTCCGATGATGCATGAGGTCGCTGATCCTCTCTCTCTTTACTGGTTTCCCTCCTCCCATAGGTAAACGGATCTAGTCATATCGCAGGGAAAATTGAAGGATCCGGTACGTATTTCGTACCCGGATCCGTGTCGTATCGTATCGACACCGGTACGCCGACGATTTTGCCGTATCCGAGTAACACAACATATAAGATAGAAAAAAAAGACATGCCAAAATACTCGGAATCCTTTATCCTTTCAATGAAAGGGGGCCTTGATCATAAATTCAAAATAAATGTTGTTATGAAAGAAGAAGACACCCAAAGCAAAGCCTACACAGTTTGCCTTCTCTTTGCACTCGCTGCCCAAATTACTCCTTACTTTTTGTTACATCAGATATACAACCTCTTCCACAACATACATGTTTCTCTGCATAATATTGACCATTTTTCCTATGGTACTATGATACTATAACTAAGATGTGTGGTGATGATTTTGGCAAATTCGCGAATAAACCATCCAATTAACTCAAATTCAATGTAAGTATGGTGATAGCACTAGCAATAACATTAACACACAAGTGAAAAGACCACAAAATCCCCAGCATTACATATAGCAAAATCTCTAACCAAAACTCTTTCATGGAAAACCATTGGTCATATAAAAATCTGAGTTCCATGAGGTCCTTGGCTCAAATTGAGTTAGAGCAAGCCATTAGTACTTGGCTCAAAAGAACTTGTTTGCGACCTGTTATCTAGCTTACTTTACTTGATAGCCATCACATGTACCCGATATGTCGCCATAAAGAGGACACTATTGGTACTTCGTTGGATAGTGTATCATATCCCTTGTGTTATAGTTTTCAGATTTGCCGTTTGTTGTTTGTCGTCGTACCCGACTCGTGCAACCAAGGTGGTGATAAGTGGGTATTTTGTTTTTATTACTTAGTTTCCAATCCTCCATTAATCCCTTATGCGAGTGGGGACTTCTATTGTTTTGACAACAATAATATTGTTGTATATGCTCTATCACACATCCGACATCTCAAACAGATAGCAATAATTCACGTGATCTAGAAAACATGATAGGAAAACACACAAATCTTCTGCATTGAAGTTCACTATTTCCAAATTCCAATGATTCCAACACTATTAAAAAATCCAACATAGGTTCACACATTCAAAGAGCCTTGTCAGGCCTTAGATGCAAACTTAAGAGCCACCATGACAAGGTCCCATGGGGGTTGAAAGAACAAAATTAGTTCGAGAACCGTTGCGTAGAAATCCAAGTAACATAAAGCAAAGTCAGCGTAAAGTAGGCTACACTTCCACAGATCATCCTTGAAATCCCAAAGCCAAATTGATCAAAAGGACTTCAATGCCAAAAAGCCCTTGCCCATTTATACACAATCAAAAGTCTGAATATCCTAAAAATGACTAAGCTCAAAAGAAAAATTCTTAAGCGCAAAAACCTTGATCCATCTGAGATCTACATAAGATACTCAACCCAAGTCCGCTGAAAGGTATGAGATTAAGAAATTAAATGACATGAACTTAATTCCTTCTCTTCCAATTTCAAAGCTAGCTACCAAGACAACCCAATTTTGGGGATGTCAATAATCAGACATAAACAAAAGCATCAAAACTTCTGCTTAAGGTCTCATTAGTTCAGCATTACCCTAATTTGGAATTTTAATACTATAATACGGCCATATGGGTATAAAAACCGTTTTGGTTAAAAGGGCTGAGACAATAGCACAATCAACTAATTATGTAATCAAAGAAAAATCAAGGTCCTTCGGGGACAATAGTCGCACTCACTCACACATACTATTTGTGAATATCTGGTAAAAGTTGCAAATATTCTAAAAATTATTGTATTTGACTTTTCTAAAATATCCTACAAAGAATGAAAAATGAGAAATTATCAGAAGAACGTGTGCGCGTCCAACTATTATAAAGGTGATGTATCACCTTCAGTAAACGTATTTCACATCAGTTTACATAGGTTCCAATAAAGGTGCATTCTACTCACTTAACTTACCTGAGCTTGTTAGTCTGGAACTCTAACTAATCTAAACCTATTAGAGCTTAATCCAGATGTAAATTGAATTAGGGTAACCCTTATTAGACCTAAACTTAATGTATCTAACCTTGACTTATATAAATTTAATAGCTCTGACCATCTAAACATTCAAGCGATGAACTTAACATATTTTTTTCTTAAAAGGGAATATAAGGTGAAGAGCATAAGAGCTACCTACATCTAATAAGCAACTACATAAGTTCAAATAGGTATTGTTTGAACAAGTCACTCAAGCGAAAGTATCCCACCCACAGTAAAAGTATGTCATATACCAATATATGCGAGGTTAATATGTATAACAATTATTTCAAGATGAAAAAGTAAAACATAAGGGAAAGAAAGGGCAGGGGCAGCTAAGCCTCTTTTATCATATTCCAAACTCTAAAATGAACATCAACACTCACTAATATTGAATTTAGGATGAAAATAAGTCATCTAGCCCCCATAATCCAATACAAAAAGCCACGGAAAGGTAAAAGCACGTCAAAGACTGTTCATTTGACTCACCATTCTCTAAATTGCATATGTTCAACCCTTCATTGGACAATAACACTTCAAATTCACCCCCAAAACAAGCAAATCATTCACGAAATCGCTGACACCAATACCTCCAACACTCAATTCATTATTAAGACATAATACTCAATCAACATATCAAAAAAAAAAAAAAAAAAAACACAACTCGAGAACAAATTTACCTCAAAATAATGCAAGAACCAGCTTTAGATTCATTCATCCTCAACAGATTCCACCTTAGGACCTAATTCCAATCAAAAACCATTAATCAAAATCATCAAATCAACACAACCCACAATTTTTTTTATCAATATAACATTAAAAGAAATGGAGAGAAGGAGAGAGAGCAAAGAAAAAATGAAGACAACTTACAGACCTAATTGGCTAGTTCCAAACCAAACCCATTAATCAAAATCATGAAATTAACAAAACCCACAAAACGAAAATTGAACATAAGCTGAAAAAAGTGGAGGAAGAGGAGAGAGAAAATACCATGAAGAGAGTGAGGACGATGATCTTTGTTCCAACCAACACCACGAGTGGACTCAAGGTATTGTTGAACAAGGTGGCGGCACTTCTGAAGGTGATTAATACCTTCAACGCGGTAACACCATTTGAGCTTCTCACGCAGGATTTTGGCGGTTTCAATGTCGATCCATTTCTCGCGCACCAAGTGCTCGCGCATCTCTAGCATTGCGACTGGGTCTTTGTATGGGTGCGCTGGATCGAAGTCATCCGGCGCCGATTCATCGAACTCTACCTTGAAGCTTTTTCGTCCCATCTTTCAATCTCTCTCTCTCTGTGTTCTGTGTTGTATGGTGGTGTTGTGGAGTTTGCAAGGGTAGTAGTGGCGAATTTGGTGCAAGGGGGAGTTGGGGGTGGTGGTGGAGTTAAAAAGTTCTTTTGAGAGGAAGCCCATAAGAACTTAAATTTGAAAAGAGGCCCAAATAGTCACACACTTTTTTTTTTTTTTTTTTTGGTAAATAGGCTTTGCATTAAGGCTTCGTTTGATAGGGCGTAAAACATTTTCAGTGTAAAATGATTTTCATGGAAAACAATTTACAATGGAAAACACAATTCCAAATTTAGTTTTCCGTTGTTTGGTTCGATGTAAGAAATATGATGAAATGAAAGGAAAATGAAAGGGAAAGTAAGGAGGTAGTGAGAGAAGAGTACAAGAGAGATAAGGAAAATAGTTTTCCCTTCATTTTGAAAGGAAAATGGTTTTCCATCATTGGGAGAGTAATTTTACCCCAAGGGAAAATGGTTTTACACTCTTTTGCCAACCAAACAATGTAAAACTGAAAATAGAGGAAAACAGTTTTCCGGGAAAACGTTTTACGCCCTACCAAACGGAGCCTAAGAGAGAAAGATAAAAGCAGTTTGGATGCTAAGCATCATTGTTAGTGACACTTGGCCTTACAACCATACCGAGTAAGTTCTTGATATAACTGAGGGGGGGATTTTAGTTACATCAAGATTCAATCCCTCCTTCCTTTCTTTTTTGGCTAGCTGGTCTACCCACTTATTCCGCAATCGCTTGATGAACACGAGCCTCAATTCCTGGAAACATTGGCCTAGATCCTTGCACATATTGATGGATATTGGATAATATCATATGTAAAGGGATAATATTATATTGTAAAGGGTAGAATGTTACTTTACTAGTCATAGGTCTGTATTGTAAACACTATATATATTGAATGCCAGGTTAACCTACAACAGGTTAACACACAATTATTCCCACACTTGTACATGGTATCACAGCCGCATATTTACTAAAAAAAGAAGAAAAAAAAGGAAAAAAAAACAAACCAACACCAAAAATCAGTTTTTTTTTTTCAAACGTTTTCTTTCCTGCGATGGAATTTTTACCCAATGCTTCCGCCGCTGCTCTTGCACAGTCCTCGCCGTCGACGACCACCGGCTATTCTTCGCCGGCGTCAGACCTTCATCCCTCTGCCGGTCCGTCCGTGTCTCTTCCGGCGCCTTCCGTACCTGCTTTCTGGTCTGCTGCAGGTTCGTCCGCGATTTCCGTTGGGTTTAACTACGGACTCCACCACATCGGTGCTTCTCCGGCCACCCCGTCGCGACTCCCGCAGTCTTTCTCTGCATCCTGGACGGCTGCTTTTCCGTCCTCTGTTGCTGTTGGCTCCTTCTCCGGCCAAACCCACGTCGGTGCCTCTCCGGTCCTCTCCTCCCGCGCCTCCCCGCGCTTTCCTTCGGATTTTCCGACCCACACTGGAGTTGTTCCCCAGCCGACCACCTCTGGTCCCTTTCCGACCTACCACATGCCGCCAGGTTCTTCGGTATTTACCCTCCCACAAATCTTCTCTCCTAATCTCAGTAATTTGGTAACTATTACTCTTTCTTCTCCAGAGGATTATTTGTTATGGAAAACCCAAATTACTTGTTTATTGCTTTCCCATCAACTGCTTGGCATGGTTGATGGTTCTGCTATTATTCCTCCTGCTACTGTTATTGATGAAAGTGGTATTACGATTCCTAATCCTCCCTTTTATGAATATTTACGTGTGGATCAACAAATTAAATCTTGGATTTTTGCCACCTTATCTAGGGATGTTTTTGTGGATGTTCATGATTTATCTACCTCTGTAGAGATTTGGACTAGATTACAAACTAGATTTATGCATGCTAGTATGGTCAGATCAATGGAATTAAAGGGACGATTAACTCGTATTAAAAAGACTGCTTCCCAAACAATGGATGGTTATTTACGGAAAATTAAGGTGATTGCTGATTCCCTTGCTGCTATTCAATAACCTGTGTCGAACCAGGATTTAGTGCAGTATACCCTTTTTGGTTTAGATCGTGATTCTGAGTACGATCATATAGTTACTACCCTCCTGCATTATCCATTCCCGATTAGTTTTGATGATTTGCGTCCCAAGTTGTTACTACATGAACAAAGATTGATAAATTCTAAGGATGCATCTGATTCCTCATCCCATCATGCCTTACTTGCCGTTAAATCTACTGGTACTGGTTCAAGTTCCTCCTCCCAGACTAATTTTGGAGGGAGAAATCGGGGAAGGAATAACAGAAATAGAGGTGGTAATAATAATCGTGGGGGCAACAATGCTCGGGGTAATAATGGTGGGAATGGAGGAAACAATAATAATCGTGGCTCTGGAGGAAACAACATACAACAATGGTAATCGGGGACGATAAAATGGTATAAGTAAATTTTCTAACTTGTCATCCTATAGTATGCCTTGCCTAGATTATATTACTAACAATTTATCGTCTGCAGGGAGTAATTCATCAAATAGTAACAATGTTACCTCTACCCCTACTTCCGATACATGTGGTTTGTGTTGGTTTCCAGGTCACCAAGCTGCTTATTATCCCTAGCGTTTCAATTCCAGCTTTGTTCCCTCTTCCTCAGAAAGTGTCACTCGAGCCTTAGCTGCACTGTCTGTTGGTGGTGAAGCTAATGACTCAGTCTGGTACCCGGAATCGGGAGCTGCATCTCACATGACTCCTCAGGATGGTACGTTCTCTATCAAAACTCCTTATACTGGGTCTAGTTCTGTTGTAGTTGGTAATGGTACCTTACTCCTAATTAAAAGTACTGGACATTTAACTTTAAAAACTGCAAGTCGTCCCCTCAGTTTATCATCTGTCTGTCATGTCCCTAATTTAAAACATAATTTATTATCAGTTAACAAGTTGTGTCATGAAAATGATTGTGTTGTGAGTTTTGATAAAAATTCTATTTATGTTAAGGACCAGGTCACGGGGGAAGTTCTGCTTCAGGGAACCAGTAAACAAGGTGTCTACCCTCTACAACCCAACATTGTCCCTCCTGAGCCTTCAGTTCCTACTTTCCTAGCCATTAAGGAGTCGGGTGACGTGTGGCATGCTCGGCTGGGTCATACATCTTCTAGCATTATAGGAAGTTTATGTTCAAATAAATACATCACATGTACCTCTAAATTTCATGATGATTGTGTAGGATGTAAGCTAGAAAAAATACATCGTTTACCTTTTGATTCTGTTGAACATCTTTCTACATATCCATTATATAAAATTCATAGTGATCTTTGGCAATCTCCTATTTTGTCGAATCACTCATTTCGATATTATGTTGTGTTTGTTGATGATTTTTCACGCTATTCCTGGATTTATCCATTACGTCGAAAATCGGAAGTTTATTCAAAATTCCTTATGTTTCAAAAGATGGTTGAAAATCTTTTTAATTGCAAAATTAAAATATTTCAAAGTGATGGAGGAAGCAAATTGGACAATTCTCCTCTTCTTCAACATTTTTCTGACAACGGTATTATTTTTCAAAAATCTTGTCCTCACACTCCAGCTCAAAACGGTGTTGCAGAACCCAAACATCGTCATATCATTAAAATGGCTCGTACTATGATTATTCATTCTGACTTTCCTGCGGAATTTTGGGTTGATGCATCATATACTGCCACTTACACTATCAATAGATTACCCAGCTCGGTTTTAGGGGGTGTTTCACCTTTTGAAAAATTATTTCATCGTCCTCCTTCCTATCAATTTTTGAAAACATTTGGATGTGAATGCTTTCCTTTGTTCCTGAACTCTAAAAATCACAAACTACAACCTAAATCTAAAACCTGTGTTTTTATTGGATATGCATTGGAATATAAAGGGTATCGATGTTTTGATTTGTAATACCCCGTATTTTTAGTATTTATTTAAATAAATAAATATGTATTTTATATTTATTTTCTAAAATAAATATTTTAAGCAAAGGATATTTTAGTATATTTATTGGTTTTAAATTATTTTGGCGGGAATATGGCGCCAAAATTGGATTTGTTAACTTTTGGTTAAAATCCTAGTCAAAATTATTCAAAAAACCAAAAAAAAAAAAAAAAAAAAATAATTTTTTTAGGCCATTATTTTTGACGGGATTGTGAAGTAAATGGGGGAGTTTTGTTTTTCAAATTTATGATGAAGGTTACAAATCTTGGTTTAATCTCCTAATTTATGGTGAAGGTTACAAACTCTTTAATTTTAAAATTAAGTACTATCTATTCTACTCCTATAAATACCCACACCTTTAGCCATCTTTTCCACACAAAAACTTTGAAGAATCTATAATTTCTTACTTCAAAGTTCTTCTTTCTCTTCCTATGTATTCTAGTTTTATATTTCTTATTCAAGTTTCAATTTTCTTTTGTTTAAGAAAAATATTTTCATATTTCTTACTCAAAAATATTATGCTCATGATAGATCATTCATGTTTAAATTCATGATTAAGTTCATGTGGTAAGATTGCTTGTTGGTTGGTATGAGAAAGCTCAAGTATAAGAATAAGTGAAGATACTAGTATTAGTTTGTGCAAGATCAAGGTACGTTATGTAGCTAGATCTTTTAAAATGTGGTTTATATGATAAAGTTGTTTATTGATTTTATTGGTTGGATTGGTTTAGAAATTTGATTTAAAATGGTTACAATGTTTATTATTCAGCTCTGAAAGTGAAAAGAATGAATGATTTTATCAATCATTTTTATATAGAAGTTTTGTTATCCTTTTTGGAAAATTAAATTATTTTTACAAGGAAAGGTTGATTGGTTTTTATGAACTTTGAATGTTCAAAAAGTTGTTTATGAGGAAGGAGGTTTACTCATGACTTACAAGTCATATTATTTTTTTCCGCTTGATTAATATCAAGAGATTCAAAGTCCACTTGTTGGCAATTATAGTTACCCTTGATATAGCTCCGTGATGGGATGACTAGCTTGGGGGTGTGCACACTTAGCAAAATAGAAGGGGAGATAAGAAGAGGAATCGTTTTTAGGATTATTTTAATCCAAGTTGTTTGGAAAGAGTTTATTTAAAGTATTCTTGAATTACTATTCAAGTGTTTGGAAAGAGTTTGTTCTTAAAAGGTTGTTCTTGAATTATTATTCAAGTGTTTGGCAAGAGTTTGTTCTTAAAATATTATTCTTGAATTATTATTAAGTCTTTGAAAACAGTTTATTCTTAAAGAGTTATTCTTGAATTATTGGTGATGGAGTTTTCGAAATGAAAAATTGTTACGAACTAACAAATGTGTTACTTATCTAGTACATTTCGTACTCAGTTTTATACTGACATGTATTTTCATTTTCCTATTTGGCTTTGCACTGTTTACCTTGTTGGTAAGCAGATTTGCAGGTGAATTTAATTTGGATGTGCATGGGAGCATACTAGGAAGGGGATCTTCACCTAGATTAGAGTGTTTCATTTATTTTGAGTATTGAGACAATATTTACTTTTATTAATAAAGAAGTATTATTATTTTGGTTAAAGTCTTCCGCTGCAAGTTATTTTGGTTAGTTAGTAGTTAGTTGCCGAAAGCGTGTTAGTCACGTGGCGGTAATACTCCTAAATTACTCAAATATTATTTATTAAATTGTTTATTTAAAAGTGAGTAATTTGGGGGTGTTACATGATCCTACTACCAAGATAGTCTACACTAGACATCATGTCTTGTTTCATGAACATAAATTTCCGTATCGTGCTTTAGTTGGTCCAATGTCTGTCGTGCCTTACACCTTACCCTTGGTCTTGACTTGGGATTGGTCTCCCACAAATGTTGCTAGTCCGTCCCCTTCCCATGTCCAGCCCGTCTTGTCTGTTTTGTCGCGCGGCACGCCCGGCGCTATCCCCGCCTCTGCTGAGCCGTCGTCTTCTCGGCTCCCCGCACCTTCTGCTTCCCAGCACGCTGTCACACCAGCGCTTGCTAGCTCAGTAGTGCAGTCAGCTTCGTCCTCGGCTGGACAGCTCGCTGCGTGTCCGTCGGGCGCCGTCCCTCGCGAGGCTTCTTTGCCTTCTCGCCTACCAACATTTTCCTGCATTCCCTCGCCTGCCCAGCCGCCTAGCGAGCCGTGTCGCTCGCCTCCACCCCTCGATTTCTCGTCTCCTCTGTTGCCTAGTCCCGTGTCCACCCCCCCTCACCCCTCCTCCCTCCTCTTCCGTCGCCAATCATCATCCCATGGTTACGCGACTAAAAAGTGGTGTGTCTAAACCCAACATTTTCATGAACTTAAAAACTGATCTCACTGAGTCTGAACCCACTAATTTTAAACAAGCGTCTAAAGACTCACGTTGGCGTCAAGCTATGTTAGATGAATATAATGCTTTGATTAAAAATGACACATGGGAGTTGGTACCTCGCAACTATGATAAGAATTTGCTTGGTTGTAAGTTGGTTTACAGGATTAAATATCATTCTGATGGTTTTGTGGAGCGGTTCAAAGCCAAACTTGTTGTTTTTGACAATCATCAGCAGACAGGTATTGATTACTTTGAAATCTTTAGTCCTGTTGTTAAACCTACTACTGTTCGCCTGGTTCTTACTATTGTTGTTTCCCTTAAATGGTCTATTCGTCAGTTAGATGTCAAAAATGCATTTCTTCATGGTTTTCTCAATGAAGAGGTTTATATGCGTCAACCGCTTTTTTGTTCATCCATCTAACCTACTCATATTTGTCGTCTTCGTAAGTCCATTATGGTTTGAAACAAGCTCCTAGAGCTTGGTTTCTCGGTTTAGCAATTTTCTTTTATCTATTGGTTTCAAGTGCAGCAGTTGTGACACTTTAGTTTAGTCAATTTCATGGTCATCTCATTATTCTTCTCTTATATGTTGATGACATTTTCCTTACTAGTAGTAGTCCTTCTGCTTTGCCCATTCTTTTCTTCTCAGTTGCTATGAAGGATTTAGGGATCTTCATTACTTCTTAGTGTGCAGGGTCGTATCCCTCTGGTTATTTTTGTCTCATATAAGTATGCTCTGATTTACTCCGTAAATTCCATCTTCATACTGTTAAACCAGTTACCACTCCTGTTGTCTCTAGAGTAACATTGTCTCTACTGAGAGAACTTCTTGCTATACAATTTCGTAGTATGGTTGGTGCATTGCAATACTTAACTATGACTCGTCCTGATATTGCTTATGCTGTTAATATGGTGTCTCAGTTTATGCATGCTCCTCGTACTACTCACCTTCATGCTGTGAAAGGAATTTTCAGATATCTGCAGGGTACTCTGGATTATGGACTTTATTTATATAGCAGCAGCTCTCCTACTGTTGTTATTGCCTATTTTGATTGGGCAGGATGTCCTGACACCAGACGTTCTACTACTGGTTTGCTGTTTTAGCTCGAGGCATGGCGTTCGAAAAAGCAGCCTACTGTCTCAAGTCCTCCACTGAAGCTGAATACAGGGCCATTGCCTACACAACTGCAGAAACATGCTCAAGCAACTCCTTGCTGACATTGGCCATTTTCTTCGTCGATTGTCTATTGCGACAATGTCTCTGCTACTTGTCTCACTGCTAATCCAGTTCATCATGATTGTAGCAAACATATCGATGTTGACTATCACTTTGTTCGAGAAATGGTTGCCAAGGGAGGTCTTATTGTTCGACATGTTCCTACTCAGTCTCTGGTTGCAGACATTTTTACTAAAGGCCTATCTACTGACTTATTTACTAAACATCGTACCAATCTATCCGTTGTTTCACCCCATAAAGATTGAGGGGGTGTATTGGATAATATTATATGTAAAGGGATAATATTATATTGTAAAGGGTAGAATGGTACTTTACTAGTCATAGGTCTGTATTGTAAACACTATATATATTAAATGCCAGGTTAACCTACAACAGATTAACACACAATTATTCCCACACTTGTACAATGGAGTCGGACAACATGTCTAATGCTCTATCTTGTTCCTAGAGATACTTTAAAGTACTTTGACAATCTGAATATAAATGAACACAATTCGTCCTATTCTTTAGAGCCATCTGGAGCCTTACTCTGATGGCCATGATCTCCGCATGCAAATTGTCCAAGGCATATACCATTTTTTGATGTCCCATAAACCATCTGTCTTCCTGATCCATCATGATACCTGCAAGACTCGATGGAACCACAATATTTACGAAAGAAACATCAACAAAGATTTTATGAACCCTAGAAATTTGAGGCATGGAGTTTATCTCATTTTTTGGGTTTGTAAGGATGTTCCTGAAAAGAGTAGAGGTCATAAATTGGGATGTTTTGTGATAGCTATCTTTACTAAAGTGTGAGGAGGAGGTTTTGAGATTGCTTCAAATATGGATTTGTTTCTCTAGTTCGAAATCTCCCAACAAATAAAAGGAAAGAGGAGCCTCTAAGGAATGTTATTTTGGATCTCTTGACTGTTAATATTCTCTTTAAGTCATTGGTCAAGAGATAGAGAGAGGTCATAAGATGGAGGGTTAGTTAGATCCCAAACTACCCTAGTTGACTAACACGAGAAGAGGACATGGTCAACATATTCCACATGAGATTTACAATTTGGGCACAAGGGAGAGTTTATAATCTTTCTGATGTTTAGGAGAGCACATGTAGGCAGCCTATTCCACCAGGCCAACTACATGAAAATTTCCAAACAGGGGGGAGGGGGGAGGGGGTTGGTGCTTTCTAAAGCCACTGCAAGTCTTGGGCTAGAGCTCTAGAATGGGTTAGACATTTAAAAGTCGTGGGTAGGGAGAATATCCCATCCATAGTGAAAGAAGAGATAGGGGAATCTTCCTTTATCTGAGAGTAGGGCTTGGAAGCTAAAATCCTGTAGGAAATGAAATCGAATAAAGGGAAGGAGAGTTTTAAAAGGTTCCGGGCAGATTGGTGCCAAATATCTGCCACAATAAGTTGGTCTTCACCTTTTTGCATTGGTCCCAAAATTAAATTCTTTATTTTTCCAATACCTAGCAAGTTGTCGTCCTAGAGGAACACACTAGTAGCATTCCCAATGAGCCAGATTTTGTGACTATCGAGGAAAGCCCAACTCTGTCCTATGCTCTTCCATATTTTTGAGCCATTCCTAAATTTTGTAATACAATTTTTTCTCACATACTTTGCCTTAATGCATTTTTTTGCTAATAATTATCCTTGTCATGGCTCATTTTCCATCCCAGCTTAGCCATCAAAACCAAACTAATGTCCTCATGACTCCTAATTCCTAAACCTCCAAGTTGTTTGGGAAGGAAAGTGTGTTGTTTGCCTACGAGGTGGAATTTTCCTTTCGCATCCTTCTCCCCCCATATGAACTATGTTACAGATTTTGTCAAGTTCTTTGAGGTTGCCTTTGGGGGGGGGGGGGGTAGGACTGAAGGTAATATGAACAAATTGTGTTTAAGGTGGAGGCAATAAGAACTAATCTTCTCGCTCTAGATGAACATTAGGATTTCCACAGGGCTAACTTACCTCTAGCCTTATTAACAATGAATTGGACATCTCTCCTAGAGGATCGTTCATGAGAAAGTGGAAGCCTCGTGTAGAGACCAAGATCCTTGGAGGCTTGGATGTTTATGATGTCTTGGAATAGCAGTTTCATCTCCTCCGGGGTGTTGGGAGAAAAAAGCAACATGCTTTTCTCCTCATTGATCTTTTGACCCGACAATAAGCTGAACTTGCTAATGACATTCCTTACCGAGAAGGCTGTTTTCATCTACCCTCCCAAAGAGGAGGAGGTCCTCGGCAAAAAGAAGGTGGGAGACTTTGACTTTATTATAACCTATACTAAAGGGGGTCCAGGATTGGTCAAGGCAGGCGTGGTTAATCAAATCAATTAAACCCTGGATGCATATGGTAAAGAGATGAGGTGACATTGGGTCCCCTTGTCTAAGACCTTTAGAGTGGAGGAAAGATTCATTCTATCATATGCCTTTTCCAAATCTATCTTAAGAGCAAACCATCCATATCTATCCCTCTTCTTATTCATGGAATGAATAAATCTCCAAGGCTACAACAGTGTTCACCTCAACCCCTCTCCCCTCAATGAACCCATTCTAATTCTCATCTTAAGGACTAGATCCTAGCTACAATGATTTTTGTGATTACTTTGTACATTATTTGATGAAGACTAATTGGATGCAATTGGTTAACGTTTTGGGGATTTTCAACCTTGGGAATAAGACAGAGCAAAGCTTTAACTCCTCGTCCTTCTACTACTAAGATACTATAAACAATATCTAATCAAGATTTACTAAAAAGACGTTAGCGAAAATAACGTCAGGACGGTTATGCTACTCTAAAACAATAAATGAAGATAATCCTCAAACCAAGTTTCATAGCTACCAAAGAAATATATGAAAACATTATGGTTATAATAAAAAGGAACATCCCAAGTCATATCATAATAACATCATACAAAACTACGAAACATGCAAGTCTCCCATTAAAACTCAAATAAAAACTAAATGTCTTTGAGACCTAGCATAACATAGTACTCTCTATTGTCAGCATAGAACTCATCTACCAAAAAGATTACCAGAAGCTTCCTCTTACTACCAACCCACACTCTGCTAGCTCAAGCAGTCACAAGTCTAGTAGTTATTTCCATCTGCAAGGATATATTAAATAATTCCACAGTCAGTGGGGAGTAACTAGCAGTTCTCCCAGAACAAAAGAAATCAAAGCATGATTCAGACATAGATTAAAAAGAAAGGAAAGCATACAATCATGATAACTATAACATGCATCCAAAACCATAAAGCTCACAAGTGACACAAGTGAGAGTCAACATCAAGTAAACAAGATATAGTGAGTAAATCAACTCTAGAATACTTAAATAATAATAATAAAACAAAAGTACAACAAGTTATTGAGTCAGAAACCGAACGCCAGTGAATCGCAATTCACTTCCTAAGGTTTGTCAGATCGCAATCTCCAGGTCAGTCTATGGGCTTACGTTCTCCTTTGCCTGTGTCTAAGAATGACCAAACTCCCGATGCAGGGTAGAACACGCAGAACTCCCTGACCTCTCGGACGACAACAATTAACCCAGGTTTATCTCTAGTTCGCAAACCATGTGGTTGGCATGTTCTTCACCGGGGACTACATCTATCCCACCGGATGTTCTTATCTCAAAATATAATCATAAATATCATCAAAGTATCATTCACCTCAAAATATTCGTCAAAAGGGATGCCACCTGGCCTCATACCCATAATTCATCAAAACAACTCCTCATAGTTCCTCGAAAAAAATATAGTAACTTACAAACTTACAACAAATGTCTCCAACAATAAATTAAATTGTGATCTTTTATGTTCCTGGAATCTGGTGTTTAGTAGGTTGCTGTAAGTATTATTGGGTATCATTATATTTATGTTTGGTTTATGTAAAAAAAATAATAATTAGTTGTGTACGTTTCATTTACTTAATAAGCATTGGAGTTAATTGGTAATCTTATTTGAGATGATGCATTTTTGATTGAATTATTAATGCTGTAAAACTAGTTTATTATCATTGTTTATGTTTAGAGATGTTCAGAGTAGGCTTTTTCGTTTCTGTCAGTATATAAATCGTGAAAATTATTTCTGGAGGCCGAAAAATTTATTTATTTGTATATTATGTATTAACGTGAGTTTATGCATGTTATGTAAATTTTGGTAATTTTTGGGCGTTTATTGTATTTTTAATTATTATATTGGCTTTATTGAGTATTCTGTAAATTAACGTTTAAAAATACTTTTAGAGTCCAAAAATTAAAAATAAAAATTATACCATGTCAGTAGAGCCATTAGGGTCGATAATTTTTGTGTTATTTTACTGATCGTACTTATTAGTTTAATAATTATTATTGTGTTTTTGTTGTGAGTTTGAGGATATTCTTTTTAATTATTTAAGAGCTTATAAATCAATTATATAAACCTGTAAAAATTAGGAAAAAATTATTCCAAGGCATGAAATAGATACTACACATATAACATGATCCACAAAAAATAATTTCAGCAATTTTAACATTCGTTCAATAATTATTATGCAAATAAGCCAAAAACGCACAAAATACCAAATAAATCAAATAAATACTAAAACTCAGACGAAAATTATTTTCCTATATACAATATTCTTTCAGCATGCATCAAGTATATTCATGTCAAATTTCGTCAACAATTTTATTCAAAATGTATTTTAAACAATTCATAGTGTAATAATCTAATACTGATTAATACCCTAATCACTATTGTTCTAAGATAACTACTAGTTACCTGGATCGTCGGAGGCGAACTGAATATTACTGGAAAACCCTATTATAGGCGTGCGCCCTTCTCCTTCTTCAATCCCCAAGCACCACGTACAAGAAAGAGGCAAGTAGAACAAGTCACGAACAATTGATGAAGAGTAGAAAATGAAAAATTTTAAGAGAATGATGGAGATGATGATGGCCGAATTTCCTTGAATATTGCAGCAATGGTGTTCTGATTTTTAATTAGAATTTGGAGTGTTTAAAGGTTGAAGTAAATAGTTTCATTTAGGAGAAACGATTAGGGGGGTTATGGGGGTTACAAACTACAAAGGGTCATCAAATAAAAAAAAAAAGAAATGAAAGAAGAGAAGCTTCTTCCTTTTCCCTCCACCTAGCCGGCTGTCCAAGCCCAAGTACATCAAAAAAAAAAATTTCGGCCCAAGTCATCGAAGATCCATGCAACAAAAGTCCGTTACGCGATTAATCGATAACTTTCTAAATCGCGCATAAACTTTGAAAAATCTTAATAATAAAAATAATTATAAATATAATGCACACATTAGCACGCCATATAATAAAAATAATAATTCGGCTCCCAATAGTATAAAAATAAAAATCATTGATTTAGAGAAAATAATATTTTTAGAGAAAACTTTTGCGAAAAACTAGGAGCAAAATTATGGGTTATTACAAGCATTTAAAGATCAGGGGGAACTTTTCCATCATTGAACCAACTGACCAAATAGTTATGAATATCTTTGGCACTGTGATGCCATGAATTTTGAAAGAAGGCTGGGTGGAAGTCGTCAGGCCCCATTGCCTTGAATAAGTTCATACTAAAAACAACCTTTTGGGCTTCAAGAAGGGAGGGGGGTGACACAATGAAATAGGGTCTAAGGTCTCTCGCAATGGGCAAAAGGGCGAGGAAAGCTGTTCAGTTGTGAAAAGATTTTGGCCGAAGTCTCTAATGTGATTTTGGAGGTCAGATTCATTTGTAATGATATTACCTATGTTATCTTGAAGGGAATGAATTTTTGACTTGTTTCTTTTAATGATCACACTTTTGCGGAAGAAGGAAGTATTCCTATCTTCTAAGTTGGACGAGTCATGATGGCTCTTAGAAACCGAAAATAGCTCCTCTTGATCCAGAATAACAGAGATTTCATGTTGGAGGTCCTCTTCTAAGGTAAGGTGGAAGATGGATCTGGGATTCTTTTCTAAGTATAATTGCAAGCCTTCTAACCTTTTGATGGCTCTTCGTTTTTTCCTATATAGGTTATCAAAGACATTCGTGTTCCACTGAATAAGGTCCTCCCTCACTCTTTTTATGTTGTGCTGAAATGGTTGGTTATGGATCCAAGTCTGTTATATTACCTTAAATTAGGAACGGTGGGCTAGCCACATTAATTCAAAACGAAAAGGCTTCGGGCCCGTACTTGGATTTAGGTTTTCAGCATGAGTTTTATAGGGTTATTGTCTAAAGATATTTTGGAAAGGTGTTTGACATGACTATCCGAAAAGTTCATTGTGTTATCTAGACTTTCTAAGTCAAACACTACCTTAGGTGTAGTACCCACCCATTTACCACCAATGTTAATGCAACAGTGATCTTTCCTTTGCGTTTATATACTAGAAATTGTTTGATATTCACCTTGAAATTGGAAACAAATTCCCGCTCTAGTTGGTTTTCAGGATGCTTGTACTGAGTATCAAACCATTTAGCATGGATATGCTCTTTAGCTGCACCTTTACATTTAATAACATCTTCATTTTCTTTCGAGCTGTAGTAATAGCTCTTAGGAGCCAAAAAGAATCCCTTCTTGATTATTGCTTCTAACTTAAACTTACCTATTATGGAACAAGATATGACTTCCTCAGGTATATGGAGAAGGAGGAATACTTTAGCGATCCATTATAGAATATGCATGTAGGCACTGAATCGGGTTGAAAGTGAAAGTCGCCAAAAACTGGCGGAATGCTCTCGAAACCAATTCACTTGGGTGAGACAGAGGAGAGTGGAATTTCGTGTGAAAACCATTCTTGATTGACCCAACATCATTCCAATCTCTCATAGATCGGGGCAGTCTTCCTCTTATTATGCCAGTGAACTTGGGCACAGTAAAGCCCAAGTCTATCAAATGACATTCATTCATTGTCTATGCATATAGATTGTTTTTATTTTGACTTATTGGACGTCCTCCCCCCTTCTCGGTCTGGTCTATGACCTCATTGAAGTCCCCAATTACGGCCCAAGGAAGCTTGACAGATTTAGCAAAATTAACTAAAAGAGACCAAACTTGTTTTATCAATCTGAATTTTGGACTCGCGTAAACTGAAGATAAAATAAAGGAGAAGAATTTGTTACCTCAACCAAGGCTTGCATACTCTGGGCATTTTTATGGAGGATTGAAATAGTGACATAAGCTGAATGCTAGAGTAAGAGGATATCTCCTGCATACCAGATAGGATCCACCAGTCTCCAGGAGTCAAAAGGTGTTTTTTGAATGATTTTTTCAGTGTGGCTACGACTTGCATGCGTTTTCGCAAGGATAAGGATGTCAGGGTTGTGAACTTCTAGGATGTTACGAAGATTATGTTTGAAAGTAGAACGGGAAATGATCCTAACATTCCATAATATGATCGACCTATTATAGGGGAGGTTTGGTTAGCGCATCAACGCCTGCACAATTGGCGAGTTTCTGGGTGCCCAAGGGTCAACTTCTTCCCTTGTTGGAGCCCAAACACAACGGTGTCTTTCCTAGAATACTTGTACCTCCGTCTCCTTTGGGTTTCTTTTTCCTCTTACCTCTGCCTAATTCACTACCAAGGTTATTTGTTTCAGCATCGGTAGGATTCTCATCTCGATGAGTGCATTGGTGTGACTGATGAAGTGCCACCTCAATGAACTGAACCGGAGCATGAATATCTCCCTTATGAACGATAGGATGACTAATGGGTCAGTAGTCTCTCATCTTCTTCATTCTGCACCTCCTTCCTTATCAGTCTGTTCATGAAGATTTTCATTGGTTCGGGAAGATGGGTCGTGTCTTGGAGTTGAGGCAAATGTGCAGGCATAATTGCTCCCTCCTCCATGTACATCAGTAGATTTTCTAGGTGAGGTGGTGCTAGGATGGGTTTTGGATGAGATATTTGATCTCCTTGAATGAGATCTCCATCAGGTAATCTTCTTATTTCCAGAGGTAGAAGACATGTGACTAGTTGACTTTTGGCTTGGTTGGTAACGGGGGTCTGGAGTATTCACTCGACAATTCCCAATTGACCAAGATTCTCCTTGGTGGATATGGTGATGGGGACGATTCCGGTGACGAGAGGGGTGGTGATGAGGATGGGGTTATTTGTGATAACTCCATTTTTAGAGGTTTCTTGGGTGGGCTTTTTTTTTGTAGAGGTGGTTTCATTAGATGGTAAGGTTGGGTTTTATGTTGCTTCTGGGCGGGAGAACGTTGATGTGATGGCGTTGAGGCGTCGCCATGCTCTAGCAGCCAAATCTGGCACTCTTTTTTGGGGCCCAAGGTCGGGTTACCCTCTTCTCCTTGGAGAAGATGAAATTTGTTTTGGGAAGTAGGATTAAAATGATGGTCTACTTTCCCTAGGTCAGCTATTTGGGGGCTTGGTAAGATGGGGGACAAAGTTTTCTTTCGGGACCCACTTGCTTTAAGACCTTCTCTAAGAATAAGAATTATGAATAGTTTTACATCCTACAAGACAAAGAACCCCTTTATGGTCTCTAATGATGAAACCTCAAGCAACGTCACCATTAGCTAGTGTGTTGGTTGGATGGTAGTAGGGTGGTGTGTAGACAGTGAGGGGTTAGTCTGGCAGTGGTTCTGGGGTAGTGGTGGTTAAAGGGTGATCAATGGTGGTTATAGTGTAGAGGAAAATGGAGGAATTCAAAATTGTAGAGGGGGAGGGAGGGGGTGGGGAATAAGTGTAAAGAGATATGGGCACTAGTAGAATAAATGCTATTTGCTGCGGTTAAAAAGTGCCCTATTGCTGCAGTTTTGGGCGCGCAGCAATTAAGGGGGCAACAATAGGTATTAATTATATTGTTGCGGTTTTAAACCGCAATAATATCTCAACATATTTTTGCGGTTTCTAGCACAAAACCGCAGCAATATTATCATTTTTTATCAAAAAAAATCCGGTATATTGCTGCGGTTTCTGGTCATAATCGCAGCAATATGACCTGGTATAGAATTTTTTTTTTTTTTTTTTTGCATTTTACAATTAAATTTGAAAGAATAAAACCAACAACAAACCCATCCACTATCAATCTCTCATTCAAGGAAACTATTGCACCATTGAAATACAATAACAACACAAATGCAAAAAAACCAAACCGCTATATATATTCAATAAAAATAATATTTACAAACCCTAATTACAATAATATATATAAAAAAAATCAAAATAAAGCTGATAAGGAAAGATTTCAAAAAAACGAAAAAAAGAATACAGATACAGAGGTACATGGAATTAATAAAGAAAATTAAAAATTAAAGAAAAATTAAAAAAATGACATTAGATCTTGAAAATCGAAAATCACTACCAACAACCACCACCACGAATGTCAACCCTAAACTACTACCAACAACCACCACCAACAACCACAACGCAAATCGAAAAATTCAACCCAAAATCATCATTTACATCTAAAATTGAAATTCAGATCGGAAAATAAAATGAAGCACATCACTGGAGAAGACGAAACGCCAGTTGAGTGAAGATGAACGAAGATGAACTCGCCGACTGCGAAATTTCGCGAAGATGGTGATTTCGAGCGAATTGCGAACAGATGCGGCGACGAGGAGAGTGAGCGAACAATTGTTGATGGCGACGAAGAGCGAACGAGAGTTGATGCGGCGATGAAGAGCGAACGACAATTGATGCGGCGACGAAGATAGCGAGATATTGTTGATGGATCTGAACGAACGAATGAACGACGGAGGAGGCTTTGTTGCGTCGAGCGAGGGTAGCGACGGTGAGTGAGGAGGGAGGGTGAGAGAAAACGAAGGCTGAGAGGAGAGAGAAGGTGAGGGAAACGAAGGACTGAGAGAGAGGAGAGAGGGGGAGAGAGAGAGGAGAGAGGAGAGAGAGAGAGAGGAGAGAGAGAGAGAAAGAGGCGCCTCTCTTGACAGGAGTGAAAGAAAAACCCTAAGTGCTAACTAAAACAGGCGCCCCGTCTTTTTTTTGGTTAGTTCAGCATATATTGCTGCGGTTGCCACGTAGGACCGCATCAATATATTAATTTTTTGTTTTTAATATATTGCTGCGGTCCTACGAGGAAACCGCATCAATATTTGCTGTTCAGGGCCCCACATTATTTTTAAAAAGTGTTCGTTAGACAATATTGCTGCGGTTTTGGGTGGAAACCGCAGCAATATTGTTAGTTTCTATTTTTTCTTTTCTTTTTGCGTGTTATATTGCTGCGTATAGGTAAAACACACCGCAGCAAATAGCATTTATTCTATTAGTGGGGATAAACCTAAATGAAAAATGGGTAAAAGTTTTTCTACTACCAGAGCAATTACTAAAAGTCATAGTAGTAAAAAAGGTTCTCTCCTACCTGGATTATTTTTTTTATCTAATTCAACCCATTGCTTTTGAAATAAAAGCCCCCACAGCCGCTTCATTTGCATTTGTTTATATAGTATTAAATTATAAAGCCTTGTCATCCTAATATTTTAGATTTAAAAATTTATCCCAAATAATTAGATATAAGATGAGTTGGAAGGGTCCTTATTTTCAAGAAAAAAATATCTTAGCTCTAATTTAGTAGAAAGTGTAACGGAAATGTTTTGCATTTGAAAATTAGCTTTAATAGCTAAAATATATACTCCAAGATGATGTACAACATATGCTTGATTATTAATTTATCAATACTCAGTATCTAATCCTCTCTATTTGAGAAATACTTGTGTCACTCATGTGCACACTTTTACCAACTTTAAAATCACTCGTGTTGCTCATGAACACATTTTTCGTGTGGAGAATCTATTTATTTTGCACCAACATGTGCAAATCGCCAATATAAGCATAAAAATGCATAAATATATGATAAAATAAGGTAAAAAGTATGAAATTCAATCGCATTCTATGCCCCTCAAAGAAAACTAGTTATTGCCTCGTAATGCACTTCAAGGAATAACTCAGGATACTTCTTTTTTAATACGTCTTCGGCTTCCCACGTTGCCTCTTTAGACTCATGGTTAGACCAAAGCACTTTCACGATATTCACGTCCTTATTGCGTGTACTACACACCTTTTTTTTATCAAGAATTCTCACAGGCCTTTCCTTATATGTGAGGCTACTATTAATTTGGATTCTTCCAGGCTCCAAATCATGACTCTCATCAGGGATATATCTCTTTAGCTGGGAAATATGAAACACATCATGCATTTTCTCGAATTCCATTGGTAAACCCAACTTATAAGCTACCTTCCAAATTTTTTGCAAAATCTCATTAGGGCCAACATATTTAGAACTTAATTTCCCCTTTTTCCCAAATCTCATCACTCCTTTAGTTGGTGACACTTTAAAAAACGCTTTATCACAGACTGCAAATTTATCTTTTATTCGCTTTAAGTCAGCATAACTCTTCTACATATCTTGAGTAGCTTAGATTCTAGCCTGAATCAACTTCACATTATTATGGTCTCCTCAACAAATTCCGTCCACAATACTATATTCTCGGTAAAATCATTCTAGCAAATGAGACTTCTACACTTCTTTGCATACCATGCCTCAAAAGGAGCCATCTTGATGCTCGCATGATAACTATTATTGTACGAGAAACTCAATCACGTCTAATTGATCTTCCCAACTACCTTGGAAGTCAATTGCGCACGCTCTCAACATATCTTTCATAGTCTGGTTAGTCCTCTCAGTTTGACCATTGGTTGCAGGACCTCTTAACAAAATTTCGAGAGGAATCTTAAATCATGATCTGAAATAATATTTGTTGGGACCCCATGCTAGCTCACTATACGCTTGATATATGTCTTCGCAAGTTGCTTCTTATTCCATATCTCTTCAATTAGACGGTCCACAATAACCCTAATAGTATCATTATCGTTTCTCATTTTCGGCAAAGCAGTCACAAAATCCATTGAGATAGAATCCCACGTACAACCAAGAACCTATAAGGATTGGACCTTCCCCATTGGTCTCTTATGATCTATCTTCACTTTATGAGAGGTCAGACATTTGGATACGAATTTAGCGACCCCAAACTTTATATTTGGCCACCAATAGATCTCCTTAAGATCCTTATACAACTTATCTCCCCTAGGGTGCACAGAATATGGAGTATTATGCCCCTCATTTATAAGTCGTCTCTTAAGCTCATCACATTTTTGTGGTACACACCACCTTCCCTTGAACCTCAAAATTCCATAATTATGAATCTTAAAGTCGCTTCTTTACCTTGCTTCATCTTCTCCTTAATCTTATCTAGGTACTTATCCCTAACTTGACCCTCTTTGATCTCGTCGAAAACAGACAACCCAAATGAGAAAGCACTCAATCTTGCTTCGATCTCCCAAAGACTTAAAATTTCTAGGCTAAGCCTTTGCATATCCCGACACAATTCCTCAAGAACTACCAAGGCATTGATGATATGGCTCGGCTTCCTACTCCAAGAATCGGCAACTACATTCGTCTTCCCTTCATGATACTGCTATATGTCTAGGTCATAATCCTTGATCAACTCTAATCATCTTCTCTGTCTCATGTTGAGGTCTTCATGGGTGAAAATATATTTCAAGCCCTTATGGTCGGTAAAGATCTTACAGGTTGCCCCATAAAGGTAATGTCTCGAAATTTTCAATGCAAACACAATTGCAGCTAACTCTAAATCATGGGTAGGGTAATTAGCCTCATATGGTTTCAACTGAAGTGATGCATACGTGATCACTTTTCCATTCTGCTGTAGAACACATCCCAAACCATTCTTTGAAGCATAACTATACATCTAAAATTCTCTCATTTCTATTAGGTAGGGTTGAAACAGATGCAGAGGTTCAACGCTCCTTTAAAAGCTGGAAAGCTTCCTCACACTTCTCACTCCACTCGAATTTTGACTCTTTCTTCATCAAATTGGTCATTGACCTTGCTATCTTTGAGAAATCTCTCACAAATCTCCTATAATTTCCAGCTAAACCCAAAAATCTCTTGATATCTGACACATTCTTTGGAGTAGGCCACTCACTAACAACTTGAATCTTAGCAGGATCTATAGAGACTCCTTCTTTACACACATAATGACCCAAAAATGCTACTTTCTCCAAACGAAACTCACACTTAGAGAGCTTGGCATGCAATTGATTCTTCCTAAACGTCTCCAATAGGATCCTCAAGTGCTCATCATGCTCTTCTTCACTCTTTGAATAAATCAGAATATCATCAATGAATACCACAACGAACTTATCTAAGAACTCATGAAATATCATATTCATCAAATCCATAAATATGGCCGGAGCATTGGTCAATCCAAACGGCATCACAGTGAACTCATAATGACCACAACGCATCCTAAACGCGATCTTAGGTATATCCTTATCAGCTACCCTCAACTGGTGATACCCCGAACGCAAATTAATCTTCGAGAACATGCTCGGTCCATTCAACTAGTCAAACAAGTCATCTATCCTAGGCAAAGGATACTTGTTCTTGATAGTTACATTGTTCAACTCCCTATAGTCGATGTACAATCTCATAATCCCATCTTTCTTCTTCACAAACAACACAAGAGCTCCCCAAGATGACGCACTAGGCTCAATATAGCACTTATCCAACAACTCTTGCAACTGCGTCTTCAACTCACTCATCTTAGGAGGTGCCATTCTATAAGGTGCCTTAGATATAGGAGCAGTTCCAGGAAATAAGTTTATGGTGAACTCAACATCTGTAGCAGGCGGCATACCCGACATCTCACTCGAAAACACATCCATAAACTCATTCACAATTGGAACATCCTCAATCTTCAATCCAACCTCTTTACTCACATCTTGCACATTACAGAAAAATAGCTCACACCCCTTCTTCATCAACTTCTTCACTTGCATTGTAGAAATAACCCCAAACTTCTTAGGCTTTCCAAAACGTCGATATGGAGTCAACTTCCCCAAAAGGCTTCTTAACACTACCTTTTGAACTTCATAGTCTATTTTGGCTTTGTAGAAACCTAACCAATTCATCCCAAGAATAACATTTGGGTCTAAAAAAATTAAATTCCATTAAATCAGGAGGAAGTAGACAGTCTCCTATCTTCAGATGTAATCTTTAAATAACCTGGTACATCTTATGATCTCTCCAGTAGGTATACTAATGGGAAAATCAATTACTTCAAAATCTACCAACCCAGACTCTTAATGACAGACGACGAAACAAATGAATAAGTCGCCCCGGAATCAAATAACGCTTTAACGAGAAAGGAGTTTATAGAAAAAGTAGCAAAAACTATGTCAACAGATCGTTCAGCTTCATTGCGACTCATCACCAGCAGTTTACCCGGAGCCATATTCTGGTTGTTGCTCTCACTAGCAGGCGTACTGTAGCTTCCTTGGTTGTTTTGTGACTCTACAAGCTTCGAACCTGGTTACCACTCCCATTACCATTTTGCTCTTTCTTTTGCTTGCTGAAGCACTCATACTCCCTATGGCCTTTCTTCTAGCAATAATTATAGGTCACTAGGTCTCCCTTACAATCTCTACTCGGGTGATTTTTACTGCACTTATTACAATGGTAAACCCTCTCAGACTGACCTTTATTGTTATAGCCCTGACCATTTCTCCCTTGGAAATTCCCATTCTTATTTATGTTCTTCTTGAAATTCCCCTGATTTCCTCCAGCATTGAAATCCTTTCTCTTCTCATCCACTACAACATTTCTCTTTTCACGCCTCGACTGAAGACCATAAATATGGGCGGCTCTTCCATACACAATATCTAGAGATAAAAAAGTTTCACCTTCTAACCCCAGCTGCATTTCCTCAATTAGACCTTGCTCAAATCTTTGAGCCTTTAACTCGCTCCTCAGTGGTACTACCTCAGGTGCAAACCTCGACAGTGCTATGAACTAACTATAATACTAAGAGATGGCCATGCTACCCTTCCTAAAATTTGTGAATTCCTAGACCTTTTGTTTCCTCATAAAAGCAGGGTAAAACTTCCTTCTTAAAGCAGTAACAAAGGAAGTTGCTTTGTCTGGTTTAATAATACTGCTTATTAGTGAGTTTTACGGGCCCACTGGACCAGGAGCTTCTTAAGCTCAACCATTTACTTTTTTTATTAAGAGACCAACGTCTTGGGGCTAACGTGGGATCCGCTCAAGGACCTACCGGTTTAGGTAAGTACCTAATGCGTTCTCCGACTGGAGAAGTGATTTTTGGGGGAGAAACTATGGGGTGCTCGAAAATGGTTGAAGTAGTTGAATAGGAGGATCACTATGACTATAGCAGTTGGTAAATTTACCAAAGACGAAACTGATTTATAATTAAATCCCTCAACATCACTCAAACTTGCCCCATTTTCTCTCCACCACAAATCAGCCTCATCTTTCAGATACAATATAGCTTGACCTACTTTCATACACTCAGGATAGTTCACAGCCCCGAAAATCTTCTCAAATTCCCTAATCCAACTCTCTAAGAAGGTAGGGTCAACTTTTCCCTTAAATTATGGTGGCTTAACTTTGGCTAGTATTTAAAACATGTCCTCAGCAGAATCAGGTTGCTCAGCTTTTTCTTGAGTTATCTCCGCCAATAAGCGAATAGCAGAAACTAAGGCATTATCATTGTTGGTCACTCTACTTCGCGACCTAAAATTTAACGTAACTCTGCTTAGGTTTCGGTACACAATTACTTGCCATTTACTATGAAGGCAACATTTAATTTGACCATACAAGATCGCATCAACATACAATTTCTCATGATATGATAATACCACAGAATAACTCATCACCAATCATAGAATCATTCATGAATAATATTCACATCGAGAATAACACGTGTGAGAATCAATAAAAATTCAATCATAACATATAAATAAAAATATTCTCATTCACGTGCCAAAATAAATTCTTGCTCACTTGGATAACTAAATATTTGCTTTTTTTTATTCCTCAAAAGATGCTAGTAGTAGTTTCTTTCCAAACCATACTACTGTAGTTTCCCTAAACAAAATAAGGGTACTAAGAAATAAATTTAAACCATTGCTTGACTCATTATCCAACATTTATTCTCAAACCATAAATACATAGGTAAATAATCTAGGGAGACACATTATCAAACACATGATCAGTCCTATCCTTAATTTCCTTGTATTTAATCTGGAGTGGAAACTTCATCTTCAAAATCTTCAACATCCTCGGTGTTATATTAGTATCATCTTCTAATCCTAGCAGATCTTCGTATCTTTTTAGTATGAGGCTCGTCCTCTTCTGACCCGGAATCACTCTCAAGTGTCATAACAATATAGTAGATGTTCATCCGGTCCATCGTCTAACATGGTCAAACTCGTGAAGAACCTCATTATCATTGTCTGGCAAACCTACTCTTAGGATCCTACGGATGATGACTTCTAGGCTAGTGTAACTATCATAGTCAGACTCATATACTCCATCTTCCTCATCATCACTTAGTACACTAGGGTTGTAGTTGCTTCCTACTCTAGTAGTTTCTCTATCACTCATATCTCTAGGTTCGTTTATCGAAGCACACGACATCTATAAACAAATGATACTCTCAAATAGCATATAATCCCAACAATAAACAATAAGTAAAAATAACAACATTAAGCGTATGAATAACATAAACAGTTAGTAGGGAAGAAAATATAATCATACTAAACTAACTATTTAATGCAGACATATAACATTTCTAACCTATAGGCCCTTCTTATAGTACGCATCTCTCACAAAATAATAAAATAATCAAAATAAGCTAGAAGTATTAAAAAAATTAATATATAAATTTCGGATATAAAAAAACGAAAAAAGAAGTTTGAATTTCGACTCGAAAAAAATTTCGGACCAAATAAAAAAAATATTCGAACCTTTAAAGAAAATAAATATTTTAAAATTTTGTGTTTAAAAAATTTTTAGAAAAGTAATTTGAACCAAACGAATAAGTAGGAGCTCAATATCTAAGAAATTCATTTTAAGTACGGTTTTTTCACCATATACCCCTGACAATTGTTTTTGCACCGTATACCCTCGCAACTTTCGAAGTTCACCATATACCATCCACTTTTCAAAGAATACATCAAACTACCCTTTTGACTAACGGTATTAGACTTCCATTAGTCATTAACTCCTAATCTCCCTAACCTAATTAACTAACCTAAACCTAAGTCAAACCGTAACCCTAACCATCCCCTCCCCCACCCCTTATCCCACCATCCCGACCCAACCCCCCACCATCCCTTTCCCCACTACACCACCACCTCAACAACCCTCCTCCCCACCCCCTCCCTCCCCCTTCCTTGCAACCCCCTCTACCCTCCCCGCAGCCTTGTTAAATCGCCCCTCCCCTTCCCCGCCGTCGCAGAACCCCCCCTTCCCCACTAGTAAAGAAACGTCGATTTGCGTCGGACATAGGTCCGACGACACGTCTCAACGCAAATGACCAATAAGTGATCTGCATCGTATCAGGAAACGACGCAGATCTTTTAACCATTTGTGTCGCACATAGCATATAGTGCGACGTAAATGACCGTAGAGAGCTATTTGCATCATCACAGTACACAAGGTGCGACGCAGATAACTCTCAAAAGTACCAACAAAGCAGTCTGAACCATGCCAATTCCCTTAAAATTCATCTGCGTTGCACACAACACAACATGCGACGCAGATGAATCTTAAGCTTTTATATTTTGTCTTTTTTAAGCTTTATATTTTTGTTGTTTTTTCCAGCTTTATATTTATTTTTTTCATATACTAATGCTTAAACTAAACGAACATTAATAATGTAAAGAATTCGGAAACACGTTTTTTATATTAATAATGTCAAATATGTATTACAAAATTTAGGATGAGAGAAAAAATTTGTAAACTAGATGTAAACAAATTACATTGCAAATGGAAAAAAAAAATGTAAAAATAAAACTGAATCGAGGACAAAAATGAGCAGCTGCCGAAATTTCCGACTAAGAAGACTTCGAGAAGAACCAAATACAGATTTGCAAATGAAAATCAGAATTTCAAAAAATTAAAAAGAAAATCATGGACTAGGATATATGCCAAAAAAATTAAATGAAAAATCAGATATAAAAAATAAAAAAATAAAAGGCCATAATTATCAGATGAATGAACTGAATCTAGAACGTTTTTAATTTTCAGATCTGGAAATGAAAAAATAAATTTTCAGATCTGATAATTAAAACATAAAATTAGATCTAAAAAATTAAAAACGAAATAGACTACATAAACGCCAAAAAGAAAACAGAAAATTAGATCTAACAAATGAAAAAAATGAAAAAAACGAAATTGTAGCTATGAAAACAGAAAATTATAGACTACGAAATTATAAAATCAGATTGAAAAATTGAAATAAAAAAGACGAATCTGTCAAAGTCAGAGAGAAAGATCTTCAAATGGTTTTCGAGGAGAGAGAAAGAGTATTCAATTTTACTCGAGATCTTCAAATTTTTCGCCTAAGTCATCGGAGACTATACTCGAAGAAGAAGCCGATAAGCGTTGTTCGTTGCGATTATACTCGAGATCTTCAATTTTTTCGCCTGAGGCGCACGGAAATAGGTGGAGCAGCGCGACGGTTTGAGTGGGAGAAGGAGAGAGAGAGGGTGAGAGAGAGAGAGAGAGGGTTTGAGGGTGAGAGAGAGACACGGGTTTGAGGGGTTTGAGGGCGAGAGAGGGAGAGACGCTAGCTGCTCGTGTGTTTTTAGGGTTGGAGGAATTTAGAAGGAGACGGAGAGGCGCTATATTTTAAAAAAGTGAGTTGGGTCTTTTGCGTTGACCTGCGTCGGATGGGCCAAGGGGTCCGACGCAAATTAGCCTTTTGCAACGCACATGAGTTAAGTGCGACGTAGACATGGCTTCAAATTATTCTCGCCTGTCACGCGGGTGACCCGGGTTCGATCCCCGGCAACAACGCCAAAATTTGGTACGTGTCGTTATGCGTATAAATTAAAAACTTATTTTATCCACATTAATATTATCTAAGTTTAGTACAACGATAAATAAGGGTCGATCCCACAGAGTGGTTTATATAATCCTAAAATCCAAGTTCAACTAATTAAGAGTACTTAACTATTATATACATGTTATTTATTAATATATACATATTCACATTATTTTGGGGGGTTTACAAGACGTTTTTATGAATTTAAAAACTACTAAAGATAAATCTATCATTTATTTACAAGTGATGACAAATAATTCCACTTTACGCTCATATTACTTTCAGAGATTAATCATTTCCTAACCTCGATTATACTTCCAATTTCTTAAATCCAAGATTGATTAGATAGATTAACTGTAGGAATTCAAGTAGCCAACTCCCCTATACTTCCATACTTTTAATCAACATTGAACTAGGCCGAATATCGATTCTAAACTAATCTAATCACCACAAGTATTTTGCAACTTCCGACGATTAAACTAGAAGCATTATAGAACAAGAAGTACATCATTAATCCCTAGTTAATCTAAACATAACATATCTTTATGTTTAAATAACTAGTCCAAGTTATATTCTAGTTTGAACTTACAACCATCTTTGCAGGCCTAAATTAAACTAGTTACCACTTATTGTCATACAATTTAGACTAGGCTAAAATACATAACTAGCAATAATCTCAACTTTATACCTAATAAGATAGCAAATTAAGCATAAAATTGAAATATGAACATTACAATCAAATATAACTTGAGTATCTACCAATAAATAATCTTGAATTCAACTCGTAATTCAACATCTCAATCCAAATATACTTCAAACCATGTAATTCAAACTCCCTAATTCAACAACATAATCCAACTTAATTCATATATCACAATCCATTCATAATTCAATATCATACTCCAAATTTGATTCAAATAACACAATCCAATTCTCGAAACAAACCACAAATTTCAATAACACAACCCAACTTAATTCAAACAATTCAATTATACATACTATGAAATTCAGAAATTATAATCTAGAAACTTCAAAACTAATATGAAAGTACAAGAGAAAGAAGGAAGAACTTATGATTCGCGCGGAAATTCGCCTTTGGGTTTCAGATTTCGCACCTACATCCAAGCTTGAATCTCACCCTCCTCGGTTGTGTGCTAGTAGGACTCCAACCCAAGGTTGTCTTCCCTCGACCTCGCGCATCCCCACACTAGCCTTTCATGTGACGCAAATAGGGCGACGCAAATCGTCCTTTTTCTACTAGTTCCCCCGCCGTCGCTCAACCCCCCACCTTCCATAGCAATCATCGCACCCCTTAAATTAAAAAAATTAAAACGAATCAAGACCAAATCAGATAGGGTTGCGGGAGAGAGAATAAGTCAGATTTGGAGAGAGAATAAGTCAGATATGGTTGGGGGGAAGGTTAAGGGGAATGAGGTCGCGCGACATTGGGGGAATGGGAGGGGGTTGCGCGATTCAGTAGGGGAAGGGGAGGGGGATGGGTTGCATGGGAGGGGGAGAGAGGAGGGGGTCGCGGGGCTGTAGGGGAGGGGGCTGCGGGGTGGGGGAAGGGGGTCTGCAACCTGCAGGAGTGGGGTGGGGGTGGGGGAGAGGGGTGTGTGTTAGGTATTAGGGTTAGGGTATTATGGTTAGGGTTACAGTTACGGTTAGGGTTAGTGTTAGGATTAAGAATAGATTTAGGTTAGTTAATTAGGGTTAGAAGGGGGATTATTAGGGGTTAATGACTAATGGAGTTATTAAGGGTAAGTGGATGTCTTTTTTCAAAAGTGAGGTGTATATGGTGAATTTCAAAGTTGAAAGGATATATGGTGCAAAAAAATATATTTGTCAGGGGTATATGGTGAAAAAACCGTTTTAAGTAACTAGCTAGCTAGACGCCTAAAAATTTAAAAGTTAGCATGAAAGGCCAATGAAACCTAAAGCTCCAAGATACCACTTTGTAACACCTCGACAACTCTCTATTTTTCAAAATACCTTTTGAATATAAAACTTAGAGAATTATCAAAGTATTATTGTCTGTGTGATAACGTATCGACTTATTTAGAATTCTGCAGCGGAAAACATAATAAATAAACATTAGAGATAAAACTTATTCAACCAAAAATCAACTCTCAAACCAACAAAAGTCAAATTCAACCTCAAAAGTCAAGGACAAAGATGAAAAGTATAAATAAAGTCAAATAAAATATGTAGTCAACACAAGCTATCCAATCCCAAACCCATGATGATTTATCTTCAAACCTGTAATGGACGATGCACTATTAATCCCTAGAGACTACTCACTGAATGGGTCATCACATGATCAATAAGGCATAGCCATGATCAACACATACACATAAAACACGTAATCAGCAAAGTTGAGTACTACATACTAGATAAAAAATTCTAACATGATACTAATAAATGACAAATTAGGAATAAATACTAATATAATAACATTTCCGACTACTTATACCGAACTAAACTCCACAACTAACATATTAATTAATTTAGATGCAATAGTCGATGGGGAGTTGTTTAAACCAAACCCAGTCTTCAATCTAGAAGACGAAATATGAGCGCGACTCTATATTCCCCTTACCTACAATATCGAGGAACCTTTAAAATGAAAATAGGACATGGTGATCATTCCGGTTTCGAGAAAAGCCATGGGCTACCACCATGTACTCCAACTCATACTTGTCCAACACTTCAAACGTACACAAGTCTAAAGATATTGCTATCCACGTTCACTTTACATGATTAATAATTTATTCACTTGTTATGACTCACAAGTAGGACAAGTAATATAATTAATCATCAAACAACCATAACTTCCAATTTTAACTTAGGATTAGATGAGGTGATCAATAACTTACAACCCAAGATAATTCCGACTTTTAATCCATAACCTTCCTTATTTAGTTGAACCAAGTCAACAACCAACATTTCATAGGTATAAAAATCCACTTACCAAATAAGGTCATCGGTCCTCATAAAGTAATTAAATAATCCAATGAGAACAACATGATTCAATCATGATCCTAACCAACATAAATGTTAATTCCTCATGTGAATTAATAAATAAAGTTCCCACATCCCATATGCTTGCATCAATCTTCCATACAAACATAACATAAATACCAGAATCAACATGCTTCACACAACGACATAAAACATGCAAATTCAACTTAATAAAAATCACATATGAACTAAACCTCCTTAAAACATGTATAACATATTTAAAATCATATTCTAAGTTAATCTCATAGTACATAATATGCTACTATGGTTTTCTAGCAATTTAAAACCCTAAAAATCCATGTTTTCATGATTAAAACTAAAAATCTAATCACAATAACACATATGAAATTTTCTTATATTATAAACTGTAGATAACCGAAATTACTTATTAAAAACAGTAGTTAAAACTAATAAACATGCTTAATAATAATAGAAAACATAAAAAATATAGTCTTTAATGGAATCTTAAGGAGGAAGAAAAGAAAACAACCAACAAAAGAGGAGGAAGAAGGCAAGCGCCGGTCAAGGACAGACGTAGCAGTAGCCGGCAGTGAGTGTGGGTTGGTTTCGAACACTTGGTGACGTTTCTTGTTGAAGAAGAAACGTTACTTGAAGAAGAAGAAAAGTGCTTGAGAGTAACAATGGAGGAACGGACGAAGAGGAGAGAGAAAAACCGAGAGGAAGAAAGATAACGTGAATGGCGTGTGAATGTGAGGGGAAAATAATCTGTGTGGGATAAAATAATTGGGTATTAGGATATTTATATAAAGGCTTCCTTTTTGGGCTTAGGAAAAAGAGATAAGGTTTAATGAAATATGATGATGATCAAGATAAATAACTTAAGACTTTAATCATCAATATGACTCTTTTTCCTTTTTATCCTTTTTGGATTTTTAGGTTCCTCAGTTCCATTAGACTTCTTTTTTCAATATAAATTAGTACTTAAAACTTTTATCAAAACATGCTTAATTTAAAATATTCTCAATTTTATTAAGCCATGAAAGATAATTTCATTTGACTTTTAAAATAGTCAACCTTTTGAAATAGTCAAATCATTTCAAAACTAATTTGGGTTTAAATATAAATATATAAATACTTAAATATATTTATAAAATCCTTTAAAAGTATGGGGGATTACAATTTCGGGGTTTTGGGAGTTTATATAGTTTCCCCCTTTTGGGCGAAAAAGGTGATTGGGATAAAACAAATGTTTAATGATTAATGAGTTGGGTGGTTGGGTTCCTCAAACCCAATTTAAAAATTCTTTTCACAATCCAAAAAGTGGTTTAAGCTTTTCAAAAAAAAAAATTTATTTCAAAGTATGACTAACTAAAATGTTTGACTTCTTTAAATTATTAAAATAATTCCTTTGACTTTTAAATAGTTAACCTTTGAAGAAATAAATTATATAAATGCTAAAGCATACTAAAATATATATAAATATACATTAAAATATATTTCTAAAATTCATAAATTTATGGGGAATTACAACCACAATATAATTAGTTTGACCTTGATATTATTAAACGCCATGCCATAAAAGTAAGTTATAAAGGCATTAATCAAGTGAGATAAGAATTGAGTGGGAGTTATGGTCATACAAGAGTGGATAAGTCCTCCTATTGAATAGGAATGGTGTCTGGGTCTCTTGATGAGGGAGAACTGAAAATTGCATGGTCATGCGAAAAGGGATTAAAGAATCCTTATTGGAACAGTTCGACTTCAGCAATCAAGTAACAAAAATGTGAGAATAACATATTATTATCAAATTTGGCATTAAATGACTTAAGGAATTTAGTATTGCGCTCTGTTTTTGGACAAGTGGGAGATTAAAGGAATATGTCCTTAGACATCCCGACAATTACTAAATATAAATATAAAATAAATTATGAAGATAATAAAGATAATTATTGTCTTAATCGTTTTTTCTTTCTAGAGAATAAATATGATTAATTGGACAATATTAATTGGGCTTATAACTATATAACTAAAATATATTAATCATATGAGGTCACACATTGTAGCACAAGTTGGACAAAGCAATCCAAAAATCCATTTAGGCTTAGGGCTGGGCCGTCGTAAGGGAAATAGGAGGAGAATTAGTTCTCCTCACTAGCCTATATGACTATTTTATAATATATAAGATATAATATTAGGATTTAGGTGATCAATTCATTAATCAGTTTCTATTCACAAAAGAGAGCTCGAGAAACCCTAATCCTTCCCTAAGAATCGGTGCTTGTACCACCTAAAAGTAAGAGATTGTCTTCCATTCTAGCAAACGTTGGTGTTCAACTGCTGCTCGTGGATTAATTAGAGAAGCAACACTTGGGGCTCTTAGATCTTCTAAGCTTGCGTATAACATGAAAATCACACTATAAAGTTGTATATCTAACCCCTATTGAACTATTCATGTGTTTGATTAAGTTTGCAATCCTTTGATAGATGTTAGGAAATTATTTCATGAAATTCTGCTATATATATGCATCTATATGATCCTACAATGAGTTCCCTGAACATAGCAAAGAACTAAGTCAAAACTTCATCCTTATCCTGGGGGCAGAAGCCTTCTTCGAGCAGTAAAAATAATTAAGGATGGATTAGGTAGATGGATAGGAAATGGAAAAGTACATGGATAACGATGATACATTGGCTCCACGACCTCCCTCTAAGAATGCGGATCAAGGAAAATCAGTGTCGGTTACGGATCTAATTAAAAAAGAGGGTGAATGCGACAATGAAAACGTTGCAAGATGGTTCAACATGCATGGTGCCAGAAGGATTTTTGCTGTTCACATTAGAGATGGCCAACAATACGGGCCAATCCAGCCCATCCACTGTAGCCCACCTCGTGGGTCGGGCCCCCAAAAAGCCCGGTCCAGCACAGCTCGAACCGTGAAATTGGTGGGTGTAATACCCCGATAATTCTCTCTTTTCAGAAATACCTTTTCAATATAAAACATAGAGAATTACCAAAGCATTATTGCCCTTGTGATAACGTATCGGCTTATTCAGCAATTTACAGCGGAAAATATATAACTAAACCTTAAACTTTTGTTATAATAAATAAATAAGTAAATGAGTACTTAAAATCAAACATTCTATGAATGTCTACTCATATCAAACTTAATATAATATGTTTCTACTAATGCAGAAAATATAATATACTAGATTACACAAGCTCTCCATTCCCAGATTATTCCAATGATGCAACATCTGCGAAGCTGTAAATGTCAATGCTATAAAGAATCTGCTCACCAAAATGGGTCATCACAAGATCAATAAGGCAAATAAAGCCATGATCAACAATCATAAACAAAGCACTTAATCAGCAAAGCTGAGTACTACATAGTAATACATAAGTATTCCTAACATGATACTAATAAATAACATGCAGGGATAAATAATAATATAACGATATAACATTCTGCAGACAACTTCTACTGAACTAAACTTTAAACATCTTTTTATCACTTTAATGGAATAGTTATTGGACTTGAGTTGTCTTATCTACTAATGCCTTCACCTAGGAAGACGAAATACGGGCGCTACTTTGTATTTCAGAATGACCTGCGATATCGAGGAACCTTTGAAAAATAATAGGGATGGTGATCAATCCATCTCCCAGAAAAAGTCATGGGCTACCACCATGTACTCCAACTCCTAATGTCCAACTCTAGACGTGCACCAGTCTAAAGTCTATAACTATCCTCGTTACACTTTACGTTATTTACAAATTATTACTTGTTATGACACACACACAAGTAACACAGAAATATCAAATCAATCATTCACAACTGAACTTCTCTTTTATATTAGGATTTAATAAGTGATCATACAACTTACAACCCAAGATTACTTTCCTTTAAACTTTATTTTTCTTACTTTGTTGAACCTAGCCAACAATCAATCTTACCTTTCAAAGGCATAACTTGTCAACTTACCAGATAAGGCCCACAATCCTTATAAAGTAGTAAAAATAGTACTTGTAAGGGAACACATGAATAAACATGATACAATCTCAATAATATATTAATTCCCCATGTGATTTAATAAATAAAGTTCCCATCCACATGCTTGCATCAATAATTCCATACAAACATGACAATCTTTAACTCATAATAAATCTCATAATTGACATGCTTGCACACAAGCATAAAACATGTAAAATTCAATCATATTAGAAATTACATATGAACTTATAAAGTTCCTATACATAATACTACAACTTTTCCTTCTTAAATCATGATACTATATTACATAGCACATAGGTATGTACGTACCTTGTGTAGACAAATTGAGAGGCCACTTTTCTACTCTAAAAGTTGCCTAGGGAATAATATACGCCTAATAAAATAAAAAACATTGGTATATCAATATACCAATAAATACAGCAATAAAACTTCACTTAAAAACGTATCAAAACCTTTTCTAAAATTCTTTTGACACCAAAGATTAAATATTTCAAACCCTAAAATACGTTACCACTAAAATAGGCTTTTATAACCTCAAAAATCTAGACTTTAATATTTAAATCTCAGCTTGAACATAAAATAGTAAATCTTAAATAATTAAAGATACAATCTTTAAACAATAATTTAAAAAAATAATATTTAGAAATATTAAATCAGTATATATGAAATCAATATATAAGAAAACAAGGAAAAGAATCAAAAGAAAAAGGGAAAAAAAGAGTGAAATACCGAAGTCGCAAGTGAAATATGGCAGCAAAATTGCGAAACTTGCAGAGGCCATAACTGATAGAATAATAATCGGAATTGAGTGATTCTTGAGTTATGTTCAATAACTTTTCGAGATCTACAATTTCTCAGAAGGAATTTTTTGGATAAAAATAAGTGGAACTATGAGAAATCTGGACAATCATATTCGGGTGAGAGAAAAAACGAGTGAGAAACCGAGCGAAAGTCGAGTGAAGCAAAGAGGGAAAAATCGAGTGAAGGGAGGGAAAGAGGAAAGAAGAATTAGTGGAGAACAAAAGCCAAATCAGAAAATATGAATTAGAGGGAAAGGGAGGGTTTAATGAAGTATTTATAGGTTCCCTTTCCCTAACCCTAGTAGAATTAGGAGTACATAAGAATAGGAGTCTTATTAGGAAAAGAATTACTCCTTTGGGCTTTCAAATGGGTTCAAAAGGCTATGAGTTGGGTTCCTCAACCCATAAGCTTAATTTCATAATTAAATATACTTTAAATACTACTCTTTAAATAATTAAAGTTCCACTTAATGAAATATTTAATTAATTTAAGAAATAAAAACCATAAAACTCTTTTAACTCCTCAAAATAGTCAAACATTAAAATAATTCGACTCATGAAATTTTAAAATCATTTATAAATATACTTTAAATATATTTATAAAATTCATAAAATTACGGGGGATTACAATGGGTGGGTTGTGGGCCAGATTTCTTGAGCCCAGCCCCCTAAAGCCTGCTACTAAAACCGCCCAGCTTGGATCACGAAACCGGTCCAGCCCGGACCACGAAACTGGTCCATCCCGGCCCATGAACCGGACTAGCGCAGTCCAAGTAAATATTAAACCAAATTGTGTATATTTTAATTAAGTTGTATATATTTTAATCAAATTGCATATATTATAATTCAATCAAATTTTAAAATAACGAGATTGTTCATTAATATTAATAATTGTATATATTTTAATTTATTTTAAAGATTGAAAAAAATTCTCATGCCGGTTCGCCAGCTCGGTCCAGCCCACTAAACCCACAAACCGTCGGAACCGCTTACAGAACCGTGAAAATCGGTAACAGACCGTTGTGGGCCAAGATTTTTCAGCCAGCAGACCATCCTGTCCAACCCATGAATTTCACGGTCTGGTCCTGGGTCGTGAAATCTTAGCCCAACCCGCTACGGCCCGCGGTCCAGCCCGCACCAGTGGCCATCACTAGTTCACATAAATCAATCAAGTAAAGAAGATAACTTCTATTGGGATCATACGCATTCAGGCCTTTATTCAATGAAATCTGGCTACTTGTGGCTAGTTAATTCGGGTAGTGCATGCGGGAAATTTAGACTAGTTTTGGAAGCATCTTTAGGCCAGTTAAACTCTCCCAAAGCTCTAGATATTTATATGGAAAATCTTCAACTCTGCGTTAGCCACTACGGACAATCTTGCTACGAGAGGGGGTGGCGGCAGGGAGAGAATACCCCCTTTGCAAGAGTTCGAGGAATCGGAGGAGCATCTATTTCGCTTGTGTGAAATCACAGAGAGAGTGTTGGCTGCCTCGAGCTTGGGACTAAGGAGTGATTAAGGTTGTACCAATTCAATTCAAGCTTTATTGGACTACTACATGTTAGTTACAGTTTGTTGGAGTTAGTTATAGAGTTTGTTAGAGGTTGCTCTCCTCATATTAATTTATTACACACGTATAGCTTGATATATAAGCTACTAACACTTTGTAATTCTTTATTCTATTAATTCCCTCTCTGAAATACAGAAGCTACCTTAGCTTTCTTCTCTCTAAAATGGTCTAAATAGCAACAATTAACATGGTATCAGAGCAATCTGAATTGCGATCCATTTCTTTGACAATCGAAGCAGAAATCATCATTAATTGATGAAAATTCGTCCTGAAATCTGGTAATATCCTTCTGAAATCTCTTTTCTGGAAACTGAATTGTTGCTAATAGTTTCAATTGTGATTCAATTATCTTATGAAATCTCTTTTGATTATCTGAAATCTCTTCTGATTCTCTAAAATCTTGTTGAAAATTGTCTGAAAACATCTGAATTCTAGTATTCTTTCACTTCTTTCATCTGAAATCATCCTTCTCTCATCAAAATGCCTGAATCTGCAAATTCTGCATCAGAAATTCCATTAACACTTCAACCTAATCAAGATCCTACAAGTATTTTTTACATACATCCATCAGATGCAAACTCATCACAAATTGTTTCTGTAACATTTAATGGAACTGGCTATAGTGATTGGAAGAGATCTATGATGATTTCTTTATCTGCTAAGAATAAACTTCGTTTTGTTGATGGAAGTCTAGAGAAACCTGATAAGAATAGCAAAGATTATACAGCTTGGGAGCGTTGTAATAGTCTTGTTATTTCCTGGATGCTGGCTAATCTTGATCATTCAATCAAGAAGAGTGTATTGTTCTTTGGAACAGCAAGAGAGATATGGAAGGATTTGGAGGAAAGGTTTGGATACTCTTCCATGGCACAGGTTTTTTCAATTGAACAGAAGTTATCTGAAATTAGTCAAGGCACTTCCAGTGTGTCAGAATTTTACACTGAGATTAAAGGTCTTTGGGATGAATTACTTGATGCAAATCCCATACCATACTGCACATGTGAGAAGTGTACATGTAACTTGATTCAAAGAGTCTTCAAGAGAGACCAAGAGCATCGTCTCATCCACTTCATGATGAAACTCAATGAGAGTTTTTCAGTTGTTAGGGGAAATATCCTCATGAATCAGCCTTTACCTCATGTTGCTCAGGCTTACAGGATGTTTGCTCAAGAAGAAAGGCACAAAGAGGTTATTCAGATGTCAAACAATACTGAACCATTGGCATTTATAGTAGACAGAAGCAAGAATTATAGACCATACAACAACAATCTGCAGAAGTCTTCTGGACAAAGCTACAAACCACAAAACCTTACAGGCAATAAGAGACCTGGTTCAAATTATTTCTGTTCTCACTGCAAGATTCCAGGACATAGCTTGGAGAGATGCTTCAAAGTCAATGGGTATCCTCCTGGTTTCAAAGGATTTAAAGATAGAAGGGTTGCAGCTATGGTTTCTGATCCATTGACTGATACACAGGAGTTAAAACCTGATTCCATTTCAGTTGACCAGTTTAATCATCTCATATCTCTCCTGAACAAACAATCATCTGGTGAAGCAGAACCATCAACTGGCCAAGCTATGATGGCAGGTACTTACTGTTTTGTATCTCATTCTAATACTAGTTGGCTACTAGATAGTGGTGCTACAGACCACATTTGTTCCACCTTGGAAACTTTTCATGATTATCAACCTGTGTTGGACCCTAATTACACTATCACAATACCAGATGGGAGCAAAATCCCAGTCAAACACATAGGTTCCATCCATCTAAACAACAAAATCACACTACATAATGTCTTACACATACCTGATTTTCAATTCAATCTTATTTCTATTCACATGTTGTGTAAAGATCTTAATTGCAACATCACTTTTACTCACAATCAATGCTTTGTTCAGGACCACTCTCTGACAGGTCCCTCAATTCTTCTTGGTAATTTGAAAGCTGGACTCTACAATGTTGAAGAGTCATCTTCTGCTTCTGTCTCATCTCAACCTTCTCTTACTACTGGCTCATGCTTGTCTGCTGTTGATATTGTCAAGCTGTGGCATCTTAGATTAGGCCATTTACCTTTCTCTCAAATAAAACATGTCATTCCTGATTGTGATGTTAAATCTTGTATTCATGATACTGTTTGTCATGTATGTCCTGCTGCTAAACAGCCTAGAAAATCATTTCCCATTAGTACTAGCTACTCTGTAAAGCCTTTTGAACTCTTACACGTAGATGTATGGGGTCCATATAAGTCTAAGACTCACACAGGTTGTAATTAATTTTTAACAATAGTGGATGATTTTTCCAGATTTACATGGGTGCATTTACTTAAACTTAAATCTGATGTTGTACCTATTCTACAAAGTTTCTGTCAATATGTTGCCACACAGTTTAATACTAAAATTCTTTGTGTGAGATCTGATAATGCCAAGGAGCTAGGAGAAGGAGATATGAAGAAGATCTATGATAGTTTGGGTATTTTACATCAAACTAGCTGCTCTCATACACCACAACAGAATGGCACTGTTGAAAGAAAACACAGACATCTATTAGAGACTGCCAGAGCTCTAATGTTTCACTCTAAAGTTCCAACTAAATTCTGGGGAGATTGTGTGACTTGTGCTGCATACCTTATTAACAGAATGCCTATGAAGAAACTACAATATTCTACTCCCTATGAGCAGCTGTTCTCCAAGCCACCTTTATTAGACCATTTGAAAGCCTTTGGATGTTTGTGTTATGTCTAAATTGTAAAAGCACAGAGGACAAAATTTGATCCTAGAGCTCATCCAGGTGTGTTCCTAGGCTACTCTGTCACTCAAAAAGGCTACAAGATTTTTAATCTTTCCACTCAACAAGTTATGGTGTTTAGGGATGTAGTGTTTCATGAGAGACACTTCCCTTTTCATATACAATCTCAAGTTACCAGTGGGATTGCTGAGCCTATTTTTGTTCCTGCTGCTACATGTGATATTTTTGATGAAGGATATACTTCATATATCTCAGCTCCCATCCCAGCTTCTTCTTCCTCCACCAATACTTTACATCCTGATGCATCCTGCTCTCTATCTGACCCTCTCAGCCCTGCCATCACCACAACTCCCATTCTCACTCCCCCTACTACACCCCTCTCTTCTACTTCACCTCCTACTACTACATTGGTGGATATCAGTAATCTACTCCCTTCACAACCTGCTCCCCCACTCAGAATCTCTACTAGAACTCACTACCCACCTTCTTACCTCAAAGATTACCACTGTCATACTGCTACCAATACTCTTACTACCCCTCCCACTCATTGGTGCAATTTAGTTGCTGCTTCTTCTTACCCAGCTTCACATCAAGCCTTTCTTGCATCTCCCTCTCTCCAAGTCCAAGAACCTCTAAACTATACTGAAGCAGCAAGCAAACCTGAATGGGTCTTGGCTATGCAGAAAGAAATCCAAGCTCTTCATGATAATGAGACCTGGGAGCTAGTTGATCTTCCTAAAGGGAAGAAACCTATTGGTAACAAATGGGTTTACAAAGTAAAACTTAAGTCTGATGGATCTTTGGAAAGGTGCAAGGCAAGGTTAGTAGCTAAAGGCTACAACCAAAGGTTTGGCATTGACTATGAGGAGACTTTCTCCCCAGTTGTCAAGATGCCTACAATCAGATGCATTATAGCTCTAGCAGCAAGCAAAAAATGGCCCATCTACCAGCTAGATGTCAACAATGCTTTTCTTCATGGAGATTTGCATGAAGAAGTGTTTATGAAAGTTCCTTCTGGTGTCCCTAATCCCCACAATGAAGTTTGCAGACTTAAGAAGTCTCTTTATGGTCTAAAACAAGCTTCTAGGCAGTGGTTTGCCAAGCTTGTTAGTGCTCTTACTTCTCACGGATTCACCCAATCCAAAAATGATTATAGCATGTTCATTAAGAAGAAAGATCATCACATCACTATTGCTGCAATATATGTTGATGATATCCTTTTAACTGGCACTGATTCTTTTACTATTGATGAGTTGAAAGCTTTTCTACATCACTCTTTCAGTATTAAAGACCTGGGGCTCTTACACTACTTTTTGGGCATTGAAGTGGGCTATTTACCAGAAGGGATCTTACTTACACAGCACAAGTTCACTAGGGAAATTCTCTCTGACTATGGTTTTGATATTTCTAAACCAACAACTACTCCTTTACCTCTTAATCTCAAATTACAAGCTGATTCTGGCACTTTACTCCCAGATCCTGAGGTTTATAGATCTATTGTTGGTAAACTCAATTTTTTAACCAACACTAGACCTGATTTGGCCTATACAGTGCAATCCTTAAGCCAGTTTATGCAGAAACCCAGATCTTCTCATCTAGCAGCCCTACAACATACTCTCAGATTTGTTCAAGCTACAGCTGGTCAAGGGATTTTACTTCAAGGGAATAATCACCTCCACTTACAAGCCTTCTCAGACTCAGACTGGGCTGCTTGCCTGACTCTAGAAGATCTGTCACAGGCTATCTCCTGTTGTTTGGCAACTCACCTGTCTCTTGGAGATCTAAGAAGCAAGGGGCAGTTAGTAAATCTTCTTATGAAGCTGAATACAGAACAATGGCATCTGCAGCTTCAGAAGTAACTTGGACAGTTAGGCTATTGGAAGAATTGGGAGTCACCAATCTTCAACCTGTCACTCTCTTTTGTGACAATCAGAGTGCCCTCCACATTGCAAAGAATCCAGTGTTCCATGACAGGACTAAGCACATTGAGATAGACTGTCACTTCACTAGGGACAAAGTGCTAGAAGGCCTCTTACAACTCTCCTATCTTCCTACACAGTCCCAACTTGCAGACGTTTTCACCAAGATTATTCCTGCTCCTCAGTTCAAGCTTCTTCTTTCCAAGTTGGGTCTGTTTGCTCCTCAATCACCGCCAACTTGGGGGGGTATTGGACTACTACATGTTAGTTACAGTTTGTTGGAGTTAGTTATAGAGTTTGTTAGAGGTTGCTCTCCTCATATTAATTTATTACACACGTATAGCTTGATATATAAGCTACTAACACTTTGTAATTCTTTATTCTATTAATTCCCTCTCTGAAATACAGAAGCTACCTTAGCTTTCTTCTCTCTAAAATGGTCTAAATAGCAACAATTAACAAGCTTGGGTTAGAAACATCCTGCATTAACTATAGAGTGATGATGATGAAGATCTTAGCGGAGCAAGAAACTTATCTCCCCTTTGTGGGGAATCGGAATTCACATAAATGAATTAACGTTTAGGAGGGAGCGTACCAAGGAGAATTCTCCAGATATCCATGGTAATGATCTAGAGATGGAGCGAAAAGTGAAGTAGATTTCAAAAAAGCATTTGCTCGCGCAAAACATGAAGTGGATATGGAAAACGGAATGAGCCGTCGACAATGGTGTAACTAATAAATAGGTCTTCAATCTGGAAAAGATATCGGATGCCCCTAACCCAAATGTGTTCAAAACTGACGGAGCTTGGAAGAAGCACAAGAAGTAGGGGCATGGTAAAGATGCAATAGGTTGGGTTCTCTTCTTGGGGTGCCTTACCAAAAGCTATGCTGAGTCAGACATAGCAAACTCTGGACTTCATGCTTAATTATTAGCAATCTGGAGTGCCACAAAGGAGTCTCGCTCATAAAGCAGCGCTACTATCATTTGGACGGATTCTTTGGAAGCAGTCAAACTTCTAACAACTCCGAATGGAGTGGGAAAACATTTGAAAAATCTTATTCAGGATATTAAGGATTTAGGTTCTCTCTCTTCTTGAGTTTTTTTTTGTGTAAAGGTCGTTAGAACAGAAGTCTAATTCCTCTTGCCAAATAAATAATTAATATGAATAGAATATTTACTAAATTTGTAGGTTTAACCCCACAATTTATTTTTTTTACCAATAAAAAATTAGTTATGATCTTTTCTATTGCACGGTCATTCTCCATGTTAACCGTCACGATTTCATGAGAAGAGAATAGCCTTACTCAAAAAAAATAATCTTCTAATTCGGATGTTATAATCTCTACAAGTAAAGTTAAAGGTGACACGACCTACCGCTTCCTCTCTCCTTCTTTTTCTCTCTTCCCTCTCCTCTCCCACGAAATCCTAATTTTCAACCTAGGGGCTACCACCACCCTTTTGGGCGGTGATAAGCCCCTTTTCTCCTTCTATTACTAGTTTTTTTATGTTTATGTTTCTAATAAACTTCAGTCTCTCTCTAATGGAGAGTTTTTCTACCCATATATTGGGTTATGTCTACCCATATATTGGGTTTTATTTCTCTCCATGTGAGAGGCTAGAGAATCAATTTTTGGGTTTTTGTGTAATTCAAGATGTTGATTTATTGATCGAAATTTGTGCGGAGTTACAACAAATGTCAAGACTTCTTTTGCAATCACTTGAATGGGTTTTTAAAAGTGTTAGATCTACCCAGCGATCATGATTTTATCATATTAGAATTATATTTATTTCATTTTGATATGTATTTGTTTAGTTTTGATTTCTATTGTAGATGTCGTATGACTTTGAATCAATGAATTAATGTTTATTTTAAAAAAAAAATATAGATAAAAAAAACATAGAAAAAGAAAAGAAGAGGATCCTTATTCATACAAGATCCATCGTTAAACATGTGCTAAATCAAATGGATATAAGTACAAGACACATCAATATCATTAGCATGTACCCGTCAAAAAAATATCATTATTATCTAGCATCTTCAAATAATTTCCCGCGTTGGTGGTTAATGTTAGGCACGAACTATGATCATTTGAGTGTATAAAAAAATGGAAGATTAGTGGAAGCATAATAAAATCGTAATTATAATCTAATCCATAACAAAAATTAGATTAAAGTAGTAAAGTTAACAGCAAAAGAAAAAAGTCTGAGTTCCCGCCATGTCAGACCAATTCCAACGAACTTGTTGGACAATGAAAGAAGAAAAAAAAAGTGGCCGGTCTTAAAATGTTTCATTTCACAAAAATATTTTTAAAAATTTCAACGGTCTCCAATTTGTTTTTTTCCTACAAGAAAGGCATACCATTTACATCTCTTCATGTTCTTTTCATACACCCACGCCACATCATCTTCCATTCTTCTCCTCAACAACATTCTTCTGTTAAAAACAATTTGATTCACATTCCCGTTCTTTTTTTTTTTCCTTTTAGCTAATTATATTTCGAATACCCCTTAATCGAACGTAAGTTATCTCTTTGATTTCGATCATTTTGTCGATTTTTTTGCATTAAGTTTTTGTTTGTTGATTTGGGTACATACATGATCATTGTTTCTGATGCTAAAAGTCAACTTTAGATGATATGTCATTTCAATGAAAATGTAAGTTTTCCATCATAGAATTTCCTTGTTCATAATGTCTCACCTAGGAAAAGTGTATACCAAATGCTCCTAAAATTGATTGTAAAATGAGGACAGACATTGTTTCATCTCTAGCTGGTAGATTATATTAGTTGATTTTCACAGGCCGTGATTGATTGTTCCATATTTCTTTGTAGGAGATTGTCATTAAGTTCGAGCTTTGAAGACAACGGTGTGATAATCTATATGCTTTCTTATGTTTCAGGGAGAATAATGGTCTCCCTGCATCTGAATTGATAGATATAAGACTTCATATTTTACCCTGTTATACATGAATAAGTTTAGAGGTAATCTGTTTCTGCAAAATTCGATATCATGAATACAAGTCCAAGGTTTAACGTTAAAGGAACAAGTCCGACTTTTGAGGCTGAGGGTAAGGAATGCAGACTGTACCTTTCGTACCTCTTAACGTGCATCGTCTTAATCTTACTGAATTTACTTGTTACATGCAGTCCAAAAGCGGATGGCTCTGGTTGAGTGGATAAACACAGTAGTTCCTCATTTCTACTTGTCAGTTAAAGCTTCAGATGAGGAGATGAGAGCATCCTTGCTTGATGGTGACATATTAAGTCAGATTTTGTACAGATTAAAATACATTTCAACTGATGAGGTAACTGAGATGCTTCAGTATTTTACTTTCTTCATGTGTAGTTGGCTGTGCACTGATATTTTTGATGTATGATCTCGACTTATTATTAGGTGGATGAATCTAGTCCTTCTCCAGAGTCCCGGAGAAGGAAGATTAAGCGGTTTATTACTGTCATGTCTGAGATTGGGTTGCCGAGTTTTGAGATGTCAGACCTAGAGAAGGTATCTGCTGCAACTTAATTGCATTCAAACACGCTAATGTTGTTTATGGGGGATTACAAGAAGCGCATGAGAGCATGTTCCCGAGTTTTAAGATGAAAATAAGAGTTTCTGGCCCTTACATGTGTTATTTGATATATTCTGATTCTAATTTCTTTGTCCATCTCCATTAGATTTGGTGTCTTAACTGTGTAACATCATCTGAATTGGATTTTATTTTCATCATTGCTTTATGAAGGGATCTATGAAACCTATCCTAGACTGCCTTTTAGCATTCAAAGATCATACAATGCCACATTTTGGTAGCTCCGTTTTGAAAGCTGTGGATGAAAGGCGGAAGGCATTGTCAGACTCAAAATTTCAACGTGCGTGTAGTCCACTTTCACCAGGTTTGATTATCTGTCTCTTTAGCTGTGCACTTTTGAAGTAATAGTAGTCTCTTGATTCCTTGGTATTAGTCTCTTGAAAGCTTGAATATAGAACACTGCTTCGGGATATATGTAGGAAACCTAATAAAATGTCTGTTGTCCAAATCCAAACTGAACTGATTATCCGCTGATCTTCCTGGCCAAACAAGCACACCACATATCAATAGTGGTGAAAATCGTGTTGTGAGATATATGACCTGATTTCTTACTTTTCTTTACCTTGTCTTTCAATTATTAGAATCACCAACTAAGCTGTTCCATGGTGCAAATAAGCTGAATGACGTGTTTCAGATGAAACAAGGATTCTATTCTGATCTTCCTGCTACGAAAATATCTGAAATGTTAAAATCAAATAGCTTAGATGTAAGTCCTTCAGATCTCTGAATTTTAGCAGTTAGCATTCAGGATGTAAATTCTTCTCAGGGTGATCAGAATTTTCTGTTTATGCAGAATGCTCCAACTCAGTCACTTCTGAATGTTATCAATGGAATCCTGGATGAAAGCATAGAGAGAAAGAATGCTGAAATACCTCAAGTACTACAAGAGTTTGTTCTTTGATTTATACATGTAATTTGGCATTTAGGCTTGTGCATAAAGATGCTTGAGCACAGTATCTTATGCGTCCTAATTTTCTTTACTCCATCATGTTTCCTTTTCTCAGCGCGTAGCATGCCTGCTGCGGAAGGTCGTGCAGGAGATAGAGCGACGAATTGCAACTCAAGCAGAACATTTACGCACTGTAATGTGTTCTCTTAGAATTTTGTGCTTTTGAGATTTCTCAGAGCATATGTCCATTTAACCCATTGAATAATCTTTCTTACAGCAAAGCAATCTTTTTAAGGCACGTGAAGAAAAATACCAGTCTAGAATAAAAGTGCTGGAAGCTCTTGCCAAAGGGAGTAGTCAGGAGAGTGAGGTATGTAAGACATAGTGAAATGCACTTGTCGTAACCATTCTGCTATTGTTCCTTTTATGACTCAGACATCGTTCATTGACAGATTGTTATGAACCAGCTCCAGCATATAAAGGTACATTTCACAAAGTATATAGTACGTTTTTGCAATTAGTTAAGGCTGATTTTCATTTGTTACAATTATTTCATAGAGAGCTTGAAGTTGTATCTGTTCAATTGAATACAAGTGCCACTTTATTCACTTTGAATTTTGAAATGTAGCAATAAACTCTCTTCGAACATGTTCTTAATTCTGTGACTTCAGATATTGGTTTTCAATCGTACATCAGTATCAAGTTTTAACTCAATTCTTCATACTCGTATAAGTTAGTTTTTTTGTTGCTACAAGAAAACGAACATGTACATATTCTGTTTCCTTCTAAATGATGTGAATGGCTCGTACTCTTTAATGTGCACTCATGTTTTGACATACCAATTTGTGGATCAATATAGTCTGAGAAAAGCAAGATGGAGGAGAAGAAAAAGTCTGAACAGCATGAGGCAGCTATGTCGCAGAAACAGAAGGATGAGAATGATCTTGAGGTGTCCACACTGAAACAGGAGCTGGAAACGGCCAAAAAGGCGCATGAAATGCGTTATGTTGAGTTGGAGACACAGGCTAAATTGGTAAGATCTGACTTAGAAAAGCGGTTAAAGGAGAAAGAGAAACTTCTTGAAGATTCAAAGGCTAGCTCAGCAGAACTTGATGAGGTATCAACACTAAAACAGGAGCTGGAAATGGCCAAAAAGACACATGAACTACGTAGTTTGCAGTTGGAAACTGAGGCTAAATTAATAAAATCTGACTTGGAGGAAAGGTTAAGGCTGCAAGAGCAGATTTTAGAAGATTCAAAGGTGAAGATTAAAGAACTTGAGGTGAATTCTCGTACACAAAATCAGAGCTGGACTAAGAAAGAACATATCTATGAAACATTTGTGAAGATTCAGTGGTCTGGTCTAGAGGTATACATATAATTGCTTGGAGTTTCTTTTTAAATGAAACAAATTTCAATGTATTCCTAAACTTATATAATGCTAAACCTCAGGAGCTTAAGCAATCTTCAGAGACCATTAAGCAAGAAATGTTGAAGATGCAGAGGACCTATCTGGGGGAATTGAACCATGTAGGTAAGAAGTGACATCATGCTCTACAATTTATAGACAGTTTTAGTTTGTTGCAGTATCTAACTCAATGTATTCAAATTATCTCAGGTAGAAAGCTCAATAAATTGGCCAAAGCAGCTCAGAGCTATCATGAAGTTCTCAGTGAAAATCGCAAATTATATAACGAGCTTCAGGATTTAAAAGGTCTGTTTTCTTGCTGTTACTCTTGTCTCCTCTTCTTGTCTGTCCGAGGCAGTAGCCCAGTGAGAGCTAATATTTAAACTTGTAATTTTTTCTTCTTCTTTTTTTGCACAGGTAATATTAGAGTATATTGTCGCATTAGGCCATTCCGTCCATGGGAGAATGAAATGCAAACAATTCTAGAGAACATTGGGGAACATGGAGAATTGACTGTCACAAATCCTGTGAAACCAAAGGATTCTCAAAAATCATTTAAGTTCAATAAGGTCTATGGTCCTATGGCTACTCAAGGTTTCTTTTTCATCTTATTCTTTTATTAGGCTAGAACTTTTTGGCTTATGATACATCTATATTCCCATTTTGGTTGGGTCTGACATGTATATTCCTATTTGTGATAGCTGAGGTTTTCTCTGATACTCAACCATTAATACGAACCATTCTTGACGGGTACAATGTATGCATATTTGCTTATGGTCAAACCGGTTCTGGAAAGACCTACACGATGGTAAACTCTTTCTTCTTTTTCATCTTTCTTTAAGATAGTCTTGTTTCCAAGATAGAGTTAATTCATTTCATTGTTCTTGTGGCAGAGTGGACCAGATAATGCATCTAAAGAGGATTGGGGGGTCAATTATCGAGCTTTAGACGATCTTTTCCAAATCTCTGAAGATAGAAGAAGCTTCTTCGCCTATAATATAGGAGTTCAGATGATAGAAATATATAATGAACAAATTCGGGATTTACTGTCAAGTGATGGCGTGCAAAAGAAATATCCTTTTCTATATCAATCTTTATTGCATCATGACTGATGGCATCATATGTTTCTGTTTTTATAGCTCACTCATCTGTGTAAAAAGTATTGTTTCCATAACTTGCACACACTTGGGATTCTAGCCACTCCTCAAGCGCACGGACTTGCTGTCCCAGATGCAAGCATGCATACAGTCAGATCCACAGAAGATGTTATTGAACTGATGAACATTGGATTGTCAAACAGATCTGTGAGTGCTACTGCAATGAACGAAAGAAGTAGCCGCTCACACAGGTCCTCACACATTGTTATTAAGCGCATATGACTTCCTCCAATAATATGCTATGCATATCTTATTGCTCGACTTTCTTATGCATCGTTAATACTTGTTCTGCAGTGTTGTCACCATTCATGTTCAGGGAGAAGATTTAAAATCTGGAGCAACATCACATGGCAGTCTTCATTTGGTAGATCTTGCGGGTAGTGAGAGAGTTGACAGGTCTGAAGCAGCTGGAGATAGGTTAAAGGAAGCACAACACATTAACAAATCACTATCTGCTCTCGGTGATGTTATTTTTTCACTTTCTCAAAAGAACCCCCATGTTCCATACAGAAATAGCAAGTTGACACAGGTTCTTCAGGCATCTCTAGGTAACTTTTTTCATTTCTCACCTTTTTGTGCAGGAGGCATCTTATAACTTTACTCTGTGATGTGTTTATGTATCCTTGGTTATTTGACACTTGACTTTGATGTTTCAGGTGGTCGAGCAAAGACACTTATGTTTGTTCAGGTTAATCCTGACGTGAATTCCTACACAGAATCAATAAGCACGTTAAAGTTTGCTGAAAGGGTGGCCGGTGTTGAGCTGGGTGCTGCAAGAAGTAATAAAGAGGGGAGAGATGTCAGAGAATTAGCAGATCAGGTGCTTCTTTCTGAACTCATACATGTAATATACCTTAATGGCGTACAGTGACTGTCTGACTGATTCTAGATATAGTAGAGCAATTTGCTTGTTTCAGACGACAGTTACATATGAAAAAAGCAGCAAAACTTTAGTGGTCAAAACACTTTCAGGAAAAGTTACATTTATACAGTCGGTTCGTTGCCTTATATGATATTACAATCATTGAATTTATCACCTCAAAGTGTTAGATGGATATTCGCTGCGGTTAGTCTTGTACTGAGACTTATGAAATATCAAGCCAGGGTTACCTGTGCGTCTGCTCTGGTTAACGGATCTAACTGTTTAAGGACCAAGAAGAATTAGTCTGTAATTTGGGCTCCAAATCTTATTTGGGTGTGTACTGTGAGAAATATTAGTAAAGGGTCAAAATTGCTGATGGAAATATCAAATGAATTGCTTCTAATATTAACCTGGAAGATATATTTTCAATCAATTCTAAGTACATTACGTACTGTACAAATACTCAATATAAACATCAGCACGATATGGAAGGTGTCTATCTGGTTTTCTAAAGGAAATAAGTATTTTACATCTATACATTTATGTTGGACTTTCAGATGGCATCTCTCAAAGATACAATAGCTAAGAAAGATGAGGAGATTGAGCGCTTGTTAAAGGATTCAAAAAGTCCGAATTTTAGGCGAAGCTTAAGCTCCGTGAGACCTGGACCAACATCACCATCAACAAAGTCCATGGGAAGTCCTCTACGAAGCCTAAGTGCTAGACGCATGGGAAGTCGTCCTAAATCAGCTTCTGAGCAGGATAATCTCTCAGATTTTTCTGATCCTGTCCATGCCTTAGACGACGACATTACAAAAGAAGGAATGCGATCATCAAGATCCATGAATGACTTAAATGCTCAAGACACTGATGGTAGTTTTGAAGCAGGCATTTCAAATGACGCAAACAAACCATCAGATAGTGCAGAGAAGCGCGCAGAGAAGTATGTAGTTTACCTACGTTTTTGCTGCTCCTAAGTGTATCAGTCATAACCAAATTATATTGGCTAATTTAAAAAGACAATGAGACGTAAAAACTAAGATTTCTGGAATAATCATTGGTTTCTTAATAAAAATCATAGCTGTATACATAATCATACAGGAATTCACATTGACATATGCTGCTTTGTACGCAGGCCAAGAACACCTACAAGGACATCTCAACCATCTCGGTTATCAACCGGGGCCTCTCGTTTGTCACAAGTAAGGACCACATTGAAAGCAGCTTCAGGTGTGTTATGTGATCTCTCTTTTTTACTGTCTTGGAAATTTATCAGGATTCAGGTGTTTAAGGTCACTAAAGTTCATAACCATGTAATACTATTTTCAGCTTTGAAGAAACCTGTTAGTGGAAGCTCTTCTCCAGTTTCACCAGTCAGTGGCCGAAGACGAGTGTAGGTTTAGTTAAAGACACTTAGATTTTTTCTCTTGGGTTGAATGTTTTTGTTTTCTTCACTTTGTTCAATTTCTTCCTTTGTGTTTTATCTCACAGCTTGTAAGTTGTAACTTGTATCGTTCTTTTTTTTTTTTTTTTTTTTGGTTGGTTGTGGCACTGGACGTCTGGAATGTATGAAGCAATTTGTACCAATATATATGAAATAAATGGACAAGCTTTCTTTTCCTTTTTTTTGTTGAACATGGAAAGGAAAACTAGGTTAAGCATCTATCGGGAGCACCATCCTAAAACGTCCTTACGTATCAAAAGGGAAAAATCAATATATAATAAGGAAGGAAATAATAGGTGAGAGAAAAGCACGAGTGGCCTTTCGTGCCATCTGGCGACCAACATGGCAAAACTGGAATTACAAGAAGCTCTGGACATCCGTACACCTACATCTTTAATAACAAAACTAATACACCAAGGCACCTTAGAGGGATTAGAAAGAGCATTAATGACATGAAGATTATCCCTTTCCACGAAGAATGATATCCTTCGTCGCCTAGGCTTCTGCTTGGACAATCGAGGTATGGGGCTGAAAAAGTTAGCACCACCACATAAGACATCACCTCGATGATTTTCGGTGATAAAACCAACAACAGTATTCCCGTTCTTAAGTTTTCAACCATCAAAATTAACTTCAATGAACTAAGTAGGGGAAGGCGACCCCACTGCCTTAGAAGGACCAAAACTTCTAGCTAGCAGGACTAGGGGAGGGATGCGCAGAAAGGATTGCAAGGTTGTTTTCAAGGGTCTGGGCCTTAATCCACTCATAGGATGTGTTTTGATGTTATGATTTTATTTAGAGTTTTTCCCCCTACTTATATGCTAAAAGGGATGCTTATGGTGCCCTCACTACAACAAACAGCTTCAAGGAGGGCAATTAAAATTGCCCTCTTTGATACAAAATTTGCCTTCATAGGCTACGAGGGCAATTTTAAAATTGTCCATCCGTTGCCCTTGTAGCCCCCTTGTATTAGGTTTCAAGGGCAAAACTCATATTTTTGCCCTCTTTGATCCAATAAAGAAAGGGCAAAAAATTTTGTCCTCTTTGCTTCATCAACCAAGGCAAATAAAGTTGCCCTCTATGATCATCAGAAAGGGCAATACTTTTGCCCTCTTAGCTCAAAAACAAGGAAGACAAACACAATTGTCTTATTTGATATGCAACAAACAGGGCAAAAATAAGATATTGCCCTCTTTGTACTTTATCAAGCGGGGCAAAAATAAGATATTTCCCTCTTTTTACTTTGTCAAGCCTTGCTAGTCATTATATAAAACCATTATGCATCAAAGATCAATCTAATATAAGTTAAGAGATAAACCTTGTATATTCTACATAACACCACCAAGGGAAAAAATATTACTATACTGATTTACTAAAATTTTAACAAAATCCTCAACAACTATGGTAGCCTACTATACTGATTTACAAAATTTTTAACAAAATCATATTCACATAATGTTTACTTGAGATCTGTCCACAAACAATATGAGTTTATTGGATCTAACAATCTCGAGCTCTTGCCTCCAAGGTTCCGCCATAGGTTATCATCTTCCTTCATAATCTAGTAAAACATATATTTTTAAAAGAAAATTAGCAAGACAACACATCAGAGAAGTATAAGCACCACATTCACAAGCATCATTGGCCATCTTTTCTCGAATGGTTTATAACAATCTTGAGCATATCTTACACATCTCAGGATCAAAAACACCCAACAATAAACATACACTACCCATGAGAGTTGAAGTGAGTATGCTTATACAAACGAAAAGCGACCAAATTAAAATAAATCCAGAGAGCTACAAAAGCCACAACAATGGAACAGACATATCAAGAGCCATATAAACTAGCATCTGATCATTACTTCTTCTACTAGTCACTAGCATATTCCAAAATTTTATTGTGAACGCCCTATCTTATTTTCACAAATTGCAGAAAGAGATGGGTGTATACATGAGGTAATTTTATTGTTTTGCATTTCCAAACCATTGAATGGCCTTCGAAACCCTAACCAGTTTCAAAGTTTTAAATCTTGATATTATCAAACAAAAGGAATTCAAGAAATTTAATCAAATGAATAAGGACAGACATATTGAACTTTTGTTAGATTGTTTTTCTAGTAATAGATTGTTTTGATAGTGACCCTTATTCCAATGATTATGGAGAATGCTGGAAAATTTTCTCTATTAGACTTTTGTTAGACTATATAATAAGTTAATAACTACCATTTAAAATGAATAAGGACAGACATATTGAACTTGAACAGTGTACATTGCTCAGATTAGTTCTTTGTGCAATCTAAAGCACATGTAGCATTTAACAGCTAATCCAGAACAGTACTTTGAGTTACAATACTGAAAGCCAAAAGGAATATTAAAGTCAAGGATTTTACATCAGGGTTGCTAAAGATTTCTAACCAACCAATAACGAAATCGCTTCTATTCTACTGTTATTAGAATAGAGTCCAGGAATTTGAGACATTACCTGATCAAAGCCCAAGTGAAGTCATAATGACCTCAATCTTCTTTATTAGTCTTTCCTCTCTTTCTTTAGCCTCCTTTTCCTTTATCTGACTTTCAGCTTTTAGGAAATCTATTTCAGCTTGCATTGCATTGTTATTACCTCTTAGTTGTTGAATCTCAGCCTCCAATTCTGCTTTGCCTTTCTTCCCACCCTTGTCCACCACCGGATGTCCTTTACCAAGGCCCCGGGCATACCCCGAACAATGGCCAAGCACCTTCATGTAAGTCTCGTCTATGGAAAGATTATCAATGCCATTCTCTTGAATTTCTTTCTCGTGTAACTTTTTAAATTCGTTGAACTTTGCTTCACCTTCATCATCAAAACTACCATCTTTATGCCTTGAGTGATCCATCAAAAAATTCATGATGATAGTAAAAATGTGGATTGTTTGAAATATAAAGATGATGATAGAACAAAACATAACATGCTCATTTTTAAGTTTCTGTCATCTAATACTTGTCGCCTCTCTTGTGGTGTCAACTGATAAGGTGCTCTAGGGACGATATATTTACAACGATCCACCTTTTCAGGAAGCAATTTCTCATGCATTTTCATCATCTTCAAATCCCTTCGAGCATTCAAGTGATCCTTATTATTTTTACCAGGAATATCAAGGACAGTTCCTATTATACTGTCACATATGTTTTTCTCAATATGCATCACATCTAAGTTGTGACGAATCAAAAGCTTACTCCAATAAGGAAGTCTATAAAAGACACTTAGCTTCTTCCATTGGTCAAACAAGTATCTCTGGTTCCTCTTTCGCTTCTTCCCAAAAATCACATTTGGCACTCCCTCAAATGCCTCCAAAATTTCATCCCCTGATAAAGGAACAGGAGGTGGTCGTCTTTCCCTCTCGCCACCAAAAGATTTATTATCATTTCTCCATCTGTGATTAGCATCCAAGAATCTGCGATCACCTAAGAAGCATTCCTTATTACTCTTCTTAAGTCGCTTGTGCCAAGTATCCTTATGACATGATGGACAAGCAAGTTTACCACAAGTACTCCAACAGGACAAATTCCCGTAAGCCGAAAAATCACTCATTGTCCACAATAACACCGCCTTCATATTAAACTTCTGGCAACTATATGAATCATAATTCTCCACCCCAACTTCCCACAAGTCTTCAAGTTCTTCGATCAATGGTTCCAAGAACACATCAATATCATTTCCAGGGGACTTCGGACCAGGGATCAAGAGTGATAACATGATGTACGAGCTTGCCATGCACATCCAAGGCGGGAGATTGTATGGCACCAAAAAAACGGGCCATATACTATGTTTGGTCCCCAAATGTGCACTAGGATTGAAACATCGCATGATAGACCTAATCTTACGTTACGTGCATCAGCCTTAAACTCGGGATATAAATCATCAAGGTGCTTCCATGCCATTGAATCAGCCGGGTGCCTTAGTATGTCCTCATCAACGCGCCTCTCGTTATGCCATCTCATGTGTTTTGCAATTCTTATTGACATAATAAAAAGCCTTTGAAGCCTTGGCACCAAAGAAAAATGGCGAAGAACCAAGCGAGGAATTCTAGGCTTAAGTTGTGAGATCCCTTGAGATTCTGTTAAAGAGACACTATCATCTAATTCACCACTGCTTTCTTTCCATCGAGACTCCCCACAAATAGGACATGCATCAATGTTAGCATAGTTTTTTCTATAAAGAATACAATGGTTCACACAAGCATGAATCTTCACATAGTTCAATCCAAGATCTTTTGTGTACTTTTTTGCTTCATATGAACTCTTAGGGAAGCTCACATCATAATTAAAGGCCTTGTGCAATGCATTAAGCACCCATTAAATGACTTATCACTCCAACGACCACTCACCTTAAGTTGCAAAAGAGTTACAATGAACTCTAATCTTGAGAATGTCTTACACCCTGGATAAAGCTCTTCTTGTGCATCTTTCATCAATTTGTGAAACTTGTCAGGGAGTTCATCATCACCCCTATCCCTATCATCTGAAACTTGAGGTTCTACAACTACATTTGTGGCCTCACGCACCAAAGAAGCTAAGTCATCAGACACAAGGGGATCTTCATCCTCAAAGTCATCACCTTCCTCTTCGGACATCTCTTCATCCGTGACTTCAAAGGATTGTTCCTCTCCATGAAAAATCCATGGATTGTAATCAGGATCTATTCCGACTCGAAAAAGATGAGCCCGCATAGTATCTCGATCTTGATCAAAATAATTTCGACAATTCAAGCAAGGACACCTTAACTTTACCCCAGAATTAGGAGCGATGTCCTTAAATGCAAAGTCCAAAAAATCTTTAACACCTTTCTTGTAATCTCCTTGTTTCCTTCCATTAAACCCTTGGATGTGCATCCAACTTCTATCATTATCCATGATAATTCTCGAAAAATAACTGAAATAACTTAACAAACAAAAATATTAAAAACATACAGCGTAAAAAAGAGAAATATAAAAAGAAACAGTTAACAAATAGTCTAAACATGAAAGAACATATGATCCAAACTCATGCATAGCTATTCATCTTATTACTCCTTTAAACAAATATCTATCTGAACTAGAAATTTCTATAAGTTGCTAAAATGAAAATTAGCTAATATCGCCTTTATTGTTTCGCATCGTCAACTTTCATCACCGAGAGGGGGTGGGAACATAAATCTTTGAGCTTTGATATTACCTGATTCTAAGATTAAGGGATGTTTAGTGATAAGGATAAAGATACATCTCCTTAGTTTATGATAATTAGTTACATTTATTCTGTTAATATCTTTTTGTAACAACTCACATCTTATTATCTTTTGCTAATTTTGTTAATCTATATCTAGGATATTGTTGTAAATCATTGACTCACATAATGGATCGTTCTATGGTAAAACTAGTCTACGGGCTCACTGTAATATGACATTTTCTAGTTCATGTGACTGTTATTGTGCTTCTACTTAGTGGCCCAAGCCTATAGAAGTATGGGCTACAAAGCGGTCCATTGGCCTGCTCTTAGTCCTAACTCCTAATCCATATTCTTGTCTTCTGTTTACAACTTCGGTTAACGAAAATAAAAAACCAGGCGTAAGTAGAAGTTGTAAATAACTTTTAATGACAAATCTAGGTTCTGATTGAGAATAATGGCTCATCAACCTATTAAAATAGAGCATAATTAGCATTAGTTTGTAAGTAATATGTGTTAAGCCACTAAGCCAGTAAACAAGTTAACAGTCCACCCCATAATCTTGAATTTCTCCAGATTCTAAAGAACCAAACTGAATAAAAAGAAACTTCGATCTAAGCTATACATGGATTAATCAAATTGAATCTAACACAAATTATAATCATCTTATTACTCCTTTAAACAAATATCTATCTGAACTAGAAATTTCTATAAGTTGCTAAAATGAAAATTAGCTAATATCGCCTTTATTGTTTCGCATCGCCTGCCACTGTCAGCATTGTCCTTATTAGGCAACTCAACTTACACGGGACTGGAAAGTTCTCTAATTAATAATTGTTGTGAGGTTTTTTCTACATTCCTTTGCATCTAGCCACATACAAGATGAAATTGCATTAAAATTGAACCTGAAAGACCTTATGTGATGACCAACACACACTAACATTCTAACAATCAGATCAGATAGAATTCCAGCTGCATAATAACACTGACTTGCAGGCTTTATGTTGCAGCAAAATGAAGTATGGTTCACCTTTCCTATTATGGTATACACTTCTTTTAACACAACATCTCACAGAATGATACAATCATATAAGTGCAATTTAATAGCTGAGTTAAAGCCAAAAATAGGACAATATTTTATGAAGATCTGCCAGCAACTTGTGAGTGCTGAGTCACTGAGTCTTTAAATATATGTATAGTGAAGAAAAAGAAGCTTCCTACTATTAATCTTACTCATCTTTTTTCATTTATGTCACGCGAGTAAAACAAACCGATCCAAACCCAAAACTAAACACGGAATACCTATAAACCGTCGACAACACCGCTCGCCTGCTCTACCAACTATACTTTGATAAATTGATTATGCTTGTACAGAGATTTAGCACACTGGTCAACCAGAATCACCATAATTTGTCAAAAAGTTGTTTTACAAGAAGTATGTAGCTAGAAAGAGAGAATTGCAACTTGGAACAACAACCACTTAGTATAATCCAGCTAAGGCAGGGTCTAGGGAGGTTCAGACATTTGCTCTTTGAAGATGAATATTTATGATTTCTTTCCTATGGCATCTGAAAGGTGAACAAAACTTCTAACACATTGCGGGGCTGTATATGTCTGCAGTACGATACACTATATATGTTTGTAGAAGATTGTTGTAACATCTCAGTTGCTTAATCAAGGTACTCAATTCAAAAAAAATCATTATCAAATCACTAGACCTAATTAAATTCGTCTGACTTTGTGGAAAAAGTTAAGCAACCCTAATTGACAAAAATGCTGAAACAATCATCCATACATCTAATTTAAAAAGCGAAATTGAATGATTTACCTGAAGATGCGATCGAATTGGGAAATTGCTAAGAAAATCTGCGAGAAACATCAATTTGAAGGCTTGAAAAACTGAATTCGAAGGCGAGAAATGTCCAATCCCTAAGACTTGTAGAGAAGATGAATTGATAGGGAGAATTGGTCCCTTTCAATGTTCCATTGAAGATTATGATCGAAGATTTCTGCCAAAATCACCGGAGATGGAAGATTTTGTAGAACATGTTAGTGAGATTGAAGATTTTGTAGAACTTTTTTTCGAAAGAACACTTTGTTGTTTGCGGGAAATCGAATCGAATAGAACAGTGTGTCATTTTAATCCTTTTTTGTTTTTTTTCCTTCATTATTGAAGAGGGCAAAAGAGTTAAAATTGTTGTTTTAGGTATTTAAGAGGGCAAAACTTTAAATTGTTGTTTTAGGTTAATATTAAAAAGGGCGAAACTTTGAATTGTTGTTTTAGGTTAATATCAAAGAGGGTGAAAGTGAAAAATCGTCTTCTTAGTTGGTATCAAATAGGGCAAATTTGAAATTGTTTTATTAAGTGATAGCAAAGAGGGCAAAACAATATAATTGTCTTCTTAGTTAATATCAAAAAGGGGGAAATATTTTTGTCTTCCTTGATACTATTAAATAAGGCAATCAACTAGTTGCCCTATTTTATTCAAATAAATTGTCCTCTTTGATCACATTTCTTGTAGTGCCTTGGGAGCCATTTTGCACTAACTTTCATCATCTAGTTGTGGTTTGTTGTTTTATGTCAAACTGCAGGTTTTAGGGAACTATTCGGTACTTTCTATCTATTATATGACCGTTACACTGGATTGGAGAGGGTTGATGCTGAGTCCCGAGGACACTTTTCGAGACCCTTGAGCAAAAGAAGAGCCGAAGATTTGGCAATTGGAGCCAAGAAACGAGGAAAAGAGGCTAGGCCCGATCCAATCGGGCGGTCTAGCCGATCGGGCGCCCAAGAGACCCAAGCAACCTTTAGTGCGGGCCCGATCAGGCGCTCACGCCCTGTTGTAGATCGTTGTTGACGCCCGATCGGGCAGTTTGGCCCGATGGAGTCGAGCGCCCATGGAGCTGCTGATGCGCACTTTGCTGGAGTAACAGGCCGCCCGATGTCATCAGGCAGGTCGGCCCGATTGCATCGGGCGCCTGTGTTTTTCATGTTGTCTCAGTACTAAGAAGCCCGACTGGATCGGGCGTACTTGGCCCGATCGGGCGACAACCCGCCACGCACTTTTTAATGAATTTCGGGCTACTTTTTAAGACTTTGTCCTCTTTGTTTTAGGGCTTGTATAAATAGCAAAATTAGAATTTCTATTAATAATCTTGGTTTTTACATTAGTTTTCATAGTTTTCTTTATAGAGTGATTTAAGAACCCTAGTTTATTGCTTTTTGCTTTCAATTCAAGATTAAACCTTTAGATTATTCACAAATTCAATACAATTCTTCAATTTGGTAATCTTTCTCTATTACTTTCTCTATTGTTGATTCGCTTACTTTCTTAGTTTTTTGCAATGTTTCAAAGTATGAGTTTTTAATTTATATTAATTATGTTATTGTTTTTATAATTATTTTGAGTAGTTCTATTTCTAGGTTTGTGGGGATATATGTATGCAATGAGGGATTGATAGATTAGTCTAATTGTCTTGTATTTCAATTGTTTCTTGTGGTTGAATCATTCATGCTAGATTTATAAGTTAGGCCTGGTTTATATTTCTAATATCGCAATACTGGATCTGCTTCGAGAGGAGAGATACCATAGAGGCTTTCAATCATTAGGCAAAGTGACCCTAGACCATGCGAGAGCGGCTAGGTGATCTTTGAGGGAGGTAATGTTCAAGAGAAATTACATGTGCCCTAGATAATTTGACTTATTAGGTGGTTGTTATTCGTCCCTAATTTCCCGAATTGTATGCATAGTGATCCATAATCTTAGTTCTTTATTAATTGATTATTATTTAACCTTCGTGTTTAATTATGTTATTTGCTTAGTTTAGTAACACAACTGTCTTCATCTAATTTTCTTAGTATAATATTACAGTTCAGATATAATAATATAACTTTCTCCCTGTGGATTCGATCCTGACTTCCCTGACCACTAGTTAGTGGACCTAAGATTATTTTTGATTAGGTGATACGACTTTAGCCTATCATGTTGACACACAAAATGCACTGAAACTAACTCATTTCTGAAGACAACTCAATGCCTAATAAACCAAATATACCACCGAAAAAGTGTCTTCTTATACATGGACTCGAAATCCATAACTGTATGAAGTTGCGAAAGGATTTCGCCGAAACTTTCATTCTTTGAAAGAGCCTGGAAGAAGGGTGAAACCATCAAACTCTACATATTAGCTAAAACGTCATAAAAGAAATTGCATGTAATTGATTAATGACATGCAATTAATTAATGACGCATAGATTCCTGAGCAGAATCACATCAAACACACTGCTAGGGGAGGAAAACGTGGCATTTTTCAACCCGAGCTTTAGTTTCTATTGGATCATCATTATCTTTTATAAGTTTCTTAATGAGATTTTTATTTCTTATGATAGTTGTTGTGGTGTGAATGAACTTTGTCTTATGATCACCTTTTAGTAACATGCCCTGAATTATTATATCCTATAATTATTAGTACTTTACTTCAAAATGATAACATAAAGTATAACTTGGTTTAGTAGTTAAAAATTTAGTATATATGCTTATTCTCATGGGGTTTAATCTTATTTAATGGATTTTCTATTTTTTATTGTATGTGAATTACATGGAGTTAAATACTCTAAGGGAAAGCGCCACGTAGAGTTGTTCCTTGTTTAGGAATGCCTTTTTAATATATTAGTATAGATTAGCTTTGTGAAAATGCTTCCAATGGGTGCTACTAAAGTTAAGAAGATTAGCACGCTTTTTAAGAAAAATGGCTTGTTTAGTTCTAAATCAGGGAATTGACCTATACTTACTTATTAGTTGTCTCAAAGTGCTTGAAGTTGTTGTTCAACTAATTTAATTCGCCGATTGATATTTCCAAAATGATATTTATTCCATTCTTTCACATTTGCTTTAAGAGTTTACATTTCTGGATTAGGCGATACATATAAGAGCCTAATAATTTAGTACAACACGATTTTTTTTTTTTTTTAAGGTATCAAAATCTTTTGTATTACACCAAACCTTTTCATAACGAAAAGGAGATGCTTTATTTGTGCTTCTCATTTGAAAGAAAGGAGAGGGAAATTATTTTAATGATTCGAGGCCAGGTGAAAACATGATGAGTAAGTTTTGCTAGAGAAAACAAAGTTATCTAATCCGAAAGTTTCTTGCGCCAAGTAAATCTCTCACTACAAAAGGAAGTTCGGCATAGTTTAAAGTAGAATAGTCATACAATCAAGCGAAAAGGGTTGAAAGTTGGCCCCTCCATTTTTGTTTCCAAATAAGATTATGTTATTAAAAATCCCCTATGACTGAATATCAACCATCAATTTCGACCAAAACTCGCCGTTAAAGGCTGAATTATCAGGAGCATATCTAATAGGTGAATGTTGTAAATTAAATGGTAATATACTAGATTTAATAGAGATATAGAGATTAAATGGAGCACAATTACAATCCTTCCGAAACACCAACATCTCACCTTTACGTACACCCCACAGTGAGAACAAAATCAAAATAGTTGAGGCCAGATTAATAAGCACATAATTGTAGGAAGATAATGGGATTTAACCTCACACATCATGATAAGGGGTGCATTGTGTATACAAAAAATCTTGACCTCCTCTAATGCGTTTTTCTAATACCTCGAACATTCCATCAACTAACTTTCATTTAACAAAAACAAATATCATAACATAGGGGGGATCAATAACACAAATCCTCTAGTTCTAGGCCTCTTTAGGGATGAAGATACTACATCTTTATCATTCCCTTCCTTACTTATTTTTGTGGCAAAGTCAGTTTGAGAGGAGAGCTTCATGGGGGAGGGATGTTGCACATCCAATCCTTCAATATGCTTCATGATAGAATTATCAGAATGAATTGAGTGGAAAAAATTCTCAGGTTGAGAAAAGCAGTCATCCTCGTCATCACTTACCATGAGTTATGGATCAACCTCAAATTTCTTGTTAGGCTTTTTGATAGGAAAATCCTTCTTGTCAATGAGGTTTGACAATAGGAGATCTTCAAAAAAAATATGAGCAAAATTAAATACATGAATTGGGCTAGTAGTAGAAGAAGTGACTAGTGCAACACCACCCCCAGTACCTCCATCCTTCTTAGACAGTGGACTAGAAACTCCTCCCACCTTAACGGAAGTCACCATTGATGGAATTAGAGAAATAGAGGAACGTAGTTTTCAGGTGAAATCGTTGTGTGGGATTTTCAAGTCAATGAAGTTGTAGAGTAGAGAGAAGAGAGAGAAGTTTTTTAACTTTTTATCTGTTGAGGGAGTGAAGAAGAAGATAGACTAAAAGTGTAGAGGTGAGTGGGTTACTGGTTGTTGTGGTAGGAAAGTGAACAGAGATGTGGAAGATGGTGATAGTGACGGTGCGATCAGGAAAGAGAGAATAGGGTAGTGGAGGAGCGGCAATAGTGGGTTAATTGGATTATTTGTGGTGGTATTAATGGTGGAGCAGAGAAAAAGGGAAAGTGGGTTGATTGGGTTTGGGAAAGAGGGAGATTAGGGGAGGGATAATGAAAGGTTAGGGGGTTAATTACGTTAATTAGGGGTTAATGACTAACGGAGTTGACGACTGTTACTCATTAAGGGCACCACGTGGATTTTTTTTCCTTGAAAATTAGGGGGTATATATATGGTGAATCATGAAACTTACAGGGTATATGGTGCAAAAAAATTCACTGGTATATGGTGAAAAAATCGAAAATGAAAATTTAAAGCCTCCCTAGTAAAGTCAAAATGTAGGCATATTTTTATTGCCTACACGGGATGAGTACAAATTTGACTATCTTATTGTAAAAAATTTAGTTTTGATACTCATTCTGAAAAAGAAGTCGCCAACAAGTCTTTAAACGAAAAATTATAATCCTAATTGGATATTGTGAAATCATAGGGACATCTAGAGCATTTATCCATCAATGTAAGATTTTCCTATCATGATTCATAATTGGTCAATCAACCAAACATTGAGTTTCAGGGTGATGGCATAAATATGACCATTAATTAAATTTGTGCAGTGTTGGTCTTTACTTCATACGATTCATTTTCTAATTTTATGCAAATAAACAACCAAGCAATATGTATAATCATTTTAAAAATTAATGTATCTTGGTGTATTAAAAAAGTAAAAAAAAAAGACTAATTTTTGTGATATGTTGTTTAAGCAATCAAATTACTAATTTACTTGTCTGAATTATCTGACTTTAATATTGGAACGTTTGTTTAGGTCTTTAATTAGCAAAAATACACATATGAAGTGATGAAAGCGATAAACACATAAGCATGCATGATATATAGAATAAATATGAAAAGAGATTAGACAGAAATATACAAGAATAATAAATTATTTAAGGATCTACATAATGAAAAACTTGTTAGTAACCTCAAGAAATTGAATATGAATTGAAATATTGGGTACCTTTAGGAAATATCTTTTGTCCTCAGTATTGAATAACGATCCATAGGAGGAGCAATCTTGAAACTTGAATGAAAATTGAAGGTTGTGTTTGAAATGCTTAGATTTTGAGTATTGAAGGAAATTGTGATATAAAGTTATGATGAACGCATGTTAAAAAACCAAATGGAACGAGGTCAATCTATATGGGAAATCATAAAAAATGAGATAATATTTGTGTTGCGCACAAGACTTACGCACGACACACATCACCGCGTGCGGCACGCATCTGCTACGCATATTTGAATTCTGATGACTGGCTCAATGTCGCGCGTGTGCATCATTGTGCGGGTAAAACATCCAGCTTCTGTTGTGCAACTGCAGATATTGATGGGTTTTTTTGTTATCCGAAATTAACATATTCTTTTTATCTTGAATTAAATATTATAACTTGAATTCAGAAAGAGAACGTCTTGTGTCGGACTCGTCCAACCATAATCTTTGGTCGGACGACTTTCAGGTGGTTCCAATTTTTTTTTCAGTTAGTCTTAATTTTTTTTCAGGTAGTCTTAATTTTTTTTCAGGTAGTCTTCATTGTTTTTCAGGTAGTCTTCATTTTGTTTTCAGTTAGTCTTCTTTTTTTTCAGTTGGTTTTTGTACTTCAGTTAGACTTACTTTGGGTTTCAGTTGGTCTTTATTTTTTTTCAGTTAGTCTTAATTTTTTTTCAGGTAGTCTTAATTTTTTTTCAGGTAGTCTTAATTTTTTTTTCAGTTAGTCTTCTTTTTTTTTTCAGTTGGTTTTTGTACTTCAGTTATACTTACTTTGGGTTTCAGTTGGTCTTTATTCTTTTTCAGGTAGTCTTCATTTTTTTTCAGGTAGTCTTCATTCTTTTTCAGGTAGTCTTCATTTTTTTTCAGGTAGTCCAACTGGAAAAAAAACAAAGTCCAACTGAAACAAAACAAAGTCCAACTGAAAGAAACACAAAGTCCAACTGAAAGAAAACAAAGTCCAACTGAAAGAACACAAAGTCCAACTGAAAGAAAACAAAGTCCAACTGAAAGAAAACAAAGTCCAACTGAAAGAAAACTAAGTCCAACTGAAACAAAATAAAGTCCAACTGAAAAACAAAACACTAACCTCTGCTTTCTCTCACTTTCTCCTTCTTCTTCATTCCTCTTAGCTGATACTCCATACTCATGTTCGAATAACGCCTTTCATCACTCATCGAGATCATCATCATCATCATCAACAACAACAACAATAACAACAACACAATACCAACAACAACAACGAAAATCTGCGCTAAAATCAATCCGCAAAGATGATGTCCGGCAATTACACTACCATTGACAATCAAAACTTTTCCTCTGTAGTTCCTGTAAATTTTCTTCCCACTTTTTTTATAATTTTCAGCATAGTGACAATTGCTACATTATCACCTTTTTCTTTTCAGATCTCTGTTTAATTTCTCTCTCCTCTGTAATTTGTAGGCAGTTGGTGATTCCGGCCATATTCCCGTTAAATTCGCCGGTAAGTTTTTTCTGATTCATAATTTTTGATTTCGAATTCCTCTTCTTCCCTCACCAATGATTTTATCCGGCGAGCAAGGGCTTCTCTTAGTATAGCACTTCTTGTTATTGTTTCACTTTAGAGAACGTATCCGTCGAGCAAGCGTTAAATTGGACTCAGCCAGTCCGACGGAAACTATTGGGTCAGACGGTCTGACCCAATACTTTCACATTCAGAAATCGATTATCTACAAGATAAAAAGTTGATTTCATAATATCCTTTAATTTAGAAATATTTTATAATTAATTGTGCTTTTCAAAAATGTGCTTAAAAACACAATTAATTATCGTGAATTAGTAATTAGGACTTTAAAATTGGGCTTGGAACCTCTAAAATTAATAGATAGACTTTGCCTTCTTAAAACAGTTTTAAGCATTACTCGTCGGATTTCTCTCCATTGGGTTGGAGTCCAGGGATGGCCATTAGGCGGGGCGTGTGCGGAGAATGGTACCTCCACACCGGCACCCATATAAAATTTCAATCCCCATCCCCGCCCCATGACCCATTACGGGGGAAAATTCTAGACCCATTCCCACCCCACTAGGTACGTATTTATACCCATCCCCGCCCCACCACCCACATGGGTACCCGCACCCACTTCATACCCTCATCGTATGCACCCGCTTCGTACCTGCGTCATACCCACATATTTATATTTTACAAGATAAAATTATTGATAATATAAGTATATAAATAGAATTTTAATCATATATATGTGGGGCGGGGCGGGCGGGGGTAGGGCGGGGAGAGCAGGGATGGGGTGGAGATAGCATAAAATTCATACCTGCTCCACCACCCATTGCGGGTATGGTTTTAATCCCCATCCCCACCCCACTGCCAGTCGGACCAATTAGGACGACAATATGTTTCATTAGTTGGTATTTAATTGGGGATAACGCTTATGTGTCTACAATACTACGATTAATTCCAAGAATCTACCTTTACCTTACCACATGTAATAAATATTAAATTAAACATGGATTAATATACAATTAAATATGATAACAAACTTTAACAATCATTAATAAATAAATATGATTAAATAAATTATTAAATCTCCTATATGTTGTATTAACAATTCATACAACCCTGTAATAAATAATCATCACATGTTTCACACAACAATCACAAATTCCTGATATTGTTACAAACAATTCAAGTTCCCTAAGCATGATACTAAGTTCCAATCTAGTTATAGTATATATTATGTCCCAAACTCTTAGACATTCACGTACCTTGTATAAACTATTCTTTGTGTCACCTTACTGCACTAAAAGTCACTACAAGAAAAACTGCCATTTACGACCAAATTTTTGGTCGTAAAAAGCTCAAAACTGGTCGCAAAAGGCCTTTTACGACCAGAAACGCGTGTGGTCGTCGGTGGTCGTAAAAGGCTTCGTCGCAAAAGAAAAACTGGCATTTATGACCGGTTTAAGTGGCTCGTCGTAATTGCTCTTTTGCGACGAGATTTAGTTCTCGTCGCAATTAGTTAGCATTTACGACCAGTTTTCTGGTCGTAATTGCTAAATAAAAATATATTAAAAAAAAAGAAGTTATCATTTACGACCAGAAAATCCGGTCGTAATTGCTATATAAAAATAAAAAAAAAAGAAATTAACAAATATTTAGAGTTGCTAATCTGATCAATTGAATATTATAATTTGTTTGCTTTTTATTTCAATTTAATTTAAACAAAAATAATTAAATTTAAGTAGTTACAATTTAATGTTAAGCAAATAAACAACATTGTCATCAAAAAAAAATAATAAAAAGTATTAAATCAATAAACTATATTTTTATTATTAATCTTAAAAGAAACAATGGAATCAAAATCTAAAAATTAATCTTTTTATTAATTATAATGGTAAATACAATATATATTACATCCCAATTGAAATCTTACTAAAAATCTAGAACAAAATTAATCCAACTAATGATAAAATGTAAAAACAAAAATTACATCAACTAGGGACAAAACCAATCTCTTCAAAATAAGGAACGCAGTATTTCAGAATTCTTCAAAAGCAATGTGGAACCAATCTCTTTAACAAATACAGTACTCGAACAAATCTGCACTGAAATCAAATGAAAATTAATTAACACCAAATTAAAACAAAAAAATCAACACCAAAAAAACCCAAGAAGATTGGAATAACAGAATGAATGAATCAATCGATCGAGAAACGTAAGCATGCTACTGGAGTACTAGCAGTGCTATATATTATTAAATATACACAAAGTAAAAAAAGATAATAAGGAAAGAGAAACGGCCCAACCCATGTCCAACATCAACCAACCCCCTTGCCAAACGGCGGTACGGTGTCGTTGGATTAGGCAATATCAACCAACCACCACCGGACTTGTCGCCACCTGACCTCACCATAAACAAATCGAACCACCACTCTTCAACATCACCCACAACCACCACTCCCTTCGCCTTCACCTTCGACCCCTCCCACCCAAAAACCCCAATTACCCAGAAAAAACCCCACCCACCCAGAAAACCCACCCACCCAAACCCAACCCAACCCACCCCACGAACCGAAAAACCAAAAAAATCCACCGGATCCACAAAAAAAACCCACCCACCCTCCCTAAAAACCCTAAATAAATCCCCAACAAAAAAAGACAGAAAAAAGATAAAAGAAAACAAAAATTTTGAACAATAAATACCTATTTGAAGATCTAACCAAAACGAAAAAACACATACCCAGAAAAACCAAACGAAAACTCCAAAATAAAACCCCAAAATTATCCCCTGAAAAATAAAAAATTTGCAGCGAATTTCGAGTAATCACCCATCACAAAAATTTGCAGCGAATTTCGTGTAATCGAAATCTTAAAATGAAATAAAATTTCAAAAAAAAAAAATGCTTAGAAGAAGAAGACGAAAATGGAGAAAAAGAAGAAAGAAAGAAGAAAAGAATTTCAGTGGCTATGGAGGTTAGAATGAAGGTATTGAATGAGAGAGGAGAGAGATGGGAGGATAAGAAAATGAGAGAGGAGAGAGAATTTTGGGGAAATTAGAAGAGATAGTGTCGGTGGTGGGAGTATAAGGATAGATAATTGCAAAAATGGATCCAACGCGGCATTATATCCCGCTGATATTTTCAGCGAAATTTTAAAATTTTGAGTTTTTACGACCAGATTTCAAACTTGTTGTAGTTATTATTTTTTTGCGACGAGAAAATGGCTTTTACGACTAGAATTCCGCCTCGTCGTAGATAATTTGTACTATTTACGACCAGTTACATATATGGTCGTTATTGCTTATTATTTACGACCAGAAACGCGTGTGGTCGTAATTTTTGGTCGTAAATGAAGCTTTTTGTTGTAGTGAGTAACTTAAGAAGTATTCTTCTCCTACAAATAATGATAATAACAATTAATCACTACCATAATAAAATTTCAACACTTATAATATTATTTAAAAGCTCTCTTAAACCTTTAAAAATAATTCACGTAACATGAGAGTTCTAGACTTTAAAAATATTAATATCGTAGTAAAGTTTTACTCTTTAAAAACTCATAATCCAACAATTTATAACTCCTCAATTTTAAACCTTTAATCCCTTTTAAAACCTTTAAGCCCAAATCTTTAAATTATTAATATTATCATATTAATCTACTCTAAATAATATTTTAACAACAATTAAACAATAACATAATTCAAAACAGTAACAATAACAATAAATTGCATAATAAAGACCGAAAAAAAAAACAATGAGGAGAAGGAGAGTACCAGCAGAAGAGATGGAGGAGGAAAAAGGAGAGAAAAAGGCGGTGTCGAGCAAGAAGGGGGTGGAGAGATGGCCGGCGAAAGTAGAAAGAAGAATACGAGAGAAGTCGAGTGAGAAAAAGGAGGAGGCTGAAAAAGTAAAAGAGAGGGAGATGGAATTAGGGAGTATTTCTTAAGGAGGCTGTAAAATTATTTAATGACCTTTAATCCCCTATTTGTAGTTTTTGGGAGTCTTTGTTACACTACGAACCCTAAACTCATTTTAAAACTTATTATGTGCTCTACTTATAATAATTAAATAACCTTTGACTTAACAAAAAGTGAAGGGGGGGGGAGGAAAGATGGTGTTCCCTCACAAAAAGTCTGATATACCCTTAATGAATTTAAATTATCATATATATTAAATAATTTTTTTTCCTATTTGCCATATATATTGATCAAGTTAATAATAGAATTGAATTTAAGATTTCAATTAAATATTAAATTAAGCAGATTGATTTACTCTTCTTACATATGTATGAAAAACTGTCATAAAAAATCAAATTGATATTATAACTTGATTGATACAGAAGAAAAAATAAAAACTGGAATTTCATATAAATAATTATACAGATAATATCTTAAAACCTATATATTGATTATTGTTCGGTAATGTCTATTGTTTTTTTGGCAATTCAAAATTTTTGTTGACTACCAAAAAAAGGTATAACCTAAGAGGAGCAAGCCAAGAGAGCCAACCTTCCCCCACCTTCTAGGAACGGTTTGGAAGAAAGGCCCTCACAGCAAGCCCCTACCACCACCACCTAGACAGGCCGAGGAAACAACAAGACACAACACAAAACTCTATAACATAAGTTGGCTTACAGCTTGCCTGTTTCTACAAGCTAAGCAACATTAAAGATAATTTGCCTAACCACCTGTTGAGGACTAAGGACTTAATCATCAAAAACAGCCTATTTCTCTGCAATCAGATGTGATAAATACTTTCCACAAAAGCCATATTAAGGAGCTGATGCTTGCTATGAGTCCTTCTATGTATTTAGCAACAGTAGGAATGATAGTAGCAAAACTAGTGACCACATGAACATCAATTAATTGCAGGAAGCTTCTCCAAATTTACTTGTTGTAAGAACAATTGAAGAATAAATGATCTTGAGTTTCATCAGCTGCATTACACAAAGGGCACCTTTGATCTCTCACTATCCCCTACTAAATTAGCCTGTCTTTTGTACTTATCCTACCTTGAAGCAGTAGCCAAGTTATAAAGATGGCTTTAGGATTTGCTCTACTGTTGCAAGTGATCCTTCTCCACTCCACCTTAGGCCTATCACCTCTCATAAACTAGTAAAATTTCCTAATAGAAAATTTATCATGATACACAAACTGGCTGCAAGTAATGTCATTAATGAGTACATGTCTAGAAACAAAAAAATTCTTCATAGACCAAGACAATCTTCTAGGGATATTGCTTGTCCGCAGATCATCTTGTTTAATATAATAAGCATGAAGCCACTTGATCCATAACCTATCTTATTTTTGAGCCAAAGCCCAAAAATGCTTTGCAATTGCAGCTTTGTTCCATATAGTGATTTCTTTAAAGTTCAATCCTCCACACACCTTCTTGTTACACATATAATCCCAAGAAACAGGAGATTTCCTAGAAGTAGTATCCAAGTCTGTCCACAAGAAGCTTATAAGAGTAGTCTGAATTTCTTTAAGCACTTTCTTTGGAAGCAAGAATATCAGGCACTAGTAGGCTTCAATACCCTGAAGAATTGAGGATATCAAGTTCTACCAGCCTAAGATAGCTTCTTAGCTGTCCAAGTTTTTACTTTGGTCACAACTTTTTTAATTAGTGATTTACACTCATTATAGAACAACTTCCTATAGTGTAAAGGCACGCCTAAATATCTAAAGGGAAATCTCCCAACTAGTATCTGAAGCATCTCTTGGAAATTTTGAATCTCTTCTTCCTGAAGCCCAACAAAATATACATTGCTCTTGTCAAGATTGGTAACAAGCATTGAAGCAGCAAAGAGCTTATGTAAAGCTTGCATAAGGAGAGTGATTGAACTTTGGTCAGCTCTTGCAAAAAGAAGCAAGTCATCAGCAAACATTAAGTGTGTGATGCCAAGCCTTTCACATCTGGGATGAAAGTTGAAGTCTTGATTAAACTTTAAAAGATCTAGGCACCTTGATAAATACTCCATACATATAGCAAAGAGGAAGGGAGACATAGGGTCACCTTGCCTTAAACCTTTCTTGACAGGAAAAGGAGGGCTAGGAGTTCCATTAATAAGGATGGTGTAAGTTACAAAGATAACACAAATCATAATAAACTACACAAATTTTTGAGGGAATCACATTTTAGAGAGCATCATTTGCAAGAAAGGTCATTCTACTGAGTCATATGCTTTCTTCAGATCAATTTGCACCATACATCTGGGACTGACTTGCTTGGTAGAGTAACCTTTAATAAGCTCAGTAGCCAAGAGAATATTATCAGAAATAAACCTATTAGGGATAAAGCCAACTTGAGCAAGATCTAAAACATCACCAATGACCTTCTGTAACCTCAAAATGATAATTTTGGCAATTATCTTATAGATTACAGAGCAACAAGCAATAGGTCTCAGGTCCTTAACATAATAAGGATTAGGAACTTTAGGAACAAGTATAACTATAGTAGCATTTATCACATTAGGCATAACTCCATTTTCAAAGAAATCCCAAATAGCCATATACATTTGAGGTTTAATAGTATGCCAAATTTTCTTAGAAAATAAGCTATTACAACCATCAATGCTAGGAGCTTTAGAATCATCAATCCACTTAAGAGCATAGTCAATTTCTTCAGTGCTAACAGGAGCAATAAGATCATCAAAAGCATCCATACCAACCTGCCTACTTGCTCTAATTGTTGTGATATCAACTCCAGGAAGGCTGTTTGCTGCTGAGCCTAACAAACTTTTCTAGAAACAGCTCAGCACTTCTTCTTGTATAACTGCATTCAGAGTGAGTCTGTTGCCCTAAAATCATATAAAACATCAATGATATTTCTAGAAAATCTGTCTTTCATTGCCTGAAAAAAATAGTGGTTATTCTCATCACCTAGCTGAAGCCATTGTATTCTGGACTTTTGCTTATAAGCACTCTCTTCCATAGCCAGAAACTTCTTCAACATCAGTATACACACACTCTCTTGGGATTGCAACAAACCATCAGCTGCATTATTCTTTAGAGTTGTTTGTATAGTGTCCAGTTGCTCTCTAATACGAGTGATTCTTTTATCAAGGTTTGCAAAAATCCCTCTTGTGAAGATGTTTCATCCTGTATTGTTTTAAGCTTCTTCCATATTTGCTTCATCCAGTTTGCATTTCAAAGGTTCCCTAGCAGTCATGGATAACTTGTTCAAAGTCTTCATGATTGGCCATGTAGTTAAAGAACTTGAAAGGCCTCCCCCCTAATATTTTGCTAGTTGTGCATTTAACCAACAAAGGATTATGGTAAGAAAGCCCTGGGTTTAAGTAATCAACTACAACCCTAGTATATTTGCTCATCCAAATAGAATTGATAATGCACCTATCAATTCTATTATCCCCCTGGCTTTTATTAGTCCAAGAATAATAATGCCCACAACTCCTAAGCTCCAAGAGATCACTGCTTTGTAAACAAGAAGCAAAATCCTGAATTTCATAAGTAGAAATTGGTCTACCTTGGAATCTATCAACATAATCTAGTAAAGCATTAAAATCTCCCATAAGACACCATTCTCTCTGAGTGGATCTATCCAGCCTAAGTATATCAGCCCACAACTCTTCCTTGCTTCTACAGTATGCAGACCATAAACAACAGTAATTTGGATAATATCCCCTGTTTGCTTGTCAGTGAGCACCCCATGTATCCATTACTCTTGAGTATGATTAAGTTGGAAACTAACAGCAGCAGGGTTCCAACCAACCCAAATTCTACCTCTATGGGAATCAGAGTAATTATCTTCCCATCTCCAATTTCCTCCCAGCTTCTTCCTAACTCTTTCTTTATTACTACTTCTTACCTTAGCTTCTAACAAGCCAACAAAGTTAACCCTATTATTGCCTAGGTATTCTTCATTTCTACAGTAGAAGAGGGATTATTCAAACCTCTCACATTCCAAGTGCTAATAATCATGTGGGGAAGATGTGAAATGAGCTGGCAACATCCTCATCTACTGTGTGCACCACTGTTCGTGGACCTCTATATTCCACCTGTTTGTCTTTATTCCCTTTATAAGGTACTACAATCCACACAATATCACCTACTATGACTTGGGATTGCTGCTTCTCCCCTGCAGTTGGTGTAACTTGAGCTGGTGTAACTACTTCAGTGTGTGTATCCTCAGTCCCTTGTGCATTCTGAACTGGAGTCCCCATTGCTAAATGTTTGATACTCTAGTTTCTTCCTGCCTTGGCTTAGTAACATTAACTTGTGCCTTAGCAACCCATTTTTGTGTAAACTTGGGCTCAGGCCTAGCCTCAGGAATTGACCTTCTTCCTTGCACAGTCATGCCCAACAGCTTGACACTTATGGCAAAAAGGTGGGATCCAATCATAGTGCACCTTATGTTCTATAGTGTGTCCATTAGCATCTTCTGTATATACCAATTTTGGCACTTCCTTAGTCACATCTACTTCAATAAGTACCCTAGCAAATGAAACTCTCATCTGCCTAGTAGTACATTCATCCGCAAACAAGGGCACTCCTATCATACTGCTGATTCTATTGAGGGTTTCATGGCCCCAGCAATTGAGTGGTAAATTAGGAAACCTAACCCATAATGGCACCACCCTCATGATTTCTTCATGAAAATTAAAGTTAGGACTCCAGGCTTTGACAATCAATGGTCTATTGTTCAATGTATAAGGCCCTGCATATAGGATATCATTCCTATCCTCCATGTTCTCAAATTTGACGAGAAGATACTCATCTTCATGCAAAAACACCTTAGGTTTACTCACATTATTCCATTCAAGTGAAATAAACCTTATAATAGCTCCAAGAGTAGGTGTTTGTCCCACAACATATAAAACTACAGCATTAGCCTATACCTCAAATTTGAGCAACTTCATGTTTATCTATTTGAGCAACAAACTTACCATTCTTGATAGTAGGGGTAACAAATTTGAGGGACATTCCTTTTGCAGTAAGTCGCTTTTCCGTCGTCATAGCTGACCAGGTTTTCGGGGGTAGTAGTCACTTCTTGAGGTGGTTTCTCCTTCAGTTGTATCTCTTTAATAGGTTCAGTAGTAACTTCATTGTCCCCTGCAGCCTCTGCAATCACCTTTGTATTTCCAGCTAAAATCGATGTATTCACCCTTTCCACCATTAATGCTTGCCTTTGAGCTATTCTATTCTGCTCAAAAGTTGTTTCCATCACCTCTAACACACTACGAACTGCCACTGATTCATTCCCAGCATTGGCCACTGGTGTAACGACTCTATCAACACTAGAAACACCATTATTTCCTACCAAAGATCCTTGCTTTGATGCCAACATCTGTGCGTGACGAGTTATTGGAGGATTGGGAGTCTGTTGCTTCTTCTTTCGACCCATAATAAGCGAGAAAAAAGTAGCTTACACTAGTAGAATAATTGCTTATTGCTACGGTTATATTGCTGCGGTTTTACCCATACGCAGCAATATATTACGTAAAAGGAAAAGGAAAAATATAAAATAACCATATTGATGCGGTTTCGGCCGAAAACCGCATCAATATAATTTCAACGAAATTTTTTTGACTATTTGACCAAAAATATTGTTGCGGTTTCTGGCAAAAACCCCAGCAATATAGTAAAATAATAATTTTTTATATTATTGTAATATATTGTTGCAGTTGTTTTCAGAAACCGCAGCAATATATCCTTAAAAAAAAGTATTTAAAGATGCACTAGTGGAAAAAAGCTCAAATGCTCCGGTTAAAAAGCCCACAAATGCTCCGTATTTCACGCGTAGTAGACGTCATACGAGCATTTGAGCATTTTACAAATGCTCCGGTTGACACCAAAGCATTTGGTGTCTCAAATGCTCCGGTTGTTTTTGGAAACCGGAGCATATGACTATCATGCTCCGGTTATTAAGGGAAAACCGGACCATTTGTAAAACAAATGCTTCGGTTTTCCCTTAACAACCGGAGCATTTGCCAATTATATTTTTTTTTTTAAAAAAAGTAGAGCTTACTGATGTTGTACAGCAACAGCAAGCGTCAAGCTATACAGCAGCCAGCACAATACATTAATAACAAGTTTATCTTTTATCTTAAACAACAACAGTAGTAAAAACTAACCAAAGTATATAATCCCCAATATCATTATCATATCTTGCGTCAAGTTATACAGCAGCAAGCATAATACATTAATATAAAAAAACGTTATCTTTTATATTAAACAACAACAACAACACTGGTAAGAACTAATCAAAGTATAATCCCCAATATCACCCAATCATGTAACTTGAGTATTTTTTTAAAGAGTTCTCAATAGGATGAATACAAAACCATCCTTCTTAATAGAATTACCCAGACCTATGAGAAGTTAAAGAAATTCATAAATAAAAAAGCCAAAAGAATCATTGTTTCCCACCATCCAGTGAGGAAATATCGATGAACCTCCTTATTGTTAACACTTACATCACCCACTGTAGCTCGCTCCATTGGCATTATTGAGTAAATAAATAAGGCGTTGTCATTAGAATGAGAAACAACGGCATAGAAAACACCAGCATATATCCACCAGCAAAGCTCACTCCGAGATGCATAGGCTTGCTGCACTCACTCCTGGGGAATAGGATGAACAATATAAGTTTAGCACCCATTATATCCAACATATTTTTTTGATTATTGAAAAAAACAAACAGATCATTCAATGATGATAAAGCAGAGACTTGAGAAACATGATAAAAAAAAAGATGAATCAACTTTCCAAAAGGTGCACAACAGAAATTTGTTTAAAACAAAGAAGTGATGATGCTTATAAGCGGGATATTAGGGGTTAAATATTGTGATAGAAACAACCACTCTCAAAACTAAGATATATAAGCACATCACTATTTTCCACTAGTGAACGCTCACTGACTAAAAATAGAAGTCTAACCTTACCTGACCGCATAACACAATATTAAGTGATTGAATAATTTCACTATCTTAAAAATAAAACAACTTAACTAGTATAAAAAAAGTCGGGAGGCGAGTAATAAGGTCTTCATAGTTCAGGCAAAACATGATGAAAATGAGTGTGTAGGAGCTTCCGAAACTTGAAGACTGAAAGTAGTAACACTAGGATAAGGAACAATGGAACATTGAGGCAAAAGTTATGCCCTCACAACTATGAAGACCTTATTACTCCAAAAAAAAAGATTAGACAAAAACAATTAGAAATTAACCACAGATCTAAAACAAAGCACTAAGTCCTAGCGTCCAGGCGAATTAGATCCTACTAGACTGCATGAGCTACAGAGCATAGACTAGAAACCAGTTCAGCAACATTACTGAATATGTTAAAAGATCTTAGAGAAAAACACTTTAACCAATATTTTCTACTCAGTAAATTGGTACTCTAAACGTTAATAGTGTGTTTTAACGAAGGAATTAGAAGGGAAAAGGAGGGAAAAAGGCGAATGAACGATGAATATCGGTTAGTTGGCTATACCTCCACCATCATCATTTGCCATCAAAACGAGTATATACTTGACTAGCGAAATTAGGATTAAGGTATACAAAATAAGAGATAAAGCGCCAAGCACATCCTCGCTCCTTTTCCTTGATAAGTGCAAATTCAACTTGTTTACAACATCTAAAAAGGCAATATGATTTTCGACTTAACTGCAATATAGGAGTTCAAAAATTTCATGTCAGAGCTCAAAAGAGAGGAAAATCAAGCTACTATCAATATAAAAAAAGCTTGGGTAGAACTATAACTTGGAAAACTCAACACAGGAAACTGAAGTTTAAGATGCTTGAACGCAAACCAAGCAACTAAAGACCACATCCAAACAGAAAGAAAATAAAGGACATACACCTTCTTACTCGTTTCCTAAAGCTCTCCAGCAAAGATGAATTTATCCAGTATCAAATAAACCTATACAATAATTGAAAGATAGAAATAAGAAACCCGAAAAATGCAAGAAAAAACCAAAACGCTAAGAGAATCAGGTAAACATACAACACTAGCTCACAAATCGCATCAGAGTAAAGACCTGGGTCAGTAAAATACAATATCAAAGTACTCATAGAAAGATCAAAGTATATAATTTTCATATGTTTTTGGTTTTCAAATACTTCAAATAAAAAACAGAGAAGCAATAACCAATAACCTAGTGAAGTGACACAAGGGGTGCAATACCTCAAAAATGCAAAATCAATGGGAAGTTTACTGCCAGCCTTCATGGTAACTTCAGTGACAGTATCAGCAGGTGAAACTCATGCTCACCTGTGCCCACTAAATTGAGCAGACACCTGCTCAGGCACCTATGTACCTGTTTTTAGAACATCCAAGCAACATATTTATTAAATAATACTCTAGAAAAGACACCATTATTAATTGATGTCACAATTAGCTACAAAAACATAACTATACCGTGCTAACTTGCTCAAATTAGAGTACCAGAGAATTTAGGCACTAAAGTCCCCTCAACTACAAAACTAAGAGTTGGGCTTACAACATTCAGGAATATTACTTTCCTGTACAAATCATTTCGGAGTTAGTAACAGAAAACTTCTCAATAATATTAACATATCAAGCTCCACTATTTTGCAATTAGACCGAATAGTATTAGATATGATGCACACATCTTGTATTTGACATGGCACGTGAGAGAGACCAGTGCTAAATCTGTAACTCGGCCACTAACCTTACATAGTTCATTAGATTTTACTTCATAGCACATTTGAGCACTAATAACAATAGGAATATGAGTATGTCTGCAGGAAACTATGATATATGACCAGCTTTAAAGGTGAATGGACACATAGTACTTTATAATAAATCAAACACATGAGTAGTCATTATCATTGAGAAAACTGAAAAAAAGTTTTATACACCAAGGCAAAATCACCTCACCAGCAACCAGCATTTGACATCAACTACTACCACTAGCACCAAAATTTAACTTCTTTTTCTGGCTTTGTATGATATTCTTGAGCCTTCCAGCGCCAAAATTCAGTAAAAATAGCCTAATATACTAAATGCAATAGCCAACAGTTAACAATTTGACATTGACATTATACCACCATCAAATAATAAAATCCCCCGCAATCCTTGATCCTATCAAAAGTTGCGAACCTAATTTCATTATAAATCGAGATAAGCACAGCTCGCATACATAGTTGTAACGAAATTAAAGAATATGAGACCAGCATTTACAGTAGAATCTGCTCAAATCTCTTATCCTTGAGTGCAAAATCTATAAAATTCACAAATTAAAGAACCCTAGAAACTCCACTAGATGAAACTGAACAAACAGAAAGCATCATAAACAGTAAAACACTAGGAAATCATGTCGATCGAAAAACCGAAATAATTTTGTGAAGTCGCAAAAATGATTAAAGAAATGGAAGGATATAGAGTTTTGAAGCGTGAAAAAAGGTGGAAAGTAGAAGAAATACCTTAAGCTGAGAAAGAAGACTATTGCATGTATCGAACTCATTGCGGAGAGACGATGCTTTGAAACGTTCGAAGGTCTGAGAAACTACATCCGTGTTTTGGCATGCTCCAGAACATCAGCACCGAAACAAAAGTGGCTCGCTGCGGTGGCCGGATAGGAAATCGAGGTATAAAGTTTAGTTATGAAAACATAAACAAGAAGTCGGATCACAAATTTAATAAACCAACAAAAATGGAGAAACACACGATTAAGGTTTAGACTAGATGAATACCGGGTGATAACAAAAGAACATCAGTCATGTAAACATTCAGAATAAGCCAAATGAACAAGTTTCATGAATCAAGAGAACATGATGAAGCACGTGAACAAGGGTTAGAATTAAGAAAACGTACATCAATTGAGAACAAAATAAAACCAATAATAAAAAAAAACATAAATTATAAGTTAAATTGATAAGTTCTATGAATCAGAGTATATAGAGAAACACATGAACAACTTGAAATACATGAATGAACATCGAGTGGTAACAGATGAACATTAAACAAGTAAACATGAACAACAAGCGAAACGAAAAAGGATTGGACTTAAATGAACGATAATTATTGAAGGAGGAAACGAACATCTAATTCAAATCTCTAACTAATTTTCAACCTCATATATCGCTGATTTCAGCAAGTATGAGAATAACGCTTCGATGAGAAAACAAATGCAATTTTATATGATAAGAAATTCAAAAATCAACTATTTTACAAAATATTATTTCATTAAGGTTCGGAATTGTGTAGCTTACCTTTTTTTCAGAGATCTCCATGTTCTATGATGTTGCTTGCTTAATTATTTTTTTGTTTAACATAATTATGTACAAAAATATCTTTAGAAGAAAGAGATTTGAGAGTTTGCAAGAGAGATAAAGTAGATAGAAGTTTGAGATTTTGAAGAAAGAGAAAGTAGAAAGAAGTTGGAGAGTTTCGAATAAAGAGAAAGATTTTGGGTAGATGTGCTACATTGGTGTAATTAATGTATTTATGAAAAAAGTAGTTGTCAATCAGCTTTTGAATTTAAATTTGTTAATGTTCATTTGATTAGGCTTAATGTTCATTATGTGCCATTTGAATTTGAATTTGAATTAATCTGTGTTCATTAGATTTGGCTTGATGTTCATCACGTGTCATTTCAATTATTTGGGTTGTGTTTGTTGTTTTAAAAGTTGCATCTTACAGGGCACGTAATGCTCTCTATAAGAACAAGTGTAATCTACTAATTGATTTCAAGGTGTATAGCCTATAACAGATGATAAAGTGCAAGACTATTTAATGGTTGTCAAAAATCTAAGCAAAGGCCATATAATTAACAAGGAAAGACCTTAGTTGTGACTGGTAGAAACCTAACCTCCGATAATTTTTTGGCAGCTGTTACTTGTAGAATATATAGTACGAGATTTAAATTTGAACCTAGAGATCGGGAATTTAAAATTAGCCCTCGTTTGGTTCAAGATATGAAAAGGAAAAGGAATGGAAATAAGTAAAGAAGGAAGATGGTAATAAAAATGATCACATTTGTTGGGTGTTTGGTTCAAGCCATGGAATGGAAATAGAATGATAACCATTGCCACCAACTAATGGATTTTGTTACTTGAGGAGGGGAGGTAACATATTGGGGAGTCCATTACCACCAAGTAATGGTAATGGATTGGTAAGGAGTTGAACCAAACATGAAGAAAGGACTTTGATAATTGATTCCGTTTCTTCAACCCTAGAAATAGTGAACCAAACGAGTTCTTAATTCCTAGGCCCAAGGTCCGATGTAAACATACACATATTACTACAAATCTGCAAGAAAGGGTAAACAAATATAATCAGCACAAATTACCACAATATTTGCTTGTGAATTGGTATCAGAATCATGAAAATTCAAAACCCTGGACTTAATAACTATTTCCACTAGCCTGATTTACAAATTACCACGAAGTGAAATTAATGGCCAGAATTACATCTGATTATAATCAACACAACACTTGCAAATATACATATGTACTAGTACCAGTGTAGATACTATGTATATAAACAAAATAATCAGCAAAGGATCTTATGTGTCATTAGATTTGACTGATTTATCATCTACATCGGCTGAAGGATCAAGTCTAAGATCATTTCCCACTTTTCCCACATTGTCGTTCTGAGCTGGATTATGCATTTCAATGGCGTCCTTTATTTTCTGGAACTGCAAAATAGGTGGTAAATAGAAGAGTATTAGTCTTCAAAATATATGAATAAATACCAAAACATCAATGTAGGAGTGTAACACCTCTTAATGCTAGGGATGGTAATTCGAGTTTGGGTGGGCAATCATCCAACATGATCAACTAGCTTTGAGCATAAAGATTTGGTGAATTTATAATGGAATTTAGTTGTTGTGGGAAGGAAAATCAGGAGCAATGCCTTTTGTTTTAGTAGCTAGTTAATAGATTGAGATAACTATTATTCAACCAAAAAAACCAATAGTATAGCAAAAGGCTATTCAGAAACATCGAATACCATCAACAGCAAAAGAGCGAAGACGGCAGAAATTGAGGTGACTCCCCCACTGAAAGGAAAGAATGGCGTCGCGATGAGACAAGAACTAAGAAGCACCTCAAAGCAGCAGCAAAGAGGCCCAAGAACTTAAAAGGTGATAACGAGAATGAAACCAGCGAAGAAACGTTGAAAATGAATAAGCCTGGCATCCAAAAAGAAAACTAACTTGCATAATCAAAACCATGGTGAAACACAATGATGACAATGCTTGACCCAAAGAACGATGGCGACAAAACCCCAGTTGATGGCAGATCAATTCAGGAAAGAATCTGCAAGGGGTAATTAGAACCAGCAACTGGACGATGATGTAAGCCAAGCCAACTCCTGCAAATTGTGGAAACTGTGCAGCTAGATCTACAATCCTACACTAGCCCAGATGAGAACAATGCTGAAAACAGGCCACAAATTGCAAGGGTGGGCGTAACAAAATTTTGTGGCAAAGCTTAATGGGAATAACGCAAGATTGAATTGGAAAAGCAATCCTGTAATTAAGCTAGAAAACTAAAAAGCATACTCATGAGGGAAAATAGAAGATAAACCAAATTCCTACATAATTGGGGCAATAGAGGAAAAGGAAAGTCTCAAACAACTGAACAAGCGTAGAGGATGCTTTAGGCTCTGAGCAATTGTCAATCATATTAGATCCTATTCAAGAATATTGAAGGCTGCAGGTAATATTTGACAGTGAGCAGTACACTTGACTCAGATTGTACGACAACTACAGTTCCTAAAAAGCTTAGCTTTTTCAATTTAGGGTACCTCTCTACAGCTTCTTGTTCTTGATTATAAGATTCCATTAGCTCTCTTCCTTGTCTGCATTTTGGTTCCCTTTGATACTAGGTTATATTTAGCAATTTCCTCCATGAGGCTTCAAATAAGCAATTATACACTCATTTTCAGGTTTAAAACAACACTGAGTTCAGGAAAAGCATACTTCTTTCAATTATATATAATCTTCTTCCACACTTTAGCTAATAGTGACACAAGAACTATCATTGGTAGAGTCCCTTTTTTCCAAACATCATAAAGGGTTCAAGTACGCGCTAGATCATCAATCTGAGCAATGCAGCTAAACTTCAAGTTCAAAGGTGAAGAGAACTAAATGCAACATTAAAGCCCAACTTCAAACTACTTTGATTCTGTAGGGTTAAGTTGGGATGATAAATCAAGTTCCAGAAAACACTTTCTTGACCAGTTATGCATTGCAAGGTTTCTTTCAGAGGTATATATTGAACCTAAAATCCACAGATTAATTTACATTGAACCTAATACATTCATTATGTAAATGATAGATGCTGGTAATGGGATCTCTTATAAACCATGTATTTAAATACGATGCCCATTCCTCAGAACTAAAAATTAAAAAATTCCCAATAACAGAATCAAATGAAGGAAGAAGGTGCACTGCATACTACATTACAAAGAACTATAGATCCACAATTTCTAGAACTTGGACTTGCTGGAAGAAAAAAGGAGGTGTGCAACAAAAGAACAATCCTAGACACTGGAGTGGATATCAGATCTACTAGTTGCAAGAATCTTTCCCTATCCTCGATCTTTATTTGGTGCAGAAGGAGGAGATGGAAAGAGAAAGCATTTGCTGACACAGCTCCACTTACAAACAACATGTGACACAAGAACTACCCTTTGATGCAGATGGGTGAGTATAACAATTATAAGAAACCATATGCATTATGCAGTACTGTCTTCACTCATCCATTATGAAAAGGGGTATTCTCATCAATGCCTTCAATAAATGAACCCTGATTAAACAGAGGGTATAAAAAAAAAGAGAAAACAGAGATACATTGCTTACCTTAGCTAGTGAACATGAGAACTCTTCCACCTTTCCATCAGCTCCGCGATAGAAATGGAAGTAAGGAAGTACCTTCACATTCATACTTTTGCACATTGCCTTATTCTCGTCAAAATTGACCTTTATAAACAATATCTCCGGATGTGCCTCAGCCATTCTGCACAACTGAAAACAGAGTGCAACAAAGATCAGCTGAAACAAAGGGAAATAATAGAAACCAGATCAAGACAAAAGTTATCACTTATCAACCACCTAGAATGGGTACAAAGAAAAAATACATAAAAGACACATGGTACAAATTTAAAATCTCTCTATATATCTCTCTTCTTCTCCAACACTAGTCCCCATTGTTGGCAATGCTAGGGCCTGCCATGAGTTCTAAGCCAGTGGTATGCCCTAAATTTCGTTGTCTTTTATTAGTCTCTTTCTTGATCCTTCGATGACTGATTCTCTGAGGAGTTGTTCCAATTCGAGTTTACAGATCTATGGTTGCATATGGGTGGTTTCTTGGATAGAATTACTTCTTTTGGTGGCATTAATTTTTTGGGATTGGAGGGATGGTTGAGTAAAAACAATTGATGGGTTTGGACAACAGGGCATCATATATCCAACATTGTAGTTAGGATTGGTGTTGATCGTGCAAGGGCTGTCCACACTAACTGGCTGAATCTTATCCTTCAACACATTAATCAACTGGCTAAATTCCAGCTTGGTTTTGGTGTGTGCTTGGGTGAGTTTAGGACTTCTGTTTTCAGTTTTTGAATAGGATTATGTGAGTCCAATTCAAAGGGAAGAGTCTTTCTAAATTACTTTTCTAGATTACTTTTGGGAGGTTTGAATAATGCCCAATACGGTAGCACGCATTAACTCTAGGTAAGTTGTATCTGTGAAAAGGGAAAACTTTCCCTTGCAATTATTTTATTTGGAGAGCAAATTCAAATTCAAGTATCTATTAAACGCAGTGAGAAACTAATTCAAAGAATCTCTTTCCAGGGCACGTAAACCTTAATAACAAGTCAGTTACATAGAGAGGTGAGTGAAGCTGACCTAACTAGTTAAGTCTCGTTCCTTCACTGTGCCTGCGTGGGGAAGTTCAGAAAATTTATGTACATGCCATAGAAATGCTATAACTAGGTAAAAGATTACTTGATTTCAATTTAAGCGTTTCAAATATGCATCAATCTAGGTTGTTGAAACCACTTCTGCATTGGCATTTTCTTATTCTTGGTCTATCGTTGCCCTCTTGTTTCACATAAAAGTGAATACTTTTACATTTTCAGGATTTGTTTATGAAAGCTAGTTCATGACTTACCAAGGTCACTAAGGGTTGATTATTACTTAAAGGTTTGATTTTTCTTGGACCCAATGGTGGCAGAAGATGACCAAATTGCAATTTGCTATACGAGCTGATATCTCGATGAAAAGGTTAGACGTATGCGAGTTACAAAATGAAGCCAATAATCAATTTCAAAAAAAAGCTTTATGGTCTTCCAAACCATGTAGAAGAGAGGTCAGCGGCGTCAGCCTAAGTGTGAATAATGCTTCGAAATCAAGAACCCCCAAGGAAATTTCAGGATCAATCAAAGAGAGACGACAGACCAGGAAGTTTATCTTTAATGGCTATGGAAGATCGAACTAATTTCAATTGTAAAAATCTTAATGATTTTTCTTAACAATTTGGGAATGCTACTTAAAAACTGTAGCAATATGCTTATTTTTTAGTACAGAAACAAGATAAATGAAAGCAAAACAAAGGATCAAGTCTAGTGATGAACGGAAAATTAGGAACGGGTTTGTTCCACAGCTTATGGTGAAGAGGAACAAATAGCTTCCAATATTTTAAGGGGTTGAATTCTACTAACCCTTTTAAAAGATCTACTTTCTCACCTAAGGGTGAATCACCATCAAAGGAAACTCCAAAGTCCAAAGTACTCTATGATGCTCGCAAGGAAAAGATGAAGTGTTTCAACTAAGAAAGCACCATCATATGATGTCCTAACCGGCATATAGAGGCAGAGGGACGAAAATGATGAAGACTTGAAACTCGTTTATGCTAAAACTGTGCCAATCATAGAGATCTTAGCCTTGTGATGGTTCCTACTTCCAACCCTAAAAAGGAGGAACAAGAGCACTTTCATTAAAACTGTCAGATTGGGGTTAAAGAAGTAAAACAGTGGGTTACCCGAATTTGACCTCCGGAGTCTTGACCCAAAAACTGTTGGTTATAGATCCAGAATTGGTTATGTTAGATTCGCTTGCAGTTCCAGTCAAGATATAATGATTGACAACCGGTTCTGCTTCCCAACTTTTGGAGACGAAATCAATTGGGTACCCAATTAAGCGGGTCCAATCTTAGATACTAAAAACCATAACTGAAACAAAAACATCGATCTTTTTAAATTTTAAGAAAAATTGGCATGAATAATACCAACTCTTACTCTTAGTCTTATTTCAAAAAAATCCTATTTTTTTAAATATTCAAGGACAAACCCAACTCCCAAGTTTTACGGAGCCTTTTCAAAGTAATCCTAACAGTTGTTTTTATGGTATTCTCGGTCTATTGAAAATATTTTGAGGTTCCTCTAAAACTTGGGAATATTCCTAAATATCCCAATGTTTGTACCATCATAATTGATGGAGAATGTTGCAAAAAGATAGCTTCCATGCGCTTGTTGAGAAATTAACATAGCCTAAGGAAGCACCAACAATGCCAAATGAGTCCAATGGCTTGATAAACGCAGCGAGTTTCAGGTAGTTATGCAAGCTCTTATGTCTTTTCAATGGGGCCTCACATGCATCTCTATAGTGTAATGTAGCCCAGATAGATGCTTGTAATCTTCTGTCGGGGGAGCCACTGCAAATTGATAGGCATGTCAAGCACTAGTGCAGATTGAAGTAATCAGAACCCTTCCCTAAATCATGCCTACATCAATGAAGCTAAGAATTCCTATTAAATATCCTTAGGAAAAACCTTTAATTAATTGTTGGTTAATAATTGACTTGTAAGTAAAATTTTCAAATATTTATAAGATTTCAATAATTGATAATCTTATAGTTTTACAGTCGGCATCAATTCTACCACTACTCTCTTACCAAAACAAACACATGTCCACCAAAAAGAAGACTATCCCACATTGATTGGCCCTTGCATCAAGACTGTATAAGAAAAACAACGAAACAATAAAAAGAGTGTATAAGTGCTTGAAATAAGTGTATTGCGAGGTTTATTGATTTTGCTTTATTAGACATGTAATCGGTTGCATTTGATTTCTTTTGTAGATACCATCAACCAATAAACTAATTTCTCACCGAAAGAAAGAAACCTAGCCTGGCAAGGAGGATAGGATGCTATAATCTTAAAAATTATCATAGCTGAACCGAGAACAATGTTAGATGCTAACAACTTAGCTTAGGGAAAGAATTACTTACAAAAGATAATTATTGCATATTAAAATCTTTTAGGCTCAAAATACACTTTGTACAAAGTTGACAATAAACAAGCACAAACTTGGGCACGCATTTTGAACTACAGGCAATATCGACAGCAGAAATCAAAGGCAAGGTGAAAACCTAGCTGGTGCACATGAACATGCTGCAAATATTAATGGAAAATCGGTCTAAAGGGATCACCAAACCTGAGGTTTTAAGACAAGAAAGTTACACACATTTGCAGGGATTAAGAAAGGCCCATAAAAGAACAAACGTAGTAGATGAATGCCAATATTGTAGTAATTGACCATCTAATTTTGATAGTCAGACAACCATAAAAGGCTAACAATCAACATTGTTCAAGGTCAATCAATATTCCTCCTTAAGTGTTAGGTTCGACCAATTGATGTATCTCTGTCGTTTATATCGAAGGATGCTTTATCTTAGTCCTATCCTAAAGAATAGCTTAGAACTGCCTCCTTATCGCTAAAATTAAACACAAAAGGCTAAACACCTGACATGACTCAGGCTCTTCATCTCACATCAAAGACTCTTATTTCACCTTTAAAGTAATTGCATTAACTATTCAAAACTTCAAAAATGTATATGGATACTTGTTACTTCATATTACACCAAACTAATGCAGAGTTTTTCATAAAAGAGTCTTGAGTAGCCAAGTCTTAAGATAAATAGGTAATTTGTTTATTCAAGAAAGTCACTTTAGGTTACTCAAATTCCATTAAGATCACCATTAGACTTTGTTTCAATGCAATGATAAAAAGAAGAAAGAAATCAAAGAAGCAAAACATAATTCCTTGTTTGAGTTGATTGAAGAAAGGCAAACAGCTTACACTTTTATAAGTTAAGAGAGGAGTGATCTTGGGGAAAAACAGGCTAATTAGAGCTTGAGCACTGCTTACAAGATCACTGTTGTCAACTGGACCTGTTAAAGGAAAATAACTGATGGATTGTTAACTTTCAAAAACACATAATTGAGTTTTGATGGACTGAACTAATCTGTGATTTGGGCCTATTGATTCTTTTATTGGGTGAGTATTCCATAATCAGTCCCCCTCCTTCCACTAATAACTATTGCGATGAGGTAGACTTACTTGCCCTTTACCAATACCGTCTGGAGTGCTAGCTCCCATTCATAGTTTTGCTAAAGATGATAAAAAGGAATCTTTTTATGGCAAGTCTTCCTTCTAATGACAGGCATATCAGTGATTCTTTTCTCTAATATGAAGCAGCAGGCATCGGTCCTTAGACCTATAAAAAAGAGATGGTTGTAATGCAAAATACTTTCGTGCAATTACGTCACTTGGGTTGTATGCAGCCTCGCCCATTTATGTTATGGAAGAATTGAGCTTATTGCTGGGCTGGTTATTCAGAGCCAACAATTGGCTGCCAGATTTTCTCCTGCAAGTAGGAAGATCGATTTGGGGATCATTGTGGTGCAGCTAGATTAAGGTCACTCTTTTGCATTTGTTTGTCTTTAGAGTTTGGAAGCGCTTTATACCTATAAAGATTTGCTGAGAGCAAGATTGTACCCCAAATTCTTCACTGTTTAGACGACTTCTATAATAGCTTCAACTTCTCATTCTCCAGACTCAAACTCAAGCACACATAGACTTGCTCAAGTATTAACACTCCGATGGCAAATCAGTTGCATATTTCCCAGGGGGTGTCCGTTAATTGCAAAGTTCTAGCACTACAAAGAATTGGCCAATTCACAATGCTTAAGGGGCTCCTCCCTAGAATCAAAACTCTATGCAGCGACTCCTGTTCCCAAATCTGTTCCGCGTTTCGGAGCGATCTAAGAATTAGGTGACACTGGGCTGAATTCATTCCACACTCTTCAGCCATTGTACCCAATAATATTATAGTATTATATCAATTCAAATGACACTAGTCCTACCAACTTCTTTAGCCCCTCTTATTTATAATTTACATCGATTACCATGTAAATTCCTCTTTTTCCACCATCAGCTTTTGGGTACACATTAGATGGTAAGTCACTATATGATGGCAATACTTTTCTCACCTTGCACCATTTATATTCGCTCTGAAGTATACATAAGAACGGCATGTAGCATAATGGCTTTTCGCTTTCATTGATAGCTAGACACACCCGCTCTTAATCAATGTATGTTCAACTTAATCCCTAAGATTCGAAAAAAAGCTAAAGTCAACTTTAGCTTAGGGCATCCATGGAACATTGGAGTTCCTGAAATTGTTTTAGCTAGAAAACAGAAGGGATTCAGTTGGAATTTAGATGACTAAGATAAAAGGCCCTCACATAAAAAATATATGTAAAAAAGGATGACTGAGATATAGGACTATAGGAGACATTGATGGAAACATATAGATTTTTTTTTTGTGTGTGTGTGTGTGGAGGGGGGGGGGGGGTTATCTGCTTGCAAAACCAAGTTATTCCTTTGAACAATATATAAGGAGAAGGAAATAAGAAACTCAGATCCTCAATTTTATACAACCTTCACCAGAAATAGGTATTTGCACAGCAATAATATCACAAATTAGAAGGCCTCAAAACATTGGTGATAGTATTTCCAACAGAAAGAGAGCCAATCAACATATAATTCTCATCTGGTAAAGTTTTCCAAAATTGACAGGTTAGCTGTTGAAACCCTCTCAAGTATGTCATTCCTAAATTATTATTTTCCTACAACTTCGTGGCTACTTGATATCCAACATTTTCGAAATCAAGACTTATCAAAGGACCAAAAAATTTAACCGTCGCATGCTCACGATTACACAAAATCGATTAACAGCCTAGAAAGGAAAACATTCCAACAAACCGGTACCTCTCTTGGCAAGGAAAAAGAAATATAACTTTCTGTCCTCAAGCTGAGCAATAGTTATCAATATCTTAAACTTCCCATCACAATATTTAACTCTTTATTGTAAGCATATATTAAAACATATCGCTATGGTTTCTAGCCACTAAACTCAAGAAGCTGAAAAAACCTCCTCTGTAAAATGATCAAATATTAAGTTTCATATGTCAATTAACTTGATATTTTCAAAATCATTCCTCCATTCATGTTAAAAGTAACAGCATTTATACAAGCAAATAAAAATTATTAAGATAATTCATTAGGAAAGTGTAAGAAATCAATGGATTTTACCCTGGGAAACAAAGCACGACAAGAGGCACACCAAGTTCCATAAAATTCGGCAACTACTAATTTATCTCCGGCTTCACTCAATGCACTCAAAAACTCGTCAGTGGAATGAATATCAATCATATTAGGTCCTGCATTCTTCTCCCACCATTTCGGTTGATCAGTCGCTTCAGCAACAACAGCATTCACCTGAAGTGCATTGTCAAACACAGCACAAAGAAGCTATCAGTTTGATTTACTTTTCAACTATGAAGTTAGTTAATCACCACAAGTATAATTACTTTAACTAACTGACAAACCAAGAAACTCACAGTCAGCACTTTGTAGACAAAAATTAGTTAACTTACAAAAGCTCCAACAATAATTCTTTAATACTCCATAACACACACAAATGGTACCCAACAACTATTTTCGAAAAAAAAAACATTAATAAAAAAATACTAAACCCGTCTCTGAAAAGCTTAATTTAGGAACATTAAGCGTCAAATAAGCATATAAAAAAAGGGTTAATATTCATAAACTAAAACTCATAATTCACATAAAAAATTTCAACTTTTCAGTGAAGGTACTACAACTAATCAAATAAATAATTCTAGGATTCAAACTAAAAGTATAAAATTACCTTAAAAGAATTCACTCGCTTTCTGGATTTGAAGGAGAGAGGAGCAACAGAAACAAGAGCTGAATTTAAAATTTTAGTACCCATTTCAAGAAAATTCCGATTACGCAATATAACTGGGTGCCAATTATTCAGTGAGGTGAGCAAAGAAGTGGGGTATTGAAGAGAATTGCAAGAAGATAAACGAATAGCATCTGCCATTGAAAAGAGAGAAAAAAGTTGGTTTATGCAATGGTATTGATTTTGGGGGGAAGATAATTGAGCAGCATAATAATGGAGAAGTAAAGATTGAAGATGGATTACTGTGGCATAGGAAGAAAAAGGCAAAAACCCTTGCGTATTGAACCAGTGGCCGGAGCTGACTGAAGAAATAAAAAATCAAAGTCTCAAAATGTTGAATGTATGATGTATGCTTTCTATCTGTTCCGTACTAGTTACTAAGCCCATCTGTTATGCTGGTCAACTAGACGAGCGGGTACAGCCGTATATGTAGTGGTGTCAATCTAGGTTATTGGGTGGGTTTGGGTTGATCTTATCTGGGTTGGAATGATTTGGGTCGAAATAATCTGGGTGAGAGTGTGTTATGGGACGAAACTTGGTGGGTCGATGGACTTGGGTCGAGTTCAACTGGGTGGAAGACTCTCAGAACTGGGTCGGCCTAAAGCTGGGTTGGGTGAATTTGGGCCAAAATGGAATAAGATGAAGTAGGCCCAAATCGGCTTTCGGAATAACTTGGGTCGGAATAAATCGACTTTCGGAATGACTTGGGACGAAAGAAATCGATATCGGAATGACTTGGGTCAGAATAAATCGACTTTCGAAATGACTTGGGTCAAAGAAATCGGGATCGGAATAACTTGGGTTGGAATAAATTGACTTTCAGAATGACTTGGGTCGGAAGAAATCAGTATCGGAATGACTTGGGTCGGAAGAAATCAGCTTTCGGAATGACTTGGGTCGGAATAAATCGGGCTTCTCTATACGACTTGGGTCGGGTGAAGCCTCAAACCGACGGCGTATTGACTTGGGTCGAAACAAATAGGCTTTTCAGAATTGTTGTATTGACTTGGGTCGAAACAAATCGGCTTTTCAGAATTGTTGTATAATATGAGGAGGGGGGTGAATTATAGTGAGAGAATAAGCTATACTTTTTGTGGAGTTAAAAGTTAACTTGGGAACGTACAATGGGAACACGAGAGATTTTAGCGAGGAAAAACTTCCTAAGCCCAATAGGAAGAAACAACCTCGACCACAAGGGATTTAAACTCAAACTTTCCACTATAATAGGCCAAACGACTCTGTTTACAAACCTATTACTTTTCTCTCGAGCCACAACTTAAGTTACTAAACTCAAGTTATTCCCAACAACAGTTCCCACAACTGTCATTCCTCTCAAACTTCACTCGAAGTTACTTTCTCTTTCTCTCTCTTTCTCTTTCTCTTGCTTCACTCAAAGCTTCTCACACTTACAAGAGTTCGCTCAAACCCTTTACCCAAAAATACAATTTGTAAGACAATGGAAGAGTAATAACTCGAATAAAGTAAGTATGAATTCTCTTAGGAACGACACTGAATCTTAAGACAACTAAGGATATTTAGCTAAGTCATACACAAAATAATTTAAGGTTTAAGCGCATATTTATAGAGTATTTAGGCAAGACATAAACTATCCACTACTTAATCCATTATCCCATGATGTCCAAGACTTTAATTAATTAATTAGTTTATATTAAATATTTCTTGAGAAGTAATTAATCCACTTCCCCCACTACTTAACTTAAAACAAGAAGCAGTAAGACATTACGTGATTTTAAATACTTGGGGAATAATTAAACTATTTAAATTAATTAAGTGTTGAGAATTAATTAACTAAGCCCACTCACCACTAACTACAAATGTGTAGCAGTAGTGTTAAGCGTGGTAACTGATTTCTTCGGGAGTAATTAAAATATTTTCTTTAAATAGTTTTTAGGAAAATATCTTTATAAATAAGTTAATTAAAACCGAAAATCATTTTTGTATTAAAAAAGAAAATCTTTTTAAAACCGGAAGTAATATTTAATTTTGAAAACAAAATCTAAAAATATAAAAGATAAGATTTGAAACGGTTTGATATTTATCCTAATTAAATCAGAAAATCATTTTAAATCTTTTCCTAACAAACTCCCTAAAATAGTGGATCTAGTCAAAACTAACCTGGAACTCCTAACTAACTAGTTGGACGCACAAATAATGTTAGGCGCACCACTTAGGAAGTATTAGGGGTTCCTTATGTTGTTTTTAAGTCTGTTCATTAACCTTCCTAACTGTGCCAGTGTCTGTTACTTTCATGGGAACAGAACCAAGTTCCGTTTGAGAATTCAACACAAACTAAATTGAGCTTTCACTCAACCTTAACAAGAAGATATTAAATACACCCTAATGTATTATTCTAATCTTCACTCCAAGCTTGATACTTCATCATTCGAACATCTTCACTTCGATCTTTGATTAATTCTCCATTTTAATCTTCGATCAAGTATTCTCGCTCTTTGCTCGAGAATGAATTACCTAGCAATAACATAAATAAAATACAATATGTCTTTTGTGTTTAAATCATCTTCAAAACTCAAGGGTCAACAAGAATAACTTAGGTCGGAATTATATGTTTCTGTGAATACTATTGGGAGTATGTTTGGATTATTCTTGTTAATTTTTCCAAAAAAATATGTATTTAAAATTTTTAATATATTACTCAACCTGGTAATTGGCATATTGACATGAGTATATTTTGATGTCAATCTCATGAACTTCGATTTTGTGGGCATTGACCCACCTTGCAATTTGCAAAGCTAATCAATCTTTTTTTTTTTATGGGAAGTTAATCAATCTTTGTTGACTTCACTATTTGCAGTTTGCACTTGCAACTTCTAACCTTTAATTTTTATTGTTTGTCTCTCTGTCCATTCGTCATTTTCACTTCTTCAACTTCATTTTCTTTGACTTTTTTTTTCACAGAAACTTATATTCACTCCCTTTGATTTTTAGTGGTACTTCTTAGATGAAAATAACTAGTTTTTACTTTAAGTTAAAGCCACTAAAGCTTTTACTTTTCCCCACGATTGAATCAGTACTTGTTTCTACAAAATTTTCAAACTAGTTTGACAATCTAATAGGCTACTACGAGTATTATATTATAATAAAGAGGCATATATCATTTGTAAATTAATGTCATAAACCTTTATATAAGAATCACAAATCTGCAAGTAGTAGTATATTCTTAGTTTAATGTGAATAACTCTTTTTGGTTTGGTTTTGCTTTTCATTTCTTAGAAATCCACATATTCATGTGAATTTTATTCATAGTTAGAAGCATGTGCAACTATAAAATTTTAATTTTGATGAGTAATGAGGTTGTTTAAAACTTATTCTATGTTGTTATATGTATTGCAGCATGACTGAACAGGTTTTGTTGAAGTTTCAGTATAGGGCTTTGGATGTTGATGTGGTAGTTGATGATGTTGAAAAAGTGAACATGTTTGGCCTCGTAATTGAATATTGGGATGGTGCTAAGAATTCTTACATATCATATCCTAGTAACCCTACATTATCTTATGTGTTCAAAATGAAACATTGGCCTTTGAATAATGATAAAGACCTTATGCAAATGTTTGCACATATGGTCGTTTGGTTTTCTTTGCACATATGGTAGTTTGGGTACAATGGCTTTTCATATGCTAACCGGGGGGAGGAAAGGGGGAGTGTATACAACAGTGATAATGAGCTTAATAATTTTTTGTTTAACATGGTTGACTTGTTGTGAGCTTATGTGTCTAGCTTTTGTAAGCTTTTATATCATGAACAGATGTAGGAAAAGCACACTTTTCTATGGTTTGTTGGACTACGTTGGTGTGGCATGACATGTTCTCAAGTGTTCTTTTTATCATAGAAAATCAATCTAGATAGCTAAAAACTGTACTACTCCTAGGTGTAGTAAAAATTAGGAGGAAAAGCATTAAAAGCTTGCTTTTGCCTTAAGTAACAAGTCCAAACATTGATTGTTCATGCGTATATACTACTAGATTAACAAGTCCAAACATTTCATTAATTCATTCTTTTTATGATATAGACAACTTAACATGAAATTAAAGTTTAACGTAAGTATTAGAATTAAACCTGAAATTAAACTTTAAGCCTCATTAATGCTACATTTGGGTAAATTAGAAAAGTTGAGGCCTAGCAATGGGAAAAAAGAAGTTAAATCTACCATTGAGAATTCTTAAAAATAGGAGCCTACCATTAGGAATTTCCCAAAAGTCAAGTTAATTATGTTCCTTTGAACAAAAAAGTGTGTATGTTATTCCAAAAAATATTGCATATGTTCTACAAAGTTAAAAAATTTCTCTGAAATATCGTTCTAAAAAATGTTATATATGTTCTCTAAACAAAATTCAGTATGTTTCATCAAAAAAGAAAAAATAAATATTTTTGTATGTTATTCTAAAGGATGTTGCATATGTTCTAAAAAGTTAAGTATATTATCGCAACAAAAAATAAAATTAGTATGTTTACTAAAAAGAAAGTTAAGTATGTTACAAAAACTGTTGTAGATATTCAAAACCTAAATTTGGTCTCATATATGATTGTGCTCTCACATAAGAACTCATTCTTACCGGATCCTATCCATATGTGTATATATATGTATATATGTATGTATATATATATATATATATATATAATTATATATATATATATATATATATATATATATATACACACAAAATATATGTAAGGGCAAGATCAAATGAGAATGCTCCTTACATGAGAAATGAGAATGAATCTCAACCACACGATTGCATTAGAGTTATAATAACACTTGTTCATTAGAGTTATACCCACCTAAAAAACTTTGAATCCAAAAAAAAAAAATCAAATATTGAATTTTTTTTCTAATATTCATTTTTTTGGAGTTACATCTCTTATTTATAAGAGTTATAACACGTAGAAGTCATTCTCATTTCTCATTTAAGTATGTATGTATTCTCATATGAACTCACACACACACACACACACACACACACACACACACACACACACACACACACACACACACATATATATATAGGAATAGGATCTTGTGAAAATACTCATTAATGTGAAAACTGAAAACAGAAGATCTTAGCCCTCAAATAATATTACTAAGATGATCTAAGGGATGGAATTCTTCGTCCCTCCCCTCATAAAATCCAAAATAACCCCCATCTCTCGATCCTCTTCCCCCCCCAGAAAAAAAACCCCCCAAATTCTCTCCCCTCTCACCAAAAGCAAATTCATGGTGGATGTGCATAATTCAAAGGCAAAATCTGCCATTTAGGATGAATTCATGTATTCTAATGCTTGAATTCGAACCATAGAGAAATTCTGGGTGAAATTCATGGATAAACTTGTGGATTGAACCAACCAATGGCAAAAACAAAGAACTCTGCTACAGCAATAACGAGCTCCCATCTCGTCAATGGAAACCTTTCTTCTAATCGAGGTTTCTTACTCGATGAAGAATCCTCGAGTTTCGCGTTCTCTTCATCTCTAAAACTCGTTTCATCTCTTCCACCTCCAATCAGAATCCTCGAGAAACCATTGTTTTACTCTTCAATTAAGTCCAAATTACCTTCATTCCTGAATCGAATTGCAGAAAATCGATATTGCAATTGGAATCTAAGCTTTAATTGAATGCACTAATGGAACCAATCGTATATGCACTACAAGAAAGGCAATCAAAGAGGGCAATTTATTTGAATCGAATAGGGCAACTAGTTGATTGCCTTATTTAATAGTATCAAGGAAGACAAAAATATTTCCCCCTTTTTGATATTAACTAGGAAGAAAATTACATTGTTTTCCCCTCTTTGATATCACTTAAGAAAACAATTTCAAATTTGCCCTATTTGATACCAACTAAGAAGACAGTTTTCCAATTTTGCCCTCTTTGATGTACCTAAAACAACAATTTAAAGTTTGCCCTAAATAATATTAACATAAAACAACAATTATAAGTTTTGTCCTCTTTGATAAGAGTCAAGGAAATAAAATAAGACAAAAAAGTATCAAAACAACAAAGTCAATTATAGTCAGAATCAGAACGTTCTACAAAATTTGTTAAAAACGTTCTATTCGTAAACTTCCCGCAAACAACAAAGTATGAATATCTACAAAATTTGTCCCAAAAAAATCTTCAATCTCCAGTGATTTTGGCAGAAATCTTCAATCGTAATTTTCAATCGAACATTGAAAGGGAACCGTTCATCTTCACTACTGTAATCCCCCACATTTTTAAAGGATTTTCATAAATATATTAAAATATTTATGTAGTTATATTTAAATCCAAATGAGTTTGAAAAATGATTTGACTTTTAAAAAGGGTTGACTATTTTTAAAAGTCAACTAAAAATATTTTCATAGTTTAATAAAATTGAAAATGTTTTAATTAAGCATGTCTTAATAAAAGTTTAAACATTAAAAGTATTTTGAAAAAGAAGTTTAATGGAATCGAAACTCCTAAAAAGATAAAAAGGAAAAGAGTCCTGTTGATGATTAAAGTCCTAAGTTGATCATCTTATTAGTCATCAAATCTTTTTAAATCTTATCTCTTTTCCTAAACCTAAAAGGATTAGCCTTTATGTAAATATCCTAAAACCCAATTATTTTATCCCACACAATTATATTTATATACATCACGCCATTCATATTTTCTTCCTCCTCTCACTCGACATTTTTCTCTCTCTCTTTCCTTGTGCGTGATTTCCATATTTTTCCTCCAAAGCTTGTTTCTTCTTCGCTAAGTAACGTTTCTTGTTGAACAAGAAACGTCACAAATATTTCTTGAGCCAAGACATTGCTGACGCCGCCCTTGCTGCTGTCATCAGTTCCGGCGCTGCCTTTGCCCTCCTTGTTGTGGTTGTTTTCTTTTCTTCTTCTCTAAGATTCCATTAAAGTATTAGTTTTTACGTTATTTTATTGTTATTAGCATGTTTATGATTTAAATTATTATTTTATATGAAGAATATATTTTCCGTTTTCATATGTATAAAAATAATAATTTCAGATTTATTATTTTCAGTTTTTATTGTGAAAGATATGGTTTTTAGGGTTTTAAATCACTAGAAACTATATATTTAAAGTATGGATATGAGTTTTGATGAGAATATGATTTTTATATGCATTAAATATATTTTCAGAAGGTTTATAAATTTTTATAAATGCTGGAATTTCAGAAAGATTGTATTTTAAAGGTTTTTAATGATTTTTAATCACTAGAATAGTTGTACTATACTAGGGATTAAAAATAAGAAAGTTTAATACATAAAAAGATTTTAAAAGACGTTTAAAAGGGTTTGGGCGTTTTTAAAGTTGCTGTAAATTTTTAGTTCAAAGTATTTACTTTGTTATTTTATTTTCTAGGCGGAGAATTCATAGTAGGGGACTTTTAGAGAGTAAAATTGGCCTACCGTTTCATTTACACAAGGTACGTACATAGTCTACGTGCTATAGGTTTAGAAACATGCCTTAGGGATGTTTTTATTTATTAGTATCATGTATAGGACCTTGTTGTTCATATATATGATTTACTGAAATTGCTTTACATGTTACTTGCCTGTGTGCTACATGTAAACTAAGAATATGTATGAGTATGACTGTTTGTATGGAAGTTTGATGCAAGCAGATAAGTTCAGTTTTTGGTATTAATTCGTGGGTGAATTAATGTAAGTAAGTTGGAATCATGTGTTACATAGATTCTTTGAGATTATTTATTTATCTTATAAGAACCGTGGATCTTATTTGGTAAGTATGGATTATACCTATATAAAGGTACGGAGTTCTGTTGGCTAGGTTCAACAAAGGATAAAAAGAAATAAAAGGAGTCTTGATTGATAAGTTGTGAACACTTGTTAATCCAAAGATAAAAAGAATTTGTTATGATTATGTGATTATTGAATTGTGTGCTATTTGGTTGTTGTGGTGTCAACACAAGTAATAAAATATATTTAACGTAAAGTGAAACGAGAATAAGTTATAGACTTTAGACTAGTGCACGTCTAGAGTTGGACAATAAGGGTTGGAGTACATGGTGGTAGCCCATGGCTTTTCTAGGAATGGATTGATCACCATCCCTCTTTATTAAAAAGGTTCCTCGATATCGTAGGTCACTCTGAAATGTGGAGTAGCGCCCCCATTTCACTTTTATTGGCAGGACAACTCGTCCAATAACTATTCCATTAAAGTAATAAAAAGTTGAGTTAAGTTTAGTTCAGTAAAAGTTGTCTGTAGGTTATTATCTACTTATGTTATTATTTATTCATGCAAGTTATTTTGTAGTATCATGTTTAGGATTACTTATGTCTGATATGTAGTACTCAGCTTTGCTGATTACGTGCTTGTCTGTGTTTGTGATCATGGCTTTGCCTATTGATCCTGTGGTGATCCTTCGGGGGAGCAGAGTCAAGAAAGCATTGACATTACAGGTTCGAAGATGCATACCATTGGGGAATCTGGAATGGAAAGGCTTTTGTGACATTAGTATTATTTAAGTTGTTTCTAGGAGTTTGTCTTTTCAGACTTTAGCTTTATGTTGGTGTGTTTCAGTTCAAACATTGTTGGTTCTTATTTCATAAGTTTAATAAAGTTGATTTTATTTTAGTAAGTTTTCCGCTGCAAAATTCTGAGTAAGCCGAAACGTTATCACACGGGCGATAATGCCTGGGTAATTCTCTAGATTTGTTATAAAAGTATTTTCTGGAAAGAGAGAATTATCGGGGTGTTACAACTACATGTTTTAGGGTTTTTCGCAGATTTTTCTTTGCAATTTTGGACGTTTGGACGTTTCTCGCAGATTTTTTTTCTTCGCAATTTCCCAATTCAATCTCATCTTCAGGTAAATCATTCAATTCAGCTTGTTAAATTATGCGTATGGATGATTGTTTCAGCAATAGTAGTTTTCGTAAGTGATTTCTAAACTTTCCCCACAAAATCAGACGAATTTAGGTCTAGTGATTGGATAATGATTTTTATGAATCGATTATATTTAGTGATTAGGCCATTTGTTTTTTCGTTCTTGTTATACGAAATTAATTGATTGAAATTGTTGATTGAGAATACTGAAATTACTTCCTGAAATCTATCCTTAAATGTTATTGCAATTCGTTCTTCCTCCTTTGAGTTGTTTTTATCTGATTCTGTAATCTGAATTTCTTCATTCTTCTCTGAAATCTGCAGAATTGGAATCTCTAAATCACTTATTTTTTTTCTTATTGTTTCTGATTGTTTATCTGAGTCTGACATTTGATCTGATTCACTTTCTTGAAATTACTTCATTTGATTTGTTTTAGTAATCTAAATTCTTCATATCTGAATCAAAATCTCATATTAAAATGCCTCAAATTGAAAATAAAATTCCAAATTCTAATCCAATAAACCTGCAGAATCCATACTTTGATTCAAAATCTCATGTTAAAATTCTGTTGTATGCTTTCGTTTTCCTGCATTTTGTGTTCTTGAGATGTTTATTCTACCAGATATAGTTTCCTTTTTCCTGTTAGTAAAGGCAGCTGACAGAAGGTGCCACATTTTAACATGATGATCATCCTTTCAACTCATGTACTTTGTTTATAATAGATTTATGTTCTCCAGAAGGAGCATGTAAGGTCCATATGCATACAGTGTAAATGTTTGACCAGTATATCCCATACATAACACCAGATCATAAAATAACCCGAGTGATTCCAGAACACATAGTCTGAGTGCCTGATTTCTGTATGTTGTCTTCTACGCTAGACCCTTAAATACGTGGATTTACATATTGCCCGTCTGCATTATGCAGGCATGTATTAAATCACTGATCTCGTGGACCATACATTAAAATTATAGTCTTAGCTTATCACCTATAAATCTTGTAAAAAGTAGATTGTAGCAGTGGCATGTGTGCACATATATTTATGTGTGCTATTATTGTGTATAGGCAAAATTGTGCAAATGCACTTTCAAAGAAGATACAATCAGCTTGCGGGGCTAAATCCACAGCTAGGATTATATACGAGTTGGTAAGTTAAACCCATTTTTTCAACTATAAACTTTTTTAGCTTGAAATGGTTATATTAGGTACTTTAGTTAGCAGTTTTTAAAGGGTTGACTAAGTTAAACTCTCATAATATATAGTCCAAAAGTAGAAATTTAACAACATGGTTTCATATTTAATGTACTTTTCATTACTTAGGAGGTTGAGGCAGAGAAAGAGCCTAATGCTGAGGCCGAGAATGGGGATGACTCAGAAGCAAATACATCTACTTCTACTACCGTAACGCAAACAGAAGCTGATAATGACCCAATGTATTTGAAATTGTGGAGAAAAACAAAACAGTAAGTTATTTCAGCATAATTCATGTCCTATTGAGCAAATGATATGTCAATTTTAGCATGCTTGATTGAATCTGGTGTTGTATAATATGAGCACTATAAGAGGGGGGGGGGTGAATTATAGTGAGAGAAAAAGCTATACTTTTTGCGGAATTAAAAGTAAACTTGGGAACAACAATGGGAACACGAGAGATTTAGCGAGGAAAAACTTCCTAGGCCCAGTAGGAAGAAACAACCTCGACCACAAGGGATCTTAAACAACTTTCCACTATAATAGGCCAAAACAACTCTGATTACCACCTATTACTTTTCTCTCGATTCTCAACTTAAGTCACTCAACTCAAGTTCCCAACGACAATTTCCACAACTGACGTTCCTCTCAAACTTCACTCGAAGTTCCTTTCTCTTTCTCTTTCTCTTGCTTCACTCAAAGCTTCTCACACTTACAAGAGTTCACTCAAACCCTTTTCTCAAAAATACACTTTGTAAAACAATGGAAGAGTAATAAACTCGATTGATGTAAGTATGAATTCTCTTAAGGAAAAGGCACTGACTCTTTTAGATAACTAAGACAAATTAGCTAAGTCAGACACACTTTTTTCAAATGAATTAGGCGCCTATTTATAGACAATTAAGACAAGACATGTTCTCCACTAATTAAACCATTATCACATGATCTCCATGATTTTAATTAATTAATTAAATAAATTAAATTAATTATTCCATGTCAAGTAAACCATCCCACTAATCCACTACTTCACTCCATAAGGGAAGCAGTAACATATTACGTGGTTTTACAAAACTTGGAGAATAATTAAACTCATTTAAATTAATTAAATACTTGGAGGATAATTTAACTAAGCCACTAAATCCACTAACTACAAAAACGTGTAGCAGTATCTTTTTAGGCGTGTAATCCAGTTTTTAGGAAATAAAATAATTTATTTACTTTAGCTAGTTTTTAGGAAAAATATCTTTTTAAAATATCTTTGATAAAATCGAAAAACAATTTTATATCTTATATCTTATATAAAAAGGGAACTTGGGTTTCGGCTGTCCAGGGGTAGGGGCACCGACCAGTTCCTTCACATAATTACCAGACTGCCATTCATTATCTTATTAACCTCTTTTTTCCCTTTTTTTAATGGCAAAATACAAAAGAATGGGAACAGTGACACTATTCAACCCGTGAATCTCTCTCCTCAAATTTTTGCTTCTTCTTCCTTCATCATTTCTTCTTATTACCTTTTTTTTTCCCATTTTTTTTTAATGGCAAAATATGAAAGAATGGGAAGAATGGTACTATTCAACCTGTGAATCTCTGTCCTCATTTTTTTTGCTTCTTCTCCCTTCATCATTTTTACCAAATTACCAAACTTAACTTTCAGATTTTTCTCTCTCTTCATCGTCATCGTAATTATCACCATTATTATCATGGCCATCGCTGTCGTTTTCGCCGGAGCTCGACCAAAGTGGGATGATGTTATTCATGTTGGTTAGTTAACTTCCAGATTTTTTCTCTCTCTTCATCGTCATCGTAGTTTAGCGCCATTATTATCATGGTTATCGTCGTTTTCGCCGGAGCTTTCAAGTCCTTGCAACTTACAAGAGTCTCCAGAACCTTCTGGATTATCGCAGTGGAGTTTGAATCTACCCTATTTGTCATATCGTGCGAGAGAAGCATATCCTTCCGCAGCACAAGAAGTTTCTGGCTGATGCTCGGTGCTTTGTCTGGGCCAGTTTCAACAACTATTGGTTTCAACAACTTCAGCAAAAACCGAATGGATGGTGATGAATCCAAGAGATAATTGTCCTGGCCCTGAAATAACAAAATTGAAATTGAAACACTAGGATAACAATAGCTTGAAAACATGTGGAAATATCATCAGGTACCCTATTTCCATCAATATAACAACACTGCAATATAAGGCATAAAATTCATTATTTTCAATACTTTTTTTGATAATTTAGTATTAAATTTTATTAATTCATAAGAAAAGAATAAAAAAATTCGACTCAACCTAGGCATTCCTCTTTATGAAACTATAACTTTATTAGTACTTGTAATGAAACTTTATTTAGTTGTTATAATTTGCAAAAAAAAATGTTATAAGAGAGACGTATAGGATACCTATGCATAATTTAAGTCTATGCTAGAAAAACCTATATTATACTTCCATAATTAATCATGATCAAGTTGTGTTAGATAACTAAAATTACGTATTTTTTGTATTTGATAGCCTACAACAACTACTTCCATGGTATTTTAATTCCCAATTTGCATGTGTGGAATGTTGTATGTTCTTAAAAGTTTTATTGTATAGTATAACAAAATATTCATGGAAGTAGATTACGAGCGTATTCTTTGGTTCAAATTTTGGGGTGATGTATCCATTTACAATAAACATTGAATAACCAAAATATGATCTTTGGTAAAGTTGGGATTATGATTAGTAGATTTCATTATAAAATTATGGTACATTAATTGATATAGTGTTGGTTGAGCTACGATAAATTAGATGGTTATGTGGTTTGATTAAGTACGGTGAGTTTGTATCATCTTAGTTATTCAGCTTATATTATTGTTTGTTTTGTCATTTATATTTATGAATTTTTATAGTTTATGGAGCAATTTAAGGCTATACGAATTTTGACAATGAGTTTGTGGAATTAATTACAATTTTAGAAATTTCATTTGTTTGATGGTTTGTACTTTGTGATTTCATAAATTTATCGTAAAATTGTGTTCCTTTGGTGGGTTTTGGTTTTTATCTTCCACATTTGATTATATTTAATTTACTTGTCTTGATGTATATTGTTTGTAGGTTTTAGACAATATTGTATCGATAACTTGGGTAAGAGTATAGGAAACTTGAAAGCATACCTTTACAAACTAAGAACGACTACCAAAAGTGTTAACTTTGAGGTGAGTAGTCAAAATTTTTTCCCTTTTGATATGCACGACCATGTAATATTAATTTGCACTACTATTGTGAATGTTTAAGAGTGAAAATTACGTGAATTAATTTAATTCTTGTTACAATTGTTGGCAGTCAAAATTATGATTTCTTTAGTTTGTTTTAATATTTACAACTCAAAATTATTGACAATATTAGATTTGTCTTCCTAAGATTGTTAAGCATTATAAATACTTACCGAATCTTACCGAAATAAGATTCCTAGGATTAAATTAATTGTTTTGTAAGTTGTATATGATGGTTATATTTTGTATCTTGATGGATGCATGAAATAGTGTCACAAATATGTAATACATAACAAAAATCACATGTTGTCTTGATGTGTATGATTTGACAACACTATGTATTTTGGTGTTTTCATTAGTCACTTCTTAGTACTATTCCTTTTTTTTTGTCTTCTTCAAAATTTCACAAGTGTGATAGATCTACATCTTTGTTTTTTTCCCAAGTTTTGAAAATATAATCCAACGTAACATACATCGATCTATTATGAGGTTTTCTTCCCTTCTATCAATTAAATTTTGTTCCCAAAATTCACTGCAAGATATGATTTTTGTCTTTTTGCGTTATCTTATAATACATCAGATTTTGTTTTTACTCAAAGTTCTGTTGTTTGAATAGTGTTTTCATTAGTCACTTCTTAGTATTATTCATTTTTTTTGTCTTCTTCAAAATTCACAAGCACAATAGATTTATATCTTTGTTTCTTTCCTTAGTTTTGAGAATATAACCTACCATAACATACATCAACTATGAGGTTTTCTTTCTATTTCTTCAACCTCATATTAACCATATTACTTGTTCTTATCCAAATCTAAAATACAAACTACAAATTGTAGCCATCTAGCATCTTCAAATCCATTGTCTCAATATAGGTCGGTTATTTATTTGTATACACTGATACATGTATGAAATATATGATTTTCAGATTATTCACAAAGCGACGTGTATAGTGGAAGACTTCATTTCAACTGAATGAGTATCTATATATTATATCCAACTCATTTTCTTAGTAATTCAACCTAAGTACTTGATAGATGTTATTATCTTCATATGGCTTGAAGTTATCGTTACCCGATATAGATGCAGCTGAAGATTCTTGTGGTCCAATAAAGTTATTAAAGATGTATGTGATTGTTTTTATACGGCCTACATTATCGTTATTTTCTTTTGTTTGTATTGAAATATTGAACTCAAGATAATTTTATCTTACACTATGAGATAAGATTTAGCTACATTAATGCAATTATATTTATTTCAAAAAACTATTTCAACAAATATTATTGTCTATATCAATAAAATTGCATTTGTTTTGATTTCATATGGATGGAGATGAGGATTGCAATCCATAAAGAAAGTTTCTTAAAAGTCGTATAGTTGTTTTATAGGCTAACAAATATCATAAATTTGTCACCATTGCATGAGAATGTTAAACTAAAAATTATCTTCTCTGATATTTTGAGATAAGTAGAAATTAATTTTATAATTAATATTTGTAAAGTTCATTTTGTTCTCATTCTCTCCAACTTAAAATTACATTTGTTATCTATTTGAACTTTTTTTTTTACTTGCATGAAGTTTTTTAATTAGGAATAATTTTTTCTTTTATATAAAATGCCTCTTAATTACATTAACATAATAACGTATACAACAATTCACTTATTATATTAAATAAGTGTAAACAATAAATTATTATAATAACATTAAAAATAAGCAATATGATGAATTATTTTTCCATTCATATTATATTATATATGCAATGTAGGATAAGATTAATATTACGTTCTTTTCCTTCTTTTTTTTTTTTAATCTCTCATATTTATTAAACTTTTTTGTATTTTTCTGGTTGTAAGTTACAAAGCGGTGCTGAAACAAATTTCCATAAAATCTATCTATTAGATAAAAAAAAAGTATATCATATGCAAATTTTGGCACCATGTTAATGAGTTTGTCTATAAATGTAAATGTACGACTCAACCTAGATGGTATGCAACCTTTCAAACATTGAAAAAAATATATAACCAACAAAAGAAAATACGGATGATCATTCATACGTAAATCACTTTAGTGTTGACATATAAAAAGAAGAAAGAAGACATAAGGTATAATTTTCATGATATGTAAATTTTTTTATGCTTATGCAATCTTTTTAATATGTATCTATATTTTTTGTTCATTTGTATAATATTATGTGTCATATATATTTTATTTTGTAAATATCTCAGTTCATATCTTCAAATATGAATTAGAAATAAAGAAGAAACATTATATGTTGAAGTGATACAATGTTATTTTTAAATATTTGTAAATATTTTCAAATAAAAATATGTCTTGCCGCTGGAGATCTATTTGAAATGTCACTAAAAATTTAAGTCTTGTCATGGTGAACAACGTTAAAAGTAGCTACGATTGTTAAACAAGCCTCAAACAGCCAAAGTGATCACATAATCACTTAAAGTATTTGATTTTGAATGGCTTTTCTTCTTTTTGTAATTTGTTATAGGCTTATTGATTTTCAAATAACATATTGTAAGAAAGATGGCTGCTATAGATGTTATTGTCTTAATAATTATCATAGTTATGCCTTGTCAGCATTAGCTTTATGCACTGTCAAATTTGTTTAGCTTTCATTATCTTGGTTGTTTTTCAGATATTAGTTGTTCTATACACACCTAAATTAATCTTAAACTAGGTTTTTACAATTTTTAAAAACTTTCATATTCAAGTTCTCATATACTAATAAAAAAAAAGAGAATATACTAACTAAACAGTGGGAAACTAATTATTTCATTATCTTGGTTGTTTTTCAGATATTAGCTATTCTATACACACCTAAATTAATCTTAAACTAGGTCTTTACAATTTTTAAAAACTTTCATATTCAAGTTCTTATATACTAATACAAAAAAAAAAAGAATATATTAACTTCACATAAAATAACAACTATTAGAAATTTTACATATCAACAGTTAAAAGATATTCTAGAGGCAAAGAAAACTATTACAAATAAAATCATATATAATCAATAGTAATATTTTATGTCACGCATAGTAAATGAGACAATTTATTCTTTTTCTAATAGATGGTGGTTAGAATAATGACACATTTCTAATTTGTCCTAAAAGAAAAACATGTAAGTTGCTAAAATAAATGCTACTATGTAATAAAAATAACATTAAATAATGGATTACTTCTATGTAATAATCTTTCTTCTCTTATTATATTAACATTTCATTCTAAAAAGTATAGAACATGAAAAAGGAGATAACCCACTCATCACGGATGCAAAAATTCACGGAAAAAGGAAGAATTATTATTGAAAATTTAAATAAATTGTAGTGATAGTTACCGAAATGTATTATGCAATAGCAAATTTCATTACAAAATGTAAATCTAACTTCTAATTTAGAAATTAACATATTATTCTTTAAATATGTTAATTTCAATAAAAAAAAGTGATATACATTTTTGTCACACGGATACAAAAATTACGAAAAAAACGAATAATTATTATTTTAAATTTAAACAAATTGTAATATAGTTACCAAAATTTATTATGCAAAAGCAAAATTCATTTTACAATGTAAAATTTAATTTGTAATTTTTCAATTGAATTATCAGTCTTTACATATGTTAATTTCAATGTAAAAGTGATATAAATTTTTATCATATTGTATTATAGCATCCTATATTATATAACAAAAAATAAAATATTGTATTTTAAATACATGGGTACCACTTAACGTACTAATTACTTAAATACATAATGAAAGGAAAAAAAATAAATATTAAAAAGGATTTCTCAATTTAAATTATTAAATACATATTATCATAAATTTTAGTATAGAACATATATTAAATTCTTAGTTTTCTATTTTACATGTTAATCTATAAAAATGTTAATTTAAACATGAAAAAAATAAAATAGATTTTCATCATAATATACTATAACTCCCTATATTATACCACAATTTTAAAAAAAAAACTATATGGTGAATATTAAATGCACCAATTACTTACAGACTGTTCAAAAAAAGTTGTTTTATTTTTACTTTTGAGGACATAATTAACAAACTATGAGTTTTTGATGTATTAACTTGTTCAAAAATATGCAAAACTAACAGTACGAATATGATTGTAATGTTTGCTAGATTCATTTTCTAAATTCTTTAAGTTTGGCCAAAAAGCTCATCTACAATGACTTCTTCCATTCATTAGCATCTATAATCCACAAAGAACTTTCTGGTGCCATCTATTTCTCACGCATAATTCCAATAATTATTACTCCCTCCGTTTCCTAAAGATCTTCCCTTTTTCCGTTTAAGGGTGTTTCCAAAAGATCTTCCCTCTTTTGCTTTATTCCTTATTTAACAAAACAAATTTCCCTATTTACCCTCTCATGTCACTATCATATGGTCCACCATTACATTACTAATTCAATTTTACTCACTTTCTCTCTCCTACTTTAACCCTTTTTTATTTGTTTATTTATTTAATCCCTTTCTCTCTCCTACTTTACTCACACCATGCCCCACACAATTTGATTTTCCTTGGTATCTGTAGGAACAGTAAGTGGGAAGTTCTTTAGGAAACGGAGGGAGTACTTGTCAAACTAAAATACCAGTAAAAGATTTGCTACACCTCCATCTGCATTTATAACTATAACAATCTATATGGTAGGCGATAATAAATTGTGATAATAATGAACTTATAAATAATTATGTAAATAAAGTCTCGTACTAAAATATCCATAATAATGCTTCTCCATCCACAACTTAAGTACCTCTTTGTCTTCACCAAAATCCATAGCATCTTTGAGCACTTTAGAAATAGTAATGTAGCTTTAGGAAGAAAAAGACATGTTGAGGATCATCTTTCATTTCTTTATTAAATTACAATAGTTGCAATTACATAGCTAACAAACTCAATTTGATTTGTAATTTATATATAGTTATTGCAATTTTGTGATCAATATTGTAACGTTATTACTTTCATACTATATAATTACGTATCAAATCAATATTCAGAATTCCAAAGTGAACAAACTTCAATTGTACATACATCTGCCAATCTAGATACCTCTAAATCAATAAGAATATACTATGTTTTTAGACTTAACTTATGGTTCAAAATATACAATACAAAAAAAATTATCTAATTGACAAAATATATGAAATTGTAGATATTGAATACAAATCGGCTAGCAACGAAAGATAACTCATTCAATGATTCTGTAGGTATGTTATCTGCATAGAGTAGTTTTTATGCATATACTCTATTATATATTTATTTTCTTTTCAACTTTGATAATTTGATAGGGACTTTCTAAATATTATATGTGCTTTTATTTTGTATCATGTACTACGATTAGATTTTCAAAAGCACTAGGTATGAGTTATAAAGAAAACGAAGCATCAACTTCGCGTGGCAAAAAACTTCATCTAAAGTTCGTCCTAATACTTCAGGTTGTGTTTTTTTTTAACCAAACATATTTCCAAAATACATACTATATCATATTGTGTTAAATATTTTCATATTAAATGGTTTTCATCTTATACAAGGTACTAAAAAAACACCACATGAACCTTATATTCTTCCAATTCCGTCCACATGTCAACATTGTGGTGCTAAGCTTCTGGAAGGTGAATCTACGAAATTCTGTTGCAACGAGGGAGATATTCGTCTAGCAAGTAATTTAATACAGCCGGATCTTTATAGATTATTTTTATCAACAGATGATGATTCAAAAAACTTTAGGCAATATATAATGCTATATAGCAGTCTATTTTCATTTACATCTTTTGGAGTAAAAAAAGACAAAGAACTTGCCCGAAGAGATCATGGAATATACACTTTTAAAGTTCAAGGGCAAGTGTACCATTATATTAACGACCTACTTTAGAATGAACAAGCTCCACGATATCTACAATTATATTTTTTCGACACCGAGATGGAAATGGAGTACCGGGTCCAAAGTTCTTCTAAATTGCTGCCAAGTGTTATTTCCACTTTGATGCGAGTAATGGAATCAAATCCGTATGCAAATTTTTTTCGATCACTAAAAGACCAGCATATTAATGACACCAGTCGGATAGTGATTCGTTCAGACCCCAACCACAATCAGCGTACTCATAACGCCTCAGTTGCATCTCAAGTAGCCGCTATTTGGGTTGAAGATGGTGGTTCGTCACAACCACTGACTCATGATATTATCGTACGACCACATTCAGGTTCAAGTCAACGTGTGTGTCACTATTATGGATGTTACGATCCTCTACAATACCCTGTTATATTCCCTTACGGCGAAACTGGATGGCATCAAAATATATATCGTAGTTCCAGTGGTCGTCAACATCGATAGAGATGTTCAACATTTCCTATCAATGAAGTCTTAGTCCAAACTATTGATGATTTAGTTGAAGCTGAAGAACAAGGTTTGTCCGCTAAAAATTATTTTAATTACGTTCTTATTATTAAAAAAATTGTTAGCATTCGACTGATAAAACATTCTTTAAATCAATACAGTTGCTCAATCTTCTTCATCGAATAGAAAGGTTTCTTGTAGAGAATATTATTGCTATCAATTCCAAATCCGAATTGGACAAACGTCACTTTTGCTTCGTTGTGGACGACTACTTCAACAATTTATTGTTGACATGTACATCAAAATTGAGATGACCCGTCTTGATTTTATAAGGTGCAATCAAGATACTATTCGTGCTGAACTCTATCAAGGAATAATTGATAGTTTACATCTTGGAGAAACCGAAGGGTCCAATATTGGACGCCCTTTTATTCTCCCTCCATCTTTCATAGGTGGTCCACGAGACATGCGTCGTAGATATCTTGATGCAATGGCTTTAGTGAGACGTTATGGAAAACCAGATTTCTTTATTACGATGACGTGCAATCCTCAGTGGTCAGAAATTAAAAGAGAATTGCTCCCCCATGAAGAAGTACAAAATAGACCAGATCTTATATCCCGAGTCTTCAGAGCGAAATTGACGAAGTTTAAAAAGATATTGTTGAGGGAAAATTGTTTGGTAACGTTGCGGCATTCGTATATGTAGTTGAATTTCAAAAACGAGGATTACCACATGCTCATTTTCTTATCATATTGGATTCGAAAAGTAAAATTCGAAGTCCGGATCAATATGATGCTTATGTATGCGCTGAAATTCCTGATAGATCATTGAATCCTCATATTTATGAAGCTGTTTTGAAACATATGATGCATGGTCCTTGTGGCAGAGATAATCCGAAAAATGTTTGTATGAGAGATGATAATTGCAAGAATAAGTATCCTCGTAACTTTGCGGAGATGACAACTAATGGTCGCAATTCCTTTCCCATTTATCGGCGTCGTGATGATGGCAGACAAGCTCGGATACGTGGAATACTATTGGATAATCGATGGGTAATCCCTTATAATCCTTTTTGTTAGCCAAATATGATTGCCATATAAATGTGGAAATTTGTTCGACAATAAAGGCTGTCAAGTATTTATATAAATATATTTATAAAGGACATGATCGTGTATTGTTTGCTGTTACCAACGCAACAAATAAAAATCATGCTGATGAGATTAGTGCATATCAATCTGCAAGATGGATATCACCTCCGGAAGCTGCTTGGCGGATTTTCAGATTTCTTCTCAATGATATATATCCAAACATCGTTGCACTACAAGTACATCTTCCAAATATGCAAACCGTGACATACAGATCAGAAGAACGTCTGGAAGATATAGCTGAGAATAACAGTAGAAGACGAACCATGTTGACTGCTTTCTTTGAAAGAAATCGAACGGATCGAAATTCTTGACTTCTACTATATGAACAATTTTCGGAGCATTATGTTTGGAATCCGAAGAAAAATGAGCGATTTTGGAGTCCTCGTCAACGAGGGTTTGCCATAGGACGACTAATCTATGCGAATCCTGTCGAAGGAGAACGATACTATTTGCGCCTGTTACTCACTCACATCAGGGGGCCTCAATCATTTGAAGATTTGCTTATTGTTAATACAACCAAATGTTCAACATTTCGTGAAGCAGCATATCGACACGGACTTCTTGAAGCTGATGATTCCATAGAAAAATGTATGGAAGAAGCTACACATTTTCAAACACCATTTGTTCTACGCAGATTATTTGCCACTTTACTTATATATTGTCAACCGAGAAGTCCGAGATCATTGTGGGATAAATTCTATTCCGCATTATCAGAAGACTACAGTTACTCTTTCCCGAAAAATGCACGAAAAGTACAACAAATGACACTTAAAAATATTTCTTACCTCATTGAATCAATGGGAAAAAGCTTTGATAGTTTTGACTTCGGAGGACTGAAAGTTGAAGAAAGCTATGAAGAAAAAAAGATGAAAGAAATTGAAGAAGAGCTTCGAATCCCAATCTCTGTTGAAGAGGTAAGTGCCGTTGATTTGCTTAACCGAGCAAAAAATTGCATATGCTAGAATATATGATAGAGTTATTCACAATAAACCCGGAGCTTACTTTGTTGATGGTCCTGGTGGGACTGGAAAGACATTCTTATACTCTACATTGCTTGCAAATTTAAGAGCACAAGGAATAATTGCTTTTAGCTGTTGCTACATCCGGAATAGCAGCATCAAATATTGCAGGTGGTAGAACAGCTAATTCTCGATTTAAAATTCCGTTAGATATTGATGAAAATCAAAATCCCCAAATTTCAAAACAAAGTGCACTTGCAGAGTTAATTCGTATGTCAAGATTAATTATTTGGGATGAAGCATCTATGGCAAGACGACAAACTATAGAATACCTTGAAAGAACATTAAGAGATATATGTTCGAACGACTTGTTATTTGGTGGAAAGTTGGTTTTCGGAGGTGATTTCAGGCAAGTATTACCGGTCATACCTAAAAGTACATTACAAGAAGCCATCAATGCAAGCTTTGTCATGTCTCCATTATGGACAATACTTGAGAAGATTCACCTAAAGCAAAATATGAGGGCAATTCATGATCCTGCTTTCAGTGAATTCCTTCTACAATTGGGTGAAGGAGCTCCACCTTATGAAAACGGAAGATATATACCATGCCGAAGTCACTTGTGATACCTTATCACAATGAAACTCTCTCTGTTGATCAACTAATTGATGCGATATATCCAGATATTGATACTATGAACACACGTACATTATCTACGGCAGCAAAAGCTATTTTAACACCAACAAATGAAGAGGCCGAAATTATTAATTCGAATTTAGTTCACAGACAGCCAGGAGACGCATACGAATACAGAATTTTTGACGAAGCGATAGGCAATTCGGCAAATGATTATCCAATTGAATTTCTAAACAGTCTGCTACCAAATGGCTTTCCACCCCACCATTTAGTTCTGAAAAAAACAGTCCTATCATACTTCTGCGTAACCTAGATCCAACATCGGGACTTTGCAACGGCACCAGGCTGCTTTGTAAAGCTTTTTCACCTAATGTAATTGATGCCGAAATTATTGTAGGACATCACAAAGGCGAACGTGTTTTCATACCACGTATTCCATTACAACCATCTGCTGTGGATAAATATCCATTTCATTTCAGGAGAAAACAATTTCCCATCCGACTGAGTTTTGCTATGACAATAAAAAAGGCTCAAGGTCAAACTCTTGACAAAGTTGGTATATATCTACCGCGGTCAGTTTTCTCCCATGGCCAACTTTATGTTGCTTTATCCCGTGCAAGAAAAAGCCATGACATTCGAGTTGTTATTAAACCCAATGAACAACATACAAGTTGCGACACAGAAACACAAAATTTTGTATGCTACGAAGTTTTACAACAGGCTGGAATTATTTAAAGTGTTAGTGTCCTACTAAAGGTAAGTATTTTTAACAATTAAATATAGTTTTATATTTATAAAGCTTTTTCACTTGTTTACCATATTAAATTTTAAAAATAGTCTCCTATACCTATAAATTAAACTTACTTAAATTCAATAGTACTATAAATATTTTGAAACATTGAGTGCACTACAATTCATGTTTTTATATTTAAATTTTTGCGAATACTATGCTTGCACAATATAAATATATATTTTTGTTTTCATTGCAAGAACATCGTGACTATGGAAAGAATAGCACTTGGTGATCTATCCGACCAAAGTCGTAATTTTACAACTACAATTGTCGTCCTCCGAAAGCAACCTCCAAAGACTTCTCGTTCAGGAACTGTAAAGATGCAAAATCTTATATTTGAATACGAGGTACATTTACATTATATTATTTTGTGTGCAAATCATATTCAGTACCGAAATTATTTTCCATAACATTGTAAATGTTAATTTAATATTTAGGGTGTACAAATGAGAGCAACAATATTTGAACAAGATACTGATCTCTTCAGAGACACACTTCATGAAGGAAAAGAATATGATATAACAAATCCACTTGTCAGTCGAATGCCTGACTATCTCATCAGGAATGAGCAACAATATCAGATGACCATCAAATCAACAACAAAAGTAACCGAAACTCAATCATCCATACATGATCAAATAAATGAAACGTCCTACTGGGTATCACTTGATGCGGTAAACGATTATATTGGAAAGAGCGATAGAATTGGTTTGTCATTAATTATATGTACTATTAATTTTATTTAAACTAATATTCGTTACTTACGGCTTCAACAATTTTATGATATGTTAACCAATCTTCTCAATTGTATTTGCAGATATTGTTGGTGTTGCTATCCATGTACATGAAATAAGAACAGTGACTTCTCAAACAACTGGAAGAACGTATGATATACGTGATATTCAGTTAACAGATACATCGTAAGTTTATAATTTCAACAATATCAATTATTCTGAAATGATTCATTTAAATAACAATATATGTACATTATGTATTATGACAGGTTAACACCAATAACATTATCAGTATGGAACACTCTTGCTACACATGAAGCTGAACAGATTGCTGAAATAATCGATTCGCTTCCTATTATTCAAGTTACACGTGTTGTAGCAAAAAATTTCGATGGTATCCAATTTAAATTATATTAAAATTTAAGTACCACATTTCCTTTTTATTATAATAACATTAGTGTTATCATTATGTTATTGTTATTATTTTCAGTTATTTTTGTTAATATTTTTATTGTTGTTAAAACAACTATAAGTCTACTAATATGTTTTTATAGGAGCGAAATGGAACAGTTCACCTCTTTCGACTATTAAAATAAACACTGATTCACCAACAACATTTGCATTACATAACTGGTAAGTTAAATAAAAGAGTAATCGTAAACCAATTATTACCAACGTTATCTAATATTACACATAATTTTGTTGCATGGTTGTCGAAAACACTGAAAAAATATACGAACTGAAAACATCGATTGCTAATCTGAGCAATGAAAACACAGAGCAAAATGGACACTCAAATGTTTTAATCAGTTTACTGCTGGAACAACAGGTTATATTGTAATTTAAATATAAATATATTTCTTATTTCTTTATTGTAGTTATATTTTTCTTAGTAACTTTTTTATTTGATTTAATTTTGTTAATGTCAGGCTGGAAAGAATGTGCGTATCAAAGGGAAACTTACAGAAATATCTAATAAGCATAGTCTAATATATGATTCTTGCAACGTATGCAACAAAAAATGTAACGCTAACATTGGAGAGGAATTTACCTGTTCAACTTCATCCACTCCACATGCTGCAACAGCTGAACCCAAGTAATTTTGCACACTGTTTTTCATTATTTTTCGAAATTATCTCCCATTACTTATCTGTTCTATTTCATTCACTGCAGATGTATCCTACATGTTGATGTTGAAGACTCTAGCGGTAGGACACCTATGACACTCTTTAGTCATCATGCAGAGTTTGTTTTAGACAAAAAAGCAAGGAAAAATTGACAATAGAGGTCTGAACTTTGGGTGATAATTTTTAAAAGGTCTAAACTATTGATTAACATGTGTAGGTCCCAACTTTAGGGGGTCTTAACTTTTAGCGGGCCTCGACGACTTAAAACTGAAGATTTTCTAAAAAATTTCACCTAGTTCCTACATCCCTCCCTCAACTAACCATTCTGATGTGACCCAAGTTTTACAAGTGATGACCTATTAAGCCAGTTTTAAGTCACTAAGGCTCGCTAAAAGTTAAGACCCCCTAAAGTTGGGACCTACACAGGTTAATCAATAGTTCAGACCTTTTAAAAATTATCACCCAAAGTTCAGACCTCTATTGTCGATTTTTCCAAAAAGCAATTGAGATATCTTTACTGTCGATGCAGGTACCTTAATAATCATTTCATATTACATAATATAAATATACCAATAATTAATATTAATTACATTTATTCTTGTAGGAACGCCGAATATTTATTGAAGAAACTGTTGAGAGGTTAAAGGACAAATATTTCAACATAGAATTGACTACATACATGCTTGGAGATAACAGACAACTACGTTGGAAAACCAAGGAAATTACATATGCTACCGTTTGAATTCTATATCTATAGTGTAAATTACTTTTGAATATCCATTGTAAGATAAAATAATATAGACACTCTTGTACATATTGTAAAATATAATGTAATGTATAATTTGTATAGTTGTATTTCATATCAGTTATTGAACCCTTAAATATTTTTATTTAAATACAATGCTTTCCAATTTTACTACATTTTTTTTATCATATCAACTACCATAAGTACATAAAGAAATCGAATATAAATCACAATTTTTTGATATAAATATAATAAAAAATGTTTTCTAAAAGGTACAATAATAATTGTTCTAAAACAAATTAAATTATTTAACAACACGTTATTTCTTATTTTAGGACATAAATGTTTTGACACGTAAATTTCAAATAAGCAGGCCACGTAAACATTCATGACAAATCATGTCAACATGAATATTTAGACAACACGTGTTATCATAGACACATGAATTTAAAGCAAAATTTATGACAAATGTCAACATGCATGGTACATTTATTATAAAACTGGTATTCAATATATACTTACACAAACACACACACAAACACATACACACTCAAACAAATACTACCACAACTTTGAAAATATCGTTACTTGTAATGGATGAAACACACCGAGTAATGGAAACAAACATTAAGATAATTTTGCGTGACATGCTTATACAACTTAATCTACCAGTGCCATGTTATGGAATTCATTCTACCACTGATGACAAACTGAAGGCATACGTTGAAATTCATGGAGTTCCAAACTTTCCACATACACTAAGATTCGTCGGAATGACTTCTACAGAGGTCAATCTTTCACAAGAAACTGCAGCTCGCAAAGCCATTAGCTTTCTTCGAAATACATACAATGTTGACATTGGAGATTACAATTATTATCAAATGAAATTGCTGGAAGATAATTACCGACACTTACTTTTTCTGTACAACAAAATGTTTTAGAATTTATTTGTGTTATTACATAATGTATCCGAATCTAAGATTAAAATCTATGTAACAATCTATGTAAAATATGGTAGAATATGTATTTACCTTTTTTTTTCAAGTATTAATATATTTGTATTATGTTTTTTTTTTAAGATCAGATTGTTTTATTTACTACATCCATATTATGTCATAATTATTTATCTTAGGGTATAAATGTTCTGACACGTAAATTTCAAATATACAGTCCACATAAACATTCATGCCAAATCATATCAACATGAATATTTAAACAACACGTGTTGTCGTACATATATGCATTTAGAGCAATCTTTGTGGCACATGGCAACATGCATATTACATATATTATCAAACTCGTACTCAATATATGTTCTCTCACACACACACACACACACACACACACACACACACACACACACACACACACACACACACATAGATAGAAAGAAAGTGAAACACATACACACTCATTCAAATACTACGAAAACTTCGAAAATATTGTTGCTTATAATGGGTGAAATACATCGAGTAATCGAAACGAACATGAAAATAATTTTGCATGACATGCTGACACAACTTAATTTACCAGCGGCACACTATGGAATTCATTCTATCACTGCTGACGAATTGAAAGCATACGTTGAAATTCATGGAGTTCCAAATTTCCCACAAACACTAAGATTCATCGGAATAACTTCAACAGAGGCGAATCTTTCACAGCAAACTGCAGCTCGACAAGCCATTAGCTTTCTTCAAGATACATATAATCTTGACATTGGAGATTACAATTATTATCAGATGAAATTGTTGGAAGACAGTCACCGACACTTACATCAGCTATACAAAAAATATATTAGAACCTAATTGTGTTGTTGAATAATGTATTCACGTTCAAAATTAGATTTTATGTAATCAACTATATATGTTTTATTAACTATGTAATATATGGTACAATATGTATTTGTCTTTTTTCACAAATACTAATATATCTCCATTAAGTTTTTTTTTTTTTAAAACATTTTGTTTTATTTACTACATCCATATTATTTCATAATTATGGTTACTTTAACAAATATTATTATATAGAAATGACAACAACTCAATTTCTCTATCTATCCTAAATACAATATTATAACAAATAAAAAAAAATGTATATACATACATCATATGCAGATAACTATCAACATTTTACTTAAATCAAAGTCATTCAATACTATGACACCTTTTTATAACTGACTAACTGGTTGACACATATACAACAACTTTTTAGATACGTATAATAAAAGTTTACATTGAATTGACCACCTGTCTTACACGTATTTTTGTAGATATCTAGATCAAGACACGTAGTTGAAATTAAGTTTGTTCATAGTTTACTTTTCACAAATCTATTTCAGTTCCTTTTGTATTCTATATAAATACACAAAAAAAAAAAAACATCAACAAGTACAATAGTTCGTCCCTTACATAGTAATTAAGAATGTACTCATACAACTTACAATCTTAAATCTCAAATACTACTTGCTTATAATTGATTAACATTCTCCTTTTCTATTTCAGTATCAATGGAAGAACCACGTCGAGTAATTGAGGTAAATATCAAAATTATATTAAATGATATATTAATGCAGTTAAGTCTACCACATGCAGATTTTGGAATTCATGCAGCAATTCATGACAAAATAGAAGCATATGTCGATCTTCATGGAATTCCAAACGTTCGTGGACCTCTACGATTTATTGGATCATCATCTACACAACTAGGCCCTTCACAACAAAATGCAGCAAGAAAAGCAATTAAATTTCTAGAAGAAACATATAATATTGAAGTTGCAGATTTCAACTACTATGAGTTCAAAATATTGCAAGATACAAATAGCCATCTACTTCAAGAATACAATGAATGCATCCAAGATCAAAGATAAAAAAAAAATGATGTTGCTATCTCTTAGAAAAGTATATTTTATGTAAAATAATATATCATAGGAATGTAATATTTGTTTTTTCCTTCGATTTTTATATCTTGGTCTACATGTAATTATGCCCAAAATTAAGCTTTTATATATGTATCTAATAAATATGTGTATATATAAATAATATTTATATATATAACTTATTATATGCAAAATATTATTCCAAAATTGAGATTATTGTTATAATTCTTGTTGGCTACCGCGTGCGTAGCACGCGGTGGTCCAACTAGTTTTAAAAACCGAAACATTTAAAAAACCGGAAAGATATTATTTTTGAAAACAAAATCTTTAAAATAAAATATAAAAGATAAAAGATAAAAAGATAAGATTTGAAAATCGGTTAAATTAAAATCAGAAAATCTTTTTAAAATCTTTTCCTAACAAACTTAAACTAAATTCCTAAAGTAGTGGATCTTAGTTAAAACAACCCTAAAAACTCTAACTAACATATTGGGCGCATATTTAAGTTAGGCGCACAACATTAGAGACTCTTAGGAGTTCCTAAATCAGTTTTAAGTCTTGTTCCCTAACCTTGTTCCTATAGTGCCATGTCTGTTCCTATCATGGGAACAGAACCAAGTTCCTTTGAGAATTCACCACGAACTTAATTAAGCTTTTACTCAACCTTAACATGAAGATAATAAATACACCTAATGTATTCTAATCTTCATTCCATGCTTGATTCTTCATCTCTCGAACATCTTTACTTCGAACTTGATTAATTCTCCGTTTTAATCTTCAATCAAGTATTCTCTTAGCTCGAGCATGAATTACCTTGCAACAACATAAATAAAATATGCTATGTCTTTTGTGGTTAGGTCATCTTCAAAATTCAAGGGTCAACAATTTCCCCCATTTTGAAGATGACAACAAAAGGCATATAATATAATAAAAATGTAATACACATAAGTAGGGATGGCAACGGGTCGGATCTGGACCGGGTCCAGGTGGACCCGGATCCAGATCCGTTTTCAAACCCTGGATCCAGATCCGACCCGGATCCATCGGGTTTAAGAAAGTTGGACCCAGATCCAGATCCAACGGATCCTGCGGATCCGGGTCTAAAACGGGTCCAAAACGAGTCCGACTCATTTGACTTAACTATACTAACTATACTAATATACTAACTAAACTTCAAAATCAATTGACTTAACTATACTAACATGATGCAAAAAATTAGGCTACCAAGAAACAGGTAACATAAGAAAATTACATATTCGACAATACTTTAATTACCAACACTATCTACAAAGAGAGGTATGATGAGATCTTTCGCTATACAATGCCAAAGTATAGGCACCAAATGTACCCAGCAAAACAAGTTATTACATCGATAGCAACCTAATTCTAAACATAGACACACAGCCCAACATAAATCGACAGCAGCACTATGCTTCTCAATGTGACAACCACCAACAATACAACCATACAAACGAAACAATACAACCACCACAATACAACCACAACAAATAATACAACAAACAATACAAAGCCTTCGAGAAACAAAGAGAAAGACCTAAGAAATGTTGGAGAAATGGTGGAGAAACGCACAGGAACTAGTCGCCGAAACTGGTGGAGAACGCGAAGAAAATCGATCGCCGGAACTGGTGCAAAAATGCGGCGGAACTGGTGCAGAAACGCGCCAGAACTTGGTGGAGAATACGTAGGGAACCGGTTGGTAGCAAGAAGGACTAGGGAGTTAGGGTTTTATGTGTTTAGGTAGAAGGCAAAAACCACAGAAGTTTAGTACATTAAAATGGACCAGCCAGCCCAATTTGGGCATTTTTTTTAAAAAAAACGGATCTGCGGATCCGGGTCCGGGTCTATTGCACAGACCCAGACCCGGATCCGTGATTTGGCAAGCGGACCCGAATCCGACCCGGATCCAACGGGTCCATAATTTTAGGCTCCAGACCCGAAAAAACGGATCCGGGTCCACGGATCCGGGCCGGGTCCAGGATCCACTGCCATCTCTACACATAAGTCATATAAAATAATTTTAACAAAGTATGTAACCAAGTTAAATTAATTATTATAGACTCGTTTAGACTTATTACTTATTATTTTATTTTGTAAAGAAGAAACATGAGAACATAATCCATGACAAAAAAAATTTAATCTGATTGCCTTCTCTTTCCCCCTTTGGCATCTTCAAAAACATTTGTCCACGATTTCAAAAAGATGAATTTATCTACTAAACACATCACACCACCAAACTTGTGAGAAATAATTTGGTTAGTATAAGCAAATAAAGCATTCAACCTCAAAACGCAATCCAAGAATATTAGCCATTCAATAGACGCACACATGCAAAAAGATTAAACTAGAATTATCAAATTAACAAGTTCCATTGTAGCATGATTAAAAGAGAAAGATAGAAAAGACAAATATTAAAAAGTTCATGTTCCCACACAAAAAAAACTAAACTAGAAGAGGTTTATGGTTTAGGAGAGGGAGGTTGCTCGATTTCTTCCACCACATCATTAAGCTTAGCCATCACCTCTTATGATTTTCGGCCAAGTATGATCATTCTTGAGCACACATCTTCCAACTTCAATAACGAGAGTTCATCTTGGATGGAGGAGGAAAGTTCACTAAGTCGTCCATGATCACTTGTTGTCCTTCCAAAGCTTTTTCAACTTTGTGCATTACCCCTTTCACTAACCCATTCAAATCCTTGGCTTCCGTAGCAGACTCCATCATAACTTCTGAATGACCCATGAACAAAGAGAACAAATAATCCAATCTTCTAGCATGAGCTAGAGTATATGTAGAACCAATGGTAGGATTTTGAGAAGACGAGGGAGCATTTGAGAAGGATTTGGTGCGTGCTGTTTGTTCCTTAGGTTGGGAACAGCAGGTTGTTCCTCTGAATGGGAACACATTGTTTCCTTATCTTTAGGAACAGAACATTTGAGGTAGGGGAGGGATAGGATCATTTTGTGGGCTAGGGATGGTAGAGGTGACAGATTTTTGTGGAGATGGAGGAAAAGGAGGATTGGTTTCCATGGGAACAGGAGTCGTTCCCTAGAAGGAGGTAGGTTAGATTCATAATCTTCCCTATCAATCACCTAATTCATCTTCCTCAAAACTTTCTTGCTCAAGCAAAGGAAAATTAAGCACTTTCATGTTTTGAACTCTTTGACTAGCTTCTAGTGCTTTTGAACCGGTTTCACCACCTCTCAACCACCTTCTTCCCTTTCTTCTTAGCTTCTTCTTTTTCTTTTTCATTTTCTTTTCTTTTTTTTTTTTCTTTTTCTGTTTTCTTCTCTTCAATTCTTTTTCTTCTTCTTCTTCCACTCATCATCCATCATCATCATCCTCATCATCATCAAGTTAGCCTCCCTTGATTACTTCTCCATTCACAACACAAACATTCAAGTTATTCAAGGCACGCACATTCAACATATTTCCCGTAGATACCCAACTTTGAGTTCCCGAAATTTTCACATTAAATTAAGTAGAGATTTCGGTTACTAAGCTCCATACCAACACAAAACCATTTTCAATCAATGACTCATATGTTGAATCATTAAAGAGGAAAGTTTATGTGTTTATGAGAGCTAAACAATGAATATAAATAAATCCAACATGCTAACTTGAGCACGTTTGGAAAGACGAGGCAATAAAGCTTTCTTAGGATGTGAAAAAAATTTTGTGTAGGGAGAAAGAAGATTATGATCAAGAAATGTTTTTCCCTTTTGACCACCATATTAACAATCAATTGATCAAAAGAGATATCCGAAAATGGATAGGACCACGTTGTTTTTAAATAAACATCAGTTCCTCTCACGGGAACACCAAGCAATTTACCCAAATTTTAGCATTAAAATCAATTTGGTTCCTTTACCAAGTGGAACAATTTCCTTCTTCATCCATGGAAAAGTTTTCACAAAATTCGTCCATAATTTAGGAATAAACTATTTCCATAACATTTCACAAAAAGATTTCCCAACCTTGAAACTTAATCATATTGAGCAATTGACGAAAATTTACTCTTTTCACCAAGAAACATCAATAAAAAGTCCATGACATACCTAGTTGCCGTGGAATTTTTTCGAGCAACTGTTGTTCCTCTCTCGGAACACTCGATTCCCCCTCACTTGTTGCATGTTGTCTTCAACCTCCATTTCAACGTCTCTCATTGTTTTCCTTTTCTTAGAATTCTTGTAAATTGGAGAGAATATCCATGGGGTTGGTGATTCAATTTTAGATGGAGAAGGAGAGGGTTTTTCGGCTTTGTGGGAGGAGAGAGAGTGAGAATATTTTTGGGATTCATGTTTTGTGGAGATTTTCGGTTTTATGAGAAGGAAAAAATAATTTTTTTGGTTTAGGAAAGAGAATAAAGAATAAATAAAACCGTGTATGTACACGTTTTTGAAAGAAAAAAATCTTCTAATAATAAAAATATCTTCAACTAACTTGAGAGATATAGGAAAAATCAGATTTTTAGGAAAAAAATCTGAACAGAATATTTTTGGTTTTTGAATTTTGAAAGAAAAAAATATTAAACTTAAACGCTGGGAACAGCGTTTGGGAACAATGAATGGAAACAATGAGATTTTGCTACTTTGGAACTCATTAATTCTTCTAATCCTTTGTCATCACTTAAAGCATAGAATTGTCTTATGAACAATAAGGGGAATATTATTGGACATTGGTGAGCAGTTTTCAGACATTTTTACTTATACACTGAAATAATCATATAAGATTGTGATGTATTTAAGCAAATAAAAACATCAAATATGCACATCCAAACATAATGCCAAAGAATTAACACAAAGGGGAATATTGTAGCAATGATTTCAACTGATTAAGCCAAGTTCAAGTCTCAATTTCTCAAACCTATCTCTATTTAAGGGCTTTGTCAAAATGTCTGCAATTTGACGTTCAGTCTCACAGAATTCCATTTTAATAAGACCCTTTTCAACATTATCTTTCAGAAAGTGATGCCTAATATGGATGTGTTTGACTCTTGAATGATGCACGGGATCTTTAGAAATACTAATAGCACTAGTATTATCACAATAGATGGGAACACATTCAAAGTGAATTCCATAGTCACGTAGTTGTTGTTTTATCCATAGCATTTGGGAACAACATGCTGCTGCTGCAACATATTCAGCCTCCTGTAGATAAAGCAACTGTGTTTTGCTTCTTGGTGCTCCAAGAAACTAAACTATGACTAAGGAACTGAACCATACCTGATGTACTCTTCTATTGACCAGATCTCCTGCATAGTCAGCATCCGCAAATCCTTTAATTCAAAGGTATCACTTCTCGAATAGAATAGGCTTAAATCATCTGTTCCCTTGAGGTATCTTAGGATTCTCTTCACAGCTGTGAGATGAGATTCCTTTGGATTGGCTTGAAACCTTGCACATAACCCTACACTGAAAGCAATATCAGGACGACTTGCAGTTAGATATAGTAATGAGCCAATCATACCTCGATACTTGGTTTGATCCACACTTGTTCCTATAGAATCTTCATCCAATCTGGTTGAATTCCCATAGGTGTATGATTACTTTGGATGCTTCCAAACCATACTTTTTCAATAGTTCCTTTATGTACTTTTGTTGATGGATGTAGATTCCTTCTTCTGTTTGCTTGATTTGCAACCCCAAGAAGAAGTTGAGCTCACCCATCATACTCATTTCAAATTCTTTACTCATGAGATTAGCAAAGTCCTTGCACAAAGATTCATTAGTGGCACCAAATATAATATCATCAACATATATTTGAACAACTAATAAATGTTTTCCTTTTGATTTTAAAAACAAGGTTCGATCCAATTTTCCTCTTTTAAACTCATTTTCAAGAAGGAACTTAGAAAGTCTTTCATACCATGCTCTTGGAGCTTGCTTTAACCCATAAAGAGCTTTGTCAAGCTTAAAGACATGATTAGGAAATTCTTTATTTCAAAACCTGGAGGTTGTTCTACAAATACCTCCTCATTAAGATAACCATTTAGAAAAGCACATTTTACATCCATTTGATACAATTTAAAACCCATGAAGGCAGCAAAAGCTATGAAATTCTAATTGCTTCCAATCTTGCAACTGGAGCAAAAGTTTCTTCATAATCAATGCCTTCCTGTTGATTGTATCCTTTCACAACTAACCTGGCCTTGTTTCTTATATAGTTCCGAACTCATCTAATTTGTTTCGAAACACCCACTTCAAACCAATAACCTTGTTATGTTTAGGTTAGGTTCAAGGTGCCAAACTTTGTTTCTTTCAAATTGATGAAGTTCATCCTGCATTGCTACGATCCAATCAGCATCAGTGAGAGCTTCTTCATGATTCCTAGGTTCCAACATAGAAAGAAAAGCATGAAAAGCACAAAATTTTTTCAATTGAGATCTCGTTTGAGTTCCCTGTTTATGTCACTGATTATTAGTTCCACAGGATGGGAACGATGAGTTTTCCAAGGCTTTGGTTGGAAATCCTGGATGGAAACTTGGTTTCCTTGATCATCTTCATTTCCCTGTACTTGGGAACCAGGTTCAACAATAGTGGATTCATTCACTGTGATCATCACTAGTTCTTCTTCTTCCTCATTGGGAACAGGAACAGGATGTTGTTCCCTTGGCTTTGTTCCCATGACTTCGTCTTCCAAAGTCTCATCAATAAGACTTAGATCTTTTGGCAATCCTATTTCGAAGTCATCTTCAACCTGTGTGCTTGCATCAAATTTATCTGTTTCATCAAAAATAACATGCACACTTTCTTCTACACACATAGACCTTTTATTATACACTCTATAAGCCTTGCTACTAGAAGAATATCCTAAGAATACAGCTTCTTCACTTCTAGCATCAAATTTTCCAATATTTTGTTTCCCATTATTATGAACAAAACATTTACATCCAAATGTTCTGAAATATGTAATATTGGGCTTTTTACCAAAATACAGCTCATAGGGTTTTATTTAATAAAGGTCTTACCATGGCCGATTTATAATATGACAAGCAGTATTCACAGCTTCTGCCCAAAAGTTTTTAGGAAGACCACTAGCTATCAACATAGTCCTAGCCATCTCTTCTATGTTCTATTCTTCCTTTCAACAACACCATTTTGTTGAGGTGTTCTAGGGGCTGAGAAATTGTGATCTAACCATTGTCTCTGCTAAAGTCATCGAACTTAAATTTTCAAATCTTTACCATGGTCGGATCTAAGGTGTAGTAATTTGTGACCACTCAAATTTTGAACTTTCTTTGCAAAGACAAGGAACTCATCATAAGTCTCGTCCTTGCTAGAAAGAAAAATAACCCAAGTAAATCTAGAGAAGTCATCTACAATTACAACACATATTTCTTTCCACTCCTACTTTGTATCCTCATAGGTCCACATAAATCCATATGATTAACTCTAAAGGTCTTGTGGTACTTACCACATTCTTGGACTTGAAAGAGGACCTAACATGCTTACCTTTTGCGCATGCATCACAACATGATCTAAATGAAACTTAGAGAGGGTAAACCTAAAACTAGTTCTTTAGAACGCAGTTTGTCAAGCAAGAAAAGCTAGCATGACCTAGACGCTTGTGCCATTAAAATGAATCATCATCAATAACACTAAGGCATGTGAATTTGTTTTTGGGAACAAGGTTGAGATCCACAACATATGTGTTCCCTTTCCTTGTTCCTTCCAAAATGATATCCTTTGTGCTATTGTTGACAATAAACATTTTTCACTATTAAACTTCACACAGTTCCCTTATCACAGAATTGGGAAATACTCAACAAGTTATGCTTTAATCCATCAACTAGGAAAACATTATCTATGGAATGTGACGATGACTTACCAACTTTGCCCATGGCAACTATGTTACCTTTCTTGTTGTCACCAAAAGTCACACTTCCACCATTATAGGCTGAGAGTGAGAGAAATCTTGATTTATCTCCAGTCATATGCTTAGAACAACCACTGTCTAGGTACCATGTGTTGTTCCCCCTCACTCCAACCTGCAAGAAAACTAATTGTTAGAGTTAGGAACCCAATCTTTCTTGGGTTCCTTTCCTTCAGGAACAATAGATTTCTTTTTCCAAATTACTCTACTTGTTTCCAAGTTCTCATTAATGCGACCAAGTCTTTTAGGACAAGAGTTCCTAAAATGACCAGTGTTCCCACAAAACATACAAACTTTATCACTTGGTAAATCAACTCTCTTTTTAGGTTTTTCAAATTTCTTTTTGTGATTAAAACCAAGACCTTCAGTTCGTTTTGTTTGAGGGTTCTTAATCCAGTTTGGAATAGGTAGCATTTTCTTTTCATTTCTCATTTGGTGCAGTTCCCCTACAAGTTCATTATTTTCAATTTCCAAAAATGAAACATGATTTTTAATTCGTTTATTTCAGATTTGAAACTTTGCAAGGGAACTGACTTAATGTCAAATGAACTTACTTCAGGAACAAACTCTTTTAGTTGTGTAACTCAAGACTTAACAAGTAGTTCTCATTTTTAAGATTTTCGAAATCCTCTTTTAATTTAAGATTTTTGTCAAACAATCGAAAAATCTTTTCTCAATATCAATTGAACACTTTTAAGCCAAGAGGTATGTTCCTTTGCAACTCTTAAAGCATGTTGACATTGTTTTAGTTTAATGGTCTCATCTTTGCAATCATTTACAGCGTCAACAATAAACTCAAATAATTTTTCTTTACTTAAAGAATTAAGACGAGTTTTGATGGTGTCTAGACTTGCCTCAAGAGATTCAATCTCTTCATCAGATTCGGAATTGTCAAGAGCCATAAGACAGAAGTTTGCAGTCTCCTCATTTGGTTGAGGATCATCTTCTTCTTCGAGTCAGAGTCTCCCCATGCAGCAACCATAGCTTTCTTCATGTCAGATCGAGTATAGGATTTTGTATTCCTTGTTCCTATCTCTGCTTCGTTCCTTCCTTTGCCTTTTTCCCATTGGGGACAATCCTTGATGAAGTGCTCAGAACTGCCACACTTATGACAAACAAGTTTGTTAGAATATTTCTTATTCTTACCTTTGTAATCTCATTCTTCATGTTCCTAAACATTCTTTTGAATTTTCGGACCATGAGAGCGATTCTTCTTCATCAGTTTCTGAGTCTTCCTTTTCATCAGCTTTTAAGGCAATCGATTTTTGCTTGGACATGTCTCCATTCTCATTGTCCAATTGCAACTCATGAGTCATAAGGGAACCAGCAAGTTGTTCCAAATTGAACTTAGTAAAGTCCTTAGTTTCCTGTAAGGCAGTTACCTTAGCCATCCAACGATCCCTAGGAAGGCTCCTTAGGACCTTTCGTACCTGTTCCTCAGATGTAATCACTTTCCAAGAGATGTTAGCTCATTAATAATATTAGTAAAGCGTGTAAACATGTCTTGGATAGACTCTTTTGATTTCATTTGAAAAAGTTCATATTGGTTCATCAAAAGATCTATTTTTGATCTCTTAACTTCACTCGTACCTTCATGAGTGACTTCAAGAAGATCCCAAATTTGTTTTGCGGTTTTTCATCCCATGACACGATTGTGTTCATGAGGTCCAAGACCACAATGAAGCAGTTTTATAGCAAGAGCATTAATTTCCATCTTTTCGAAATCAGCTTTATCAAAATCAGATATAGATTTAGGAATTACCTCATTCTTGTCATTAGTGGTAGTGACTTCAAAATCACCTACCTCTATGACTCTCCATACCTGGTAATTGTCGGCTTTGATAAAGATCTCCATTCTGTTCTTCCAGTAAGTGTAAAACTTACCATTGAACATTGGTGGCCTCTGCGTAGAGTACCCTTCTTCCAGTTTCTCTCTAGTATTCATATTTTTCAAGATCTTGAACTCAACAGGGTTTCCTGAATATTAGAGTTCCCGCTCTGATACCAATTGTTGTATAATATGAGCACTATAAGAGGGGGGTGAATTATAGTGAGAGAATAAGCTATACTTTTTGCGGAATTAAAAGTAAACTTGGGAACAAACAATGGGAACACGAGAGATTTTACGAGGAAAAACTTCCTAGGCCTAGTAGGAAGAAACAACCTCGACCACAAGGGATTTTAAACAACTTTCCACTATAATAGGCCAAAACAACTCTGATTACAACCTATTACTTTTCTCTCGATTCTCAACTTAAGTCACTCAACTCAAGTTCCCAACACAGTTCCCACAACTGACGTTCCTCTCAAACTTCACTCGAAGTTCCTTTCTCTTTCTTTTTCTCTTGCTTCACTCAAAGCTTTCTCACACTTACAAGAGTTCACTCAAACCCTTTTCTCAAAAATACACTTTGTAAAACAATGGAAGAGTAATAAACTCGATTAATGTAAGTATGAATTCTCTTAAGGAAAAGGCACTGACACTTTAGATAACTTAAGACAAATTAACTAAGTCAGACACATTTTTTCAAATGAATTAGGCGCCTATTTATAGACAATTAAGACAAGACATGTTCTCCACTAACTTAACCATTATCACATGTCTCCATGATTTTAATTAATTAATTAAATAAATTAAATTAATATTCCATGTCAGTAACATCCACTAATCCACTACTTCACTTCATAGAAGCAGTAACATATACGTGGTTTTCAAAACTTGGAGAATAATTAAATCATTTAATTAATTAAATACTTGGAGGATAATTAACTTAAGCCACTAAATCCACTAACTACATAAAACGTGTAGCAGTAACTTTAGGCGTGTAATCAGTTTTAGGAAATAAATAATAATACTTTAGCTAGTTTTTAGGAAAAATATCTTTTTAAAATCTTTATAAAACGAAAAAATTTTATATTATAAAAACCGAAACATTTAAAAACCGGAAAATATTATTTTTGAAAATAAATCTTTTAAATAAAATATAAAAGATAAAATATAAGATTTTGAAAACGTTAAATTAAAATCAGAAAATCTTTTTAAAATCTTTTCCTAACAAACTTAAACTAATTCCTAAAATAGTGGATCTTAGTAAAAACCCTAAAAACTCTAACAACATATTGGGCCAATTAATTAGGCGCACAACATTAGAGACTCTTAGGAGTTCCTAAATCAGTTTTAAGTCTTGTTCCCTAACCTTGTTCCTATAGTGCCAGGTCTGTTCCTTTATGGGAACAGAACCAAGTTCCTTTGAGAATTCACCACGAACTTAATTAAGCTTTTACTCAACCTTAACAATGAAGATAATAAATACACCTAATGTATTCTAATCTTCATTCCATGCTTGATTCTTCATCTCTTGAACATCTTTACTTCGATCTTGATTAATTATCCGTTTAATCTTCAATCAAGTATTCTCTTAGCTCGAGCATGAATTACCTTGCAACAACATAAATAAAATATACTATGTCTTTTGTGGTTAGGTCATCTTCAATACTCAAGGGTCAACATCTGGGCTTCCCTTCCTCCTATAAGAAATGAAATGTCCTAAAGCTATTACTTTATTGGCAAAATTATTAGATGTATCATGTATGGACTTGTCCTTGTATGTTAGACAGTAGATGGGGTTAGATTCTTAGCATTGAGTTGAGTCTTGGGGATATGGAGGTTGCACCGTAAGTTCTATGGGTAATTCTCTCCTCTACTGAAAATGACGGTGAATGTTGCAGGAGCTAAGCTCAACTGCCTACATGTGACATAATAAGGCTTGTCTGATAATCAACTCCTCCACATAAAAAACTTATATAATTACTTATTATATTGCAGTATTGGTTTTAATTTTGATGGTAAAGTTAAGCTTATGGCATACTTATTATGATATTTGTGAATGAAGCATTGGATCTCCATAAATGGTAACTTTCTAATAAATAGGAGAAGTACTCTTACCAAATGTGGGTCTGTCTGGGAGTGTGGAAACACTTATGGAGTAGCAGCTAACTTTGTTGGTGGACTGGTACTATGCTGTCACTCGTGTTGCAACTTGCAAGGGGCCAAGAAATGTGTCCAATAAATTAAAGTTGTCTGCAGGCTGCAGCTTCCAGCATACTTCATCCTTCTTGAGAATGTAGGTGGTGTTCAATTTGAACAAGAAGAGTCTGCTATGGAAGCCCTCAATTCTTTGCATGATACTTTGCTTGAAGGAAAGAAGCTATAAGTCCTCTCTCTTTAGTAATGTCATTAGTTTCCTAGTATGTTTTGGTTTAAAATATGATGACATTGTTGTGAGGTAGTTGCTTCATTCTTAGCTTATTTGTATGTGTTTCTATGAATTTGGTGCAAACTGTCTAAAACCAGAAAAATGGCTCATTGTGTTAGGTAGTATCAGTAATTTATGTCATATGGTTTCGAAAATTGATTGAATTACTTATGCTTCTTCCTATGATGTCGTTGAAGAAACTGCCTACAAGTTCTATTGCCCGAGCAGCTGAGAATCATGGTTCCTCTTTTTTTGTAATTGTTTAGTTTTTGGTAATGTCATGATCAATTTTTTTTTAGTGTTTTTTTCTCTAAGAAAATATGAATTTACTGTATGGTAGTTCCTTTTGTACTTCCTATAGGAAGATAACTCTATAAGTGTAGGTGGTGTTCACTGGATTTGTCATTGCATAGATAATGAAGCATGACATACTAACTGAGCTTTATGTTATATTACATACATTTATTATATGCCTTTTCCTGTCTATTTGCGAAGAAACTATTAGTTTCAGTTGACGAAAATATTACAAGTGTTAGTAGAAATGATGAACTATACTAAGCTAGGTAGTGTTGTTTACAAAATCAGGATTATAACTTTTTTTTAATACTCCTTTAGTATAGGTCGCTAGCTCACTAGTATTTCTAGACTAGTTGTAATGACTTCAATAACATTTGATGACTCATCCTGTAAAAAAAAAATAGCAGACTGACAAGTATTTTATCTGCAGATGGTTTCTGAAGTCCAATGGATTGATACGCAGGCTCATATACTCATGTTGGGCATTGATACATGTTAGAGGATCAGATTGCAATTAAGTGCAAACTTTTTATGTTTTTGTGGTCCAAAATGAATTGCCAAGTATTTGTATTTACAATTTTCTTCTGTGGGGTTTATGAATATTTGTGTTCTATTGAAAATTTTAAAGCATTTGTGTCAAATAGTGATCTGGTATTGTAGATACATCAGACTGTGTTCTTATTATTGAGACATGTGGTATTTCAGAAATTGCAAGGTGCATTACGTGATATCTGGTGTTAATGTTACGCGCTTCCCTACACTTTTAGCAATTGCGAATTTTCTCAACTTCTATCATGTTAATGGATGACTAGCAGGGCTTGACAAAGTAAAAAGAGGGCAATATCTTATTTTTGCCCTGCTTTATAAAGTACAAAGAAGGCAATATCTAATCTTTGCCCCACTTGATGAAGTACAAACAAAGCAATATCTTATTTTGCCATGTTTGTTGTAGACCAAATAAGACAATTGTGTTTGTCTTCCTTATTTTTGAGCAAAGAGGGCAAAAGTATTGCCCTTTCTGATGATCATAGAGGGCAACTTTATTTGCCTTAGTTGATGAATCAAAGAGGGCAAAAATTTTCGCCCTTTTATTATTGGATCAAAGAGGGCAAAAACATGAGTTTTGCCCTTGAAACCTAATACAACGGGGCTAAAAGGGCAACCGAAGGGCAATTTTAAAATTGTCCTCGTAGCCTATGAAGGCAAATTTTGTATCAAAGAGGGCAATTTTAATTGCCCTCTTTGAAGCTGTTTGTTGTAGTGATGAAGCACCAATCCCTAATTTTCGGGGCATAAATCGAACACAGTATTATATGATGCCTTGATTCGATGAACTCGATTACTATCTATATCGATGGATTTTTGGTGTCCAGATTTCTGATTATGAGAGTTGAGAAAGAAAGAGAAGGTTGAAGAAGATGAAAGTTGAAGAAGAAGGTTGGGGAAAATATCAAAGGTTGAAGAAGATGAAAGTTGAAGAAGAAGATTGGGGAAATATCAAAGGTTGAGAAGATGAAAGTTGAAGAAGGTTGGGGTAAAATATCAAGACTTATAAGTTACTGTAATGCTATTAGTTAAAAGTTACACTTAGTTAAGTTACCCTTATAATACTCAAAGTTATGCTTATAATACTCAAAGTTACCCTAGAAAGATGAAAATTAATTATGACATAATAAAGTTATCCTAAACGTACTAAAAGGTACCCTTATAATATATAAAGTTGCCCTTGAAATATATAAAGTTATCCTTAATATAATAAAGTTACCCTAAAACAGGCAAAAGTTACCCCTAAAGTATATAAAGTTACCCAAAAAGTGGTAAAAGTTACCCTTGTTTTCAGTTTTCAGACTAAGAGCTATTTTCAGCGATCCTACCCCTATATATATCGATTTTTCGAGATCTACTCTCTCTCCTTAAACACGAAGTCTTCAGAACTTCGCTATCTCTCTCCTCTTCTTCGTTTTTATCTCTGTTCTTTGAAATTTCACAACACCCTCATTTAGAGATGGTTTTGGATATCGATTTGGAACCTTTGATTGATGCACACTTTGGAACTTCGGATGAGGGAGAGGCGATGTTCATCTATGACGTCATGAAATCTATTAAAAATGGATCTCCTTAGCCCCGTGGGCTTCACGAATCAGGGGATGCTAAGAAGTGTATGGGTTCGCAAGGTTGCAAAGCTTTGGGTGTTGTTCTTAATGCTATCAAGGACATGAAGGAACCTTGGTTTCCTGATGATTTACCAACTGAGTCCTCATCATCTGAAGAAGATGAAATTGTGAAAGATGAAGTGATAGATCTGGTGAGTTCGGATGAAGAAGTAAAACAAAAAAGTTATTTTCAAAACTCCCATGAAACCCCCACTCTCTGTCTCTAAAAACCCTAGTTCTGAACGCATTACTATTAGTGCTCTTCCTTGAATGGAGTCTGAGATGAATAACTATTCATATAGCTGAAAAAGGAAAGGCTAAGGTGGGTTCTTTTATGGAAAGTGGTGGAAGTGGGAGAAAATCCTACCTCAAATCTGGTTCAAAGAGGAGGGGGATAGTGATTGGTGGTGGTGAATTTAACAAAAAATTATTGTAAGGGAGGTTTGACAATTGTCCCTTTGTTATCTTTATTTTATTCGATGTTTTTGCATGGCAATATTTGGCTTCTCATTGTTTTTATGCTGTTGGTTTGTGTTGGGTAAGCTTGGATTATGTTGGATTAGGCTGGTTTCTGATGATTTTTCTGTTCTATTTTTCTATTTTGATGGTTATTACCTATTCCGCTTCCGTTCTTCTGTTTTAATGCTTATGGATTTTCTGCTTCTGTTGGTGATGTTCAATCTTTTGTTGATTTTCAATCTTTTCTGTTGGTGATGTTCAATCTTTGGGTTTGTGTTGGATAAGCTTGGATTATGTTGAAGTATGAGTCCTTATGATTCTGATACATTGGTTGGATGCTTTTGTGTTGTTGCAAGATGTTGGATATATTGGTTGGATGCTTGTGTTGTTGGAAGCTGTTGGTTGTTTTGGTTGATTATGGGTTTTGTTGAGCTTGACTTAGAGTTTAAGGGTGATGTCAATTTGATGAATGATGAGTTATGAATAGAGAAAGCACTTTTGTTGTTCATTGGTTTGTTGTTGTTCTATATTGAGTCCCCCATTTTTTTTTAAATCACTCCCTAATCCATATGATGAAGGACTCACCAATAACTTGAAGTGAGTCAATGATTTGCTCGGCATTGTGCATTCAGATGTGAATGAATTGATCTCCTTCATAAGTTAAAAGTTTCCCAGATGGATTTTAGAAGGTCAAATGATGTCTTAACATGATTGATTGTGAATGTGGTTCTTTGCTACTTCATACATGCCTCAGTCCCTAAAACTTAAAGAAACAATTAAAATGATGTCAATAAGAAACATAACTGAAAATAGAATAAGCATAATGATTCATATAAACTACATTTAGAAACCTACATTCCACTACATTTACAAAGCTTAGGTTTGGTTTGCAGTTTAACAAAACTTCCTACTTCAATGTGATGACTATGTATTTACAAAAAAAAAAATCTTTCAAACAATATATATAACCATAAATTGCTTTTCAAAAACTTGCATCCAAAATTCACCCACTTTGATCTTCTTCCAAAAAACTGTTTTCTTCACAAAAATGCAAACATACCATTCACTTCTCTTCATCAATAACCCCCTCATTGTCAAAGTACTCAAGTTCTTCAATTTGATTTGGTAACTTATCATTCAGATATTAATATTGCATAGCTTCATCCACAATAACTTGATCAAATTGGACATTTTTGGGGAGAAGACCCAACTTTTCTAATCTTGCTTTTCCATGATGAGGGTTCTTGTAATTATTACCTCCTTTCACCTTTAGAATCTCAACCATA